>NC_138779.1:22617695-23035195 GCF_965119305.1 Pelophylax lessonae | reverse complement strand
AAGTGGATTTTGACCACATTCACTAAGTTAAAGGGAAAGTTTCCCTACAAAGTACATTCTTTACAAAGAGGACTTGCACCACATTCACTAAACTAAGGGAGAATCCAACTACAAAGTGCATGCTTTACAAAGAGGACTTGCACCACATTCACTAAGCTAAGGGAAAACTCCTATACAAAGTACATTCTTTACAAAGTGGATTTTGACCACATTCACTAAGTTAAAGGGAAAGTTTCCCTACAAAGTGCATGCTTTACAAAGTGGACTTGCACCACTTTTACTAAGCTAAGGGGAAAATTCCCATACAAAGTGGATTTTCATCACATTGATTGAGCTAAGGGAAAATTCCCCTACGAAGTACATTTTTTACAAAACAGATTTGCACCACATTCACTAAGCTAAGGGAAAAATTCCCCTGCAAAGTTGATTTTCATCACATTCACTGAGCTAAGGGAAATTTCCCCTAAACAGCAGATTTTTATCACATTCCCCAAGCTAAGGGAAAATCCCCTCCCCTACGACGTACATTCTTTACAAAATGGATTTGCACCACATTCACTAAGCAAAGGGAAAATCCCCCTACAAAGTAGATTTTTATCACATTCACCGAGCTAAGGGAAAATCCCCTCCCCTACGACGTAAATTCTTTACAAAACTGATTTGCACCACATTCACTTAGCTAAGGGAAAATTACCCTACAAAGTAGATTTTTATCACATTCACTGAGCTAGGGGAAAATTCCCCTACAAAGTAGATTTTCATAACATTTACTGAGCTAAAGGAAAATTCCCCTACGAAGTACATTCTTTACAAAACGGATTTGCACCACATTCACTAAGCTAAGGGAGAATCCCCCTGCAAAGTGAAAATTCCCTTACAAAGTAAAAAAAAAAAGCCCATTTGCCTTTAGTATATCAACTCCCATGGTCCCTCGATCTAGAATGATGTCATCTACCAATTACAATCCACCCTACAGAATACCAACATCCCAATACAAATGGTATGGGAGCACACAGTGTCTCTGTAGACTCCTCCCCTCTATTGGGAAGATAATGAACAATTCAGATACATGAATACGGATTATATTGGGCTGAGAAGAATAATGATATCTATGAAACATCCTAGATCTGGCTCTGGACAAACTTAATTTCCAATGGGGGGGGGGGGGGGCTGTGATGTCATAGGCTGGTAAAGATGTCAGAAGAGAAAGAAGATATGAAGTCTGTAATGACCTGCCACAGGCCAGGGGTGTCCAAACTACGGCCCCTCCAGCTGTTCAGGAACTACAATTCCCATGAGGCATTGTAAATCTCTGACATTCACAGACATGACTAGGCATGATGGGAATTGTAGTTCCTGAACAGCTTGGAGGGCAATAGTTTGGACATAGCTGCGCCAACCCAAAGCACCACCAAGCAGAGACGGTACACCCCAACACCGGGAAGAGGCGGTACACCCCAACACCGGGAAGAGGCGGTACACCCCAACACCGGGAAGAGACGGTACACCCCAACACCGGGAAGAGACGGTACACCCCAACACAGGGAAGAGACAGTACACCCCAACACCAGGCAGAGACGGTACACACCAACACCAGGCAGAGACGGTACACACCAACACCGGGCAGAGACGGTACACCCCAACACCGGGAAGAGACAGTACACCCCAACATCGGGAAGAGACGGTACACCCCAACACCGGGCAGAGACGGTACACCCCAACACTGATCAGAGATGGTACACCCCAACACCGGGCAGAGATGGTACACCCCAACACCGGGCAGAGACGGTACACCCTAACACCGATCAGAGATGGTACACCCCAACACCGGGCAGAACGGTACACCCCAACACCGGGCAGAGACTGTACACCCCAACACCGAGCAGAGACTGTACACCCCAACACCGAGCAGAGGTGGTACACCCCAACACACGGGCAGAGATGGTACACCCCAACACTGGGCAGATATGGTACACCCCAACACCGGGCAGAGACCGTACACCCCAACACTGAGCAGAGATGGTACACCCCAACACAGAGCAGAGACATACACCCCAACACCGATCAGAGATGGTACACCCCAACACCGGGCAGAGGTGGTACACCCCAACACCGGGAAGAGACGGTACACCCCAACACTGGGCAGAGACGGTACACCTCAACACCGGGAAGAGGCAGTACACCCCAACACCGATCAGAGACGGTACACCCCAACACCGATCAGAGAGGGTACTCCCCAACACCGGGCAGAGACGGTACAATATTTTTTGCAATCAAAAACACATTTAAAACAAAATGAGATTGTTTCACCCCATACTGGCCATCTTGCAATGGTTTTACACACTTACTGGGAAAAGGAATGACGTTACCCAGTAAGGCAACTGGGAACCATCACCTGGATGATGGTCATAGTCTGGCACCATTGTCTACACCGTAAAAGCTTTCCCCTATAATGAAGACCACTAAAACTGGAGAGTGCAAGATTTGGGTTATCCAATCAGCTTCCAGGTTTTATTTTCAACGCTTAATTGAACAAGCTGATTGGCTACTACCATGCGCAGCTGCACTAGCTTTTGAGTGCTCCAGTTTTAGTAAATCCCCCTATATAGTCTTCTGCAATCCATCTAGGACATTATTTTTTTTCCCTACGTTTTAAATATTCCATCCATATAGGAATGGCGGCAAAGTACTCATTTGTAATAAAAGTATTTTCTAATAGCAGAAAATGAAATAAAGCGTCACACATTAGCCGGCGGCCAATAATACAGCTTAGTTTGATGAATTATTCCAGCTCATTAGTTTCATTTGGGTATCACTGACATGGTAATCCCGAAGCATGCCACCCAGATAGTGAACAGTAAACACGCCCGCAGCGCCGAGTTGAGGGAAGGGGCAACGGCACCAACATGAAAAAACTTTTTCTAAACTTAGTTCCAAGCGGTCCCCCCCCCCCCTTTTTTTTTTTTTTTTCCAGCAGCCACAGCAAAAGCAACAAAAAAAAAAGAGAAAGCTAATGCATTATTTAACATAGCAAATACCATAACAGAACCGTTCGCATCGCGAAACACACCCCCCATCCCCCCTCCTTCTCTCTTTTTTTTTAAACAGCAGATGTACCCCGTCCACAGCCACACACAAAAAAAAAATGCCGTTTCCTTCCTTCTTAATTGCTACAATTAAAATCCTTGGGAAAAATGATTGCCACACGACCCATCTGTAGAATGCAAATGAATGCCATTTAAACAGTAGATTATCACAAATTAAAAAAAAAAAAAAAAAAAAAAAAAAAATCTCTCAGTAAATTTAATATGAAAAAAATAAATAAATAAAAGTTTGTAGAAATCAAAATACTAAATAATAAAAATTTTAAATAAATAAATATAAGTTTGTAGCAATCAAAATACTAAATAATAATAATGTAATATGAAAAAAAAAAGTGTGTAGTAACAAAAATTAAAATGATAGAAATTCAAAGTAATAAAAAAAATGTAAATGAGAAAAAAAAAGTTTGTAGTAATAAAACATTTAAAATAATATCAATTTAAAGTAATAAAAACAATAGTAAAAATGTAATATGAAAAAAAAAGTTTGTAGTAATAAAGTTTCTAAATAATAGAAATTGAAAGTAATAAAAATAAAGTAAAAACTTAATAATATCCACATTGTAAAGCGCTGCGCAAACTGTTGGCGCTATATAAATCCTGTATAATAATAATAATAATAATAATATGAAAAAAAAAAGTTGGTAGTAATAAAGATTAAAAATAATAGAAATTTAAAGAAAGAAAAATAGTTAAAAAAATGTAAGAAGAAAAAAGTTTGTATCAATAAAATTCTTAAATAATAGAAAACTTAAAGTAATAAAAATAATAACAAAAATGTAATATGAAAAAAAATTGTAGTAATAAAGATTAAAAATAATTTTAAGAAATAAAAATGATAGTAAAAATGTAATATTAGAAAACAAGTTTGTAGAAATAAAGATTTAAATAATAGAAATTTAAAGTACAAAAAAAAGTAAAAAAAATGTAAGAAGAAAAAAAGTTTGTATTATTAAACAGTTTATAAATAAAAATGTAAATCAATAAAATTAATAGTAAAATTAGTAAAATTTTATATTTGGGGGGGAAAAAAGTTTGTAGTAATAAAGATTTAAAATAATAGAAATTTAAAGTAATAAAAATAATAGTAAAAATGTAATAAGAAAAAAAAGGTTGTAGAACTAAAGAATAAAAATAATAGAGATTTAAAGTAATAAAAATAGTAAAAAAAAAATGTAAAAAGAAAAAAGGTTGTAGTTTAAAAAATTTTAAATAATAGAAATTTCATGGAATAAAAATAATAGTTAAAATGAAATATGAAAAAAACAGTTGGTAGTAATAAAGATTAAAAATAATAGAAGTAATAAAATAGTAAAAAAATATAATAAGAAAAAAAATGATGTAGCAATAAAAATTTTAAATAATAGAAATTTAAAGTAATAAAAATAATAGTAAACATTTTACATAGAAATGTAAAGTAATAAAAATTGTAAAAAAAAATGTAATAAGAAAAAAAAGTTTGTAGCAATAAAAAAGTTAAATAAGAGAAATTCAAGGTAATAAAAATAATAGTAAAAATGTAACATGAAAAAAAGGTTTGCAGTAATAGAGATTAAAAATAATAGAAATGTAGTAAGAAAAAAAGTTTCAAGTATTAAAAATAATTTAAAAAAAAGTAACATGAAATAAAAAATTTTTTAAGAAAGAAGAAGTAGAACAGAAATTTAAAGTAAAAAAAGTAAATAAAAAAAGTTTGTAGTAATAAAAATTTTAAATAAAAAAAAAATATAATAAAAAGGTAATATCAAATAAAAAGTTTGTAGTAATAAAGATTAAAAAAATTAGAAATGTAAAGTAATAAAAATAGTAAAAAAAAAAAAAAATGTATGTAGAAAAAAGTTTGTTGTAATACAAGCTTAAAGTAGTAACAAATAGTCATAAAAATGTAATATTAAAAAAAAGTTTTGGTTCCCCCTCCCCAATTTAAAAAAAAAAAATGCACACTAACTTTTAGTGTGGTAAAATGTCTGTAGAACCTGAACTGTTAATGTATGTTATGGTTTGAATGTAATACCTAGAGAAAAGCTGTAAATTTAAAATAAAAACTTGTCTGATTAAAAAAAAAAAAACAACTTTTTACAGTATATTTAACGCCGCATTTTAATTTAACATTGGCCTAACGCTTAACAAATCTGTCTCCTGAGCGCGCTAATGTGCTCCGAGCCTATCGCTGTAATCAATTTTGTATCGGAAAACGCACTACGACGCATGCAAAATCCAATACTTTCCTCAATTAAAGCAGAGACCGGCAGCGGACGTGAGAAGTTGTATATTTAATTATCCCTTCGCTAATGATCAACTCCTCGGCCGCTGGCCCTTTTCAAAGGGAAGTTATTTTTATTTTTTCTAAAAGACCATCCAAACTTGGAAATGCAGGGAAGCGTCAGACTCTCCTGTGCTGATCACCTCTTAATAATATATTCCAAGGACAGTACAACAAAACGCAGGTAGTCACACATTATCGATTAGCAAATGATAACAAAGACAAAGCAAGTATCGGATGATCGTAACAAGTTTAAATTGCTACAAAAAAAAAAATGTTTAAGCTGGAAAGTTAAGAGCCGTCGGTCTATTGGATTAGTCAGACTTAATTAAAACAACATGACGGGATCCTTAATGGCTCAGTAGATGGCCCTCACTGGCTCGACAATGAGTGGAAACCCTTCATTCGAGTCAAAGTGAGAACAAAACAATATTGTCGCTGGAGCCCCATCGAGAAGCCAGATCTCCCCCAAGACGCTGGCGGAGAAAACAGCCATTTAATGAATTATACACAAGGTCTGAGAAGAGGAGAATTCACCACCAAGATACAAACATCACAATCCCCTCGCAAGCGTTTTCAGGATTGGCGATCATCGGTTATTATTAATCAAAAAACAAAGCAAGCAAAGGCAGCGAGCCTACAACTGATGGAGATATTCACGGTGAAATGGTGGAGCGTTCCATCACCGTACAAAAGATACAACGCCTGATAAACTGCACAGGAACTTCATCTATCAAGTAAAGACAAACAAGGAACAACATGAGAATACCAACCATCAGCAACAGACCCACCAACAGACAATACCAATCAGCACCAGAACTGGCACTAGAAACAGCAGCACCACCATATAATGCCACCGCTACCAGAACTAGCACCAGAACTAGCACTGGAAACAGCAGCACCACCATATAATGCCACCCTCACTAGAACCAGCACCAGAACTAGCACTAGAAACAGCAGCACCACCATATAATGCCACCACCACCAGAACTAGCACCAGAAATAGCACTAGAAAGAGCAGCACCTACATATAATGCCACCACCACCAGAACTAGCACCAGAACTAACACTGGAAACAGCAGCACCACCATATAATGCCACCCTCACTAGAACCAGCACCAGAACTAGTACTAGGAACAGCAGCACCACCATATAATGCCACCACCACCAGAACTAGCACCAGAACTAGCACTGGAAACAGCAACACCACCATATAATGCCACCACCACCAGAACTAGCACTAGAAACTTTGCCACCACCATATCATGCCACCCTCACTAGAACTAACACCAGAAATAGCAATAGAAACAGCAGCACCACCATATAATGCCACCACCACCAGAACTAGCGCCAGAACTAGCACTGAAAACAGCAGCACTACCATATAATGCCACCACCACCAGAACTAGCACCAGAACTAGCACTAGAAAAAGCAGCACCACCATATAATGCCACCATCACCAGAATTAGCACTAGCACCAAAAATAACACTAGCACCAGCAGTTGAACCACTATCTCTATACAATGCCACCACCATAATAATGAGCACTAGCACCAACACCAGAACCAGCACCACAACCACCACCTCCATACAATAACACCACCACCTGAACTAGCACCAGCACCAGAAACAGCACCAACACTAGCAGCAGAACCACATTCTCCATTCAATGTCACCACCATCATAATGAGCACTAGCACCAGCACCAAAAATAGCACTAACACCAGAACCAGTACCACCACCTCCATAAAATGCCACCACCACTACCAGAATTACCAACAGCACAGCACCAGCACCAGAAACAGCACCACCACCTCCATACAATACCACCACCCACAACTAGTACCAGGACCAGAAATAGCACTAACACCAGCAGCAGAACCACCATCTCCATACAATGCCACCACCACCAGTATGAGCATTAATACCAGCACAAGAACTAGCACTAGAAACAGCAGCACCACCATATAATGCCACTATCACCAGAACTAGCACCAGCAGCAGAACCATCATTTCCATACAATGCCACTACCACCATAATGAACATCAGCACCAGCACCAAAAATGGCACTAGCACCAGCACCACCAACTCCATACAACACCACCACCACCTGAACTAGCACCAGCACTAGAAACAGCAGCACCACAATATAATGCCACTATCACCAGAACTAGCACCAGTACCTCCATGCAATACCACCACCACCTGAACTAGCACCAGGACCAGCACCAAAAATAGCACTAGCACCAGCACCACCAACTCCATACAACATCACCACCACCTGAACTAGCACCAGCACTAGAAACAGCAGCACCACAATATAATGCCACCATCACCAGAACTAGCACCAGTACCTCCATATAATACCACCACCACCTGAACTAGCACCAGGACCAGCATCATAAATAGCACTAGCACCAGCAGCAGAACCACCATCTCCATACAATGCAACTAACATCATAATGAGCACTAACACCAGCACCAGAACCAGCAACCACCACCAGAATGAGAACTAGCACCAACACTAGACCTATCACCAGCACCAGAACAAACACTATCACCAGCAGCAGAACTGGCACAACCACCACCTCCATACAATGCCACCACTACCAGAAGGAGAACTAGCACCAACACTAGACCTATCACCAGCACCAGAACAAACACTATCACCAGCAGCAGAACTGGCACAACCACCACCTCCATACAATGCCAACACCACCAGAAGGAGAACTAGCACCAACACTAGACCTATCACCAGCACCAGAACAAACACTATCACCAGCAGCAGAACTGGCACAACCAACACCTCCATACAATGCCACCACTACCAGAATGAGAACTAGCACCAGAACCAGCACAGCCACCACCAGAACAAACACCAGCACCAGAACTGGCACAACCACCACCTCCATACAATGCCACCACCACCAGAAGGAGAACTAGCACCAACACTAGACCTATCACCAGCACCAGAACAAACACTATCACCAGCAGCAGAACTGGCACAACCACCACCTCCATACAATGCCACCACCACCAGAATGAGAACTAGCACCACCACCAGAACAAACATTAGTATCAGCAGCAGAACTGGCACAGCCATCACAAGAACAAACATTAGTACGAGCAGCAGAACTGGCACAACCATTACCATTCAATGCCACCACCACCAGAATGAGAACTAGCACCAGCACTAGACCTATCACCAGAACCAGCACCAAAAACAGCACTATCACCAGTACCAGAACTATCACTACAACCAGAACTAGTGCTAGAACCAAAACTACCAACAGCACCACCATATAATTCCTCCACCACCAGCAACAGAACTAACACCAGAACCAGAACTTCCACCATCACCATCACCAGCACCATACAATGCCACAAAGAATCCAATTACTTCCACAACAGTATCCGCACACCAATCCTTCCCATGTGTTCTATCCTTTCTGTCTAAACAGCATCCTGCAGAGTCACTCTTCATCTCTAAAAAGAAAAAAAAAAAAAAAAAGTCCAAAATATATCTTCCAGAGATTAAAAAAAAGAAGACGTCCCAAATAAGAATTCCCTTTTTTTTTGGTGATGTTAAAAAAGAAAAATCTTCAAATACGATAATCACTTGGCATGCAAATGACATGTATCCATCATGTACAGGTTCTGTGTGTGTGTGTGTGTGCCGTTACATGTCACCCGCTGAGCGTGTGTTTTCCAAATACAAATAAATCTAATAATAATAAATATAAATATAGAATATAAATGATGTATAAATTATAATGCACGATAGTGTGCAATTCATTCATAGATAAATTGATTTTCTTTTTTGTTTTGTTTTTTTAAATCTGTATTTGTGTAAACAAATACATGGTATAGATCTTGTATATGTATGTATGTATATATATATATATATATATATATGTGTGTGTGTGTATATGTGCGCTGGCTCAAGCATGCAAAAAAAAAAAAAAAAGAAATGCGCACACGCTTGGATCCTGGCGGCGAGGAGTGATTGCATTAGCAGTTAAGGTTGCCCCACACTGCCTCCTCCTCCTCCTGTGCCCTGTCTGTATGAAGAGCTCCGGCAATGGGACTGTGCAAAAAAAAAAAAAAAAAAGAAGAGAGAGAGGGAGAGGCACATGGTGCTGGAGAGAGTGCGCACACACACACACACACACACACACACACACACACACACAGGCTGCAAGCAACAACAGCGACGGCAGCAGCCCGCAGCCTGGAAAGCAGCTCCTGACATTGAGAATGAATGACAGCTTACCTGAGTGCCAATCTTCATCAGACTGACACTGGCGTGACAGCACAGCCTATACTTCCCAGCAAAGGCTGTGACGTCACTGGAGGGGGGTCCAGGCACACGCCCCCTTTCTTCTCCTGCTTTTTGGCTGGATGTGGGGCTTATTTATTGCTGGGAAGTCGCTGCCATCTAGTGGACGCACGGGGGCACGCCGCCTGCGTTTTCCGCCAGTTTGATCGATTTGTTTTGACAGCTGTGACAGGCGACTGGCGATATTTACTCCCGGGGGCTGGAGAGCATTGTTCCTTTGTTAAAGGGATAGTCCACTTTAAAAAAAAAAAAAAAATGGAATAAATGCATCCAGCTTAACTCTTTCACGCCGACGTAACACATACTACGTGCAGCATCACGGAAGAGGGGGCGCATATAGGCGGTATTTTTTTGGTGCTTTGTGTGTGTTAACTGATTATTCCAGGTCTTGGACCAACAATCGGGACAACCAATCATGTGATCACTGTGATAGCCAATCAGAGGATTTGAGGCAGCACAGTGGTGTAGTGGTTAGCACTTCCATCTAGCAGCACCATGTTTTTGGCACTTGGTGCGTGTTCACTGATGACTCCTGGTTCTCCGACCAACAATCGGGACTCCCAATCATGTGATCACTATGATAGCCAATCAGAGTGATTGGGGCAGCACAGTGGCTAAGTGGTTAGCACTCCCACCTAGCAGCACTAGGGTTGTCTGTTCAAATCCCAACCATGGCACTACTTACCTGGACTTTGCATGTTGTCTGTGCAAGTTTCCTCCCACACTCCAAAGACATGCTGGTAGGTTAACCCCTTCCTGCCAATGTAACGCATACTATGTGCAGCATCATGGAAGGGGAGCACACATAAGCAGCATGTTGTTGGCACTTGGTGCGTGTTCACCGATGACTCCAGGTCTTGGACCAACAATCGGGACTCCCAATCATGTGATCACTGTTATAGCCAATCAGAGTGATTGGGGCAGCACAGTGGTGTAGTGGTTAGCACTTCCATCTAGCAGCTGCATTTTTTTGGCACTTGGTGCGTGTTCACTGATGACTCCAGGTCTCCGACCAACAATCGGGACTCCCAATCATGTGATCACTGTGATAGCCAATCAGAGGGTTTGGGGCAGCACAGTGGTGTAGTGGTTAGCACTTCCACCTAGCAGCACCATGTTTTTGGCACTTGCGTGTTCACTGAAGACTCCAGGTCTTGGACCAACAATCAGGACAACCAGTCATGTGATCACTGTGATAGCCAATCAGAGTGACTGGGGCAGCACAGTGGTGTAGTGGTTAGCACTTCCATCTAGCAACACTAGGGTCATCTGTTCAAATCCCAACCATGGCACTACCTGCCTGGAGTTTGCATGACCTGTGTGGGTGTACTCCAGTTTCCTCCCACACTTCAAAGACATGCTGTTAGGTTAACCCCTTCCTGCCAATGTAACACATACTATGTGTAGCATCACGGAAGGGGAGCGCATATAAGTGGCATGTTGTTGGCACTTGGTGCGTGTTCATCAATGACACCAGGTCTCGGACCAACAATCGGGACTCCCAATCACGTGATCACTGTATTAGCCAATTAGAGTGATTGGGGCAGCACAGTGGTGTAGTGGTTAGCACTTCCATCTAGCAACACTAGGGTTGTCTGTTCAAATCCCAACCATGGCACTACTTACCTGGACTTTGCATGTTCTCCCTGTGCCTGAATAGGTTTCCTCCAGGTACTCCAGTTTCCTCCCACACTCCAAAGACATGCTCGTAGGTTAACCCCTACTTGCCAATGTAAAACATACTATGTACAGCATCATGGAAGAGGGGTGTAGTTGTTAGCACTTCCACCTAGCAATAGTAGGGTCATCTGTTCAAATCCCAACCATGGCACTACCTACCTGGACTTTGCATGTTCTCCCTGTGTCTGTGAGGGTTTCCTCCCACACTCCAAAGACTTGCTGGTAGGTTAACCCCTTCACACTAATGTAACACATACTATGTGAAGCATCACGGAAAGGGAGCTAATATAGGTGGAATTTTTTTCAGTGCTTTGTGCGTGCTCACCGAGTATTCTGGGTCTCGCACCAACAATCAGGACTTCCAATCATGTGATCAATGTGAAAGCCAATCAGAGTGATTGGGGCAGCACAGTGGTGTAGTGGTTAGCACTTCCACCTAGCAGCACTAGGGTCATCTGTTCAAATCCCAACCATGGCACTACCTTTGCATGTTCTCCCGGCATCTGTGTGGGTTTCCTCCGGGTACTCCAGTTTCCTCCCACACTCCAAAGACATGCAGGTAGGTTAACCCCTTCTTGCCAGCGTAAAAGATACTATGTGAAGCATCATGGAAGGGGAACTCAGATAAGCAGCATGTTGTTGGCACTTGGTGCGTGTTCATCAACGACTCCAGGTCTCGGACCAACAATCGGGACTCCTAATCATGTGATCACTGTGATAGCCAATCAGAGTGATTGGGGCAGCACAGTGGTATAGTGGTTAGCACTTCCACCTAGCAGCACTAGGGTTGTCTGTTCAAATCCCAACCGTGGCACTGCTTACCTGGAGTTTGCATGTTCTCGCTGTGTCTGTCTGGGTTTCCTCCCACACTCCAAAGACATGCTGGTAGGTTGACCCCTTCATGCCAATGTAAAACATACTATGTGCAGCATCACGGAAGGGGAGCGCATATAAGCATCATGTTTTTGGCACTTGGTGTGTGCTTACCTGTGATCCCGGGTCTCTGACCAACAATCGGGACTCCCAATCATGTGATCACTGTGATAGCCAATCAGAGTGATTGGGGCAGCACAGTGGTGTAGTGGTTAGCACTTCCATCTAGCAGCACTAGGGTCATCTGTTCAAATCCCAGCCATGGCACTACCTGCCTGGAGTTTGCATGACCTGCGTGGGTGTACTCCAGTTTCCTCCCACACTTCAAAGACATGCTAGTAGGTAAATTAGCTCCTGTCTAAATTGGCCCTTATATGTGTATGTATGAATGTGAGTTAGGGACCTTAGATTGTTAGCTCCTTGAGGACAGGGACTGATGTGAACCTATAATATATATGTAAAGCACTGCGTAAATTGACAACACTATATAAGTACCTGTAATAAATGTAACCCCTTGGTGCCGACATAACACAAACATGCAGCCCCATGGGACTGGGCTTTTTTCTGTAGTGCTGCATATTTGCGTATCTCCCTTTGTTCAGAGAGCGTGCCACACAGCATGCTCCCAGCACAGAGACCGGAGTCTCACCGAGAGCCCCAGCACAGAGACCGGGGTCTCACCGAGAGCACCGTTCTAGCAATCGAGACCCGAAACCTCTTGTTCCGGGTCATCTGATCACTGTGATAGACTCTGATTGGCTATCACTGTGAAACCCACCTCCCGTGTTTTCTCTCTCTCTCTGTGAATGGAGGACAGAGATGCATTGTATCTTTCTCTGTCCTTGCAAAGAGAGAGAAAAAAGTATGTATAAAAAAATAATAATAAAAAAAAAGAAAAAAAAAAAAAAAAGAAAAATAGCTAGATCAGATTTTGATCTAGGTCAGTGCCAGGGTTAGTGTTTGGGTCAAGGTCAGGGTTAAAAGTCAAAGTCAATGTCAGGGTCAGTATTTTTTTTTTGGACAGAATTTTTTGTTCAGTTGGTATCAGTGTCAGTTAGGGGTTTATTTACTAAAGCTAAAGAGAGCAAAATTGGTCACAATTCTGCAGAGAAACCAATCAGCTCCTAACCTCAGCTTGTTTAATTACGCTTTAGCAATAAATCCTGGAAGCTGATTGGTTTCCCTGCAGAATTGTGACTAACTTTGCACTTTCTAGCTTTGGTACATAAACCCCTTAGTGTCCATATATTTTAGGTAGGATAAAAACAAAAAAAGCAAAATGCGCACTATTGTTTCTGGGCTGTACTACGGGTACAAAAAACAACTAACATACACGCATGTGATGTCGCTGCGATCACCAGGAACAGGAAAATTTATTTTGGGTTGTTTTTTGTTGGTAGGTTATGGTAGTAGCAAGAAATATACAGCTAAAGTTAAAAAAATGATTTTTGTTTTTTGTTTTTTTACTATTATTAGCCAGTTTTCCTTTGATAAAAATAATAATAAAAAAAAAGAAAAAAAAAAAAAAGGAGATATCTAATACCATTTACCACCTACTGAAAGCCCATTTATCATGAAAAAAAACAAGGTATAATCCACTTGAATACACAAAATAGTGGTGATGAGATGTACGGTTTTACTACCACAAAGTTGTAAAATTGGGCTTAGGCATTAAGGATTTGTTTTACCCTTAGGTGTGCAGGGGTTGAAAAAATAAATTGCTGCAAATACAACCCGCCCTGTATTGTTTCTCCTCTGCAAGGATACATTGTATCTTTTTTTTTTTTTCACTAGAGGAGAACTATGCAGAAATAAATAAAAAATAAATAAAAAAAAAAAAAGCAAAATGCGCACTATTGTTTCTGGGCTGTACTACGGGTACAAACAACAACTAACATACACGCATGTGATGTCGCTGCAATTGCCAGGAACAGGAAAATTTATTTTGGGTTGTTTTTTGTTGGTAGGTTATGGTAGTAGCAAGAAATATACAGCTAAAGTTAAAAAAAATTATTTTTTTTTTTTTTTACTATTATTAGCCAGTTTTCCATTGATAATAATAATAATAATAATAATAATAATAATAAAAAGAAAAAAAAAAAAAAAAAGGAGATATCTAATACCATTTACCACCTACCGAAAGCCCAATTTTTCCTGAAAAAAAACAAGGTATAATCCACTTGGATGCACAAAATAGTGGTGATGTACGGTTTTACTACCACAAAGTTGTAAAATTGGGCTTAGGCATTAAGATTTGTTTTACCCTTAAGTGTGCAGGGGTTGAAAAAATAAATTGCTGCAAATACAACCCGCCCTGTGTTGTTTCTCCTCTAAAAGGATACATTGTATCTCTTTTTTTTTTTTCACTAGAGGAGAATGCAGAAATAAATAAAAAAATAAATAAAAAAAATAAAGCAAAATGTGCACTATTGTTTCTGGGCTGTACTACGGGTACAAACAACAGCTAACATACA
Organism: Pelophylax lessonae; assembly: GCF_965119305.1. Classification (NCBI taxonomy): domain Eukaryota; kingdom Metazoa; phylum Chordata; class Amphibia; order Anura; family Ranidae; genus Pelophylax; species Pelophylax lessonae. Next base: position 23,020,463 of record NC_138779.1, on the reverse strand, counting down.
CATATGTGGCATCACTGCAATCGCCAGGAGCAGAAGAATTTATTTTGGGTTGTTTTTTGGTGGTAGGCTATGGTAGTAGCAAGAAATATACAGCTAAATTTAAAAAAAATGATTTTTTTTACTATTATTAGCCAGTTTTCCTTTGATAATAATAATAATAAAAAAAAAGGAGATATCTAATATCATTTACCACCTACTGAAAGCCCAATTTATCCTGAAAAAAAAAAAAAAAGTATAATCAACTTGGATGCACAAAATAGTGACGATGATATGTACGGTTATACTACCACAAAGTTGTAAAATTGGGCTTAGGCATTAGGATTTGTTTTACCCTTAGGGCCCCTTTCACACAGGTGGACCGTTCAGATCCGCCTGTCCGTTTTTTTGGCGGATCTGAACGGTCCCCCCATGCATCTCTATGGGGGATCGGATGTCAGTGGAGACATGTCCGCTGACACCCGATCCGATCCGATCCGTCAAATCTGGACGGATGGAAACCCTATTTTCCATCCGTCCAGCGGATCGGATCGGATGGGATCGGGTGAGAACGGACAGACGGTCCGTTCTCACCCGATTTCCCCCATAGAGATGCATGGGGAACTGACAGCTGTGTCTCCGCACACAGCGCGGAGACACAGCTGTCCTCCTGCTGCTCAGCGGGGGATCGGCGGCTCGAGTGTGTGAAAGGGGCCTAGGTGTGCAGGGGTTGAAAAAATAAATTGCTGCAAATACAACCCGCCCTGTATTGTTTCTCCTCTGCAAGGATACATTGTATCTTTTCTTTTTTTCACTAGAGGAGAACTATGCAGAAATAAAAATAAATAAATTAATTAATTAAAAAACAAAAAAAACAAAAAAAAAGAAAAATGTGCACTATTGTCTCTGGGCTATACTACGGGTACAAACAACAACTTACATACACCTATTTGGCGTCACTGCAATTGTCAGGAGCAGAAGAATTTATTTTGGGGTTTTTTTTGGTGGTAGGTTATGGTAGTAGCAAGAAATATACAGCTGAATTTTAAAAAAATATTATTATTTTTTTTTTTACTATTATTAGCCAGTTTTCCTTTTATAATAATAAATAAAAAATCAGGAGCTATCTATTACCATTTACCACCAAATGAAAGCCCAATTTTTCCTGAAAAAATATGCAGTATAATCCACTTGGATGCTCAAAGTAGTGATGATGATATGTACGGTTTTACTAACACAAAGTTGCAAAATTAGGCTTAGGCATTAAGATTTGTTTTACATTTAGATGTGCAGGGGTTGAAAAAATAAATTGCTGTGAATACAACTCGTCCTGTATTGTTTCTCCTCTGCAAGGATACATTGTATCTTTTTTTTTTTTTTCCCCACTAGAGGAGAACTATGCAGAAATAAATAAATAAAATAACAAAAAAAGCAAAATGCGCATGTTTGTTTCGGGGCTGTACTACAGGTACAAACAACAACTAACATACACATATGTGATGTCGCTGCGATTGTTAGGAGCAGGAGAATTTATTTTGGGTTGTTCTTTGGTGGAAGGTTATGGTAGTAGCAAAAATATACAGCTAAATTAAAGAAATTGTTATTTATTTATTTTTTTTACTATTTTTGGCCAGTTTTATTTTAATAAAAAAAATTTAAAAAAATCAGGAGATATCCATTACCATTTACCACACAACGAAAGCCTAATTTGTCCTGTAAAAAAAAACATGGTATAATTCCTTTAGATGCACAAAGTAGTGATGAGGATATGTACAGTTTTACCAACACATGTCAAAGTTGCAAAATTGGGCTTAGGCTATAAGATTTGTTTTACCCTTAGGTGTGAAGGGGTTAAAAAAAAAAACTGCTGTGAACAGAATGCGGCTTTTTGGCGTTTATCAGCGATTTTGAGCCATAAGCTTTTGTAGGAGTATAGTTTTGCTAAAAAAAAAAAAAAAAAAAAAAAAAAAAAGCTAAAAAAACGCCACAGCTGAAAAAAAGCTAAAAAAAAACACTACAAAAACCTTTTAGGCCCCATTCACACTTGTGAGACTTAAAAGTAGCGCGATTTTACCACGATTTTGTTGCCACGATTTTGACTGGACTTGAAGCAATGTCTTTGGACCTCAAAACGCATTCAAATCAGCCAAAGTAGTGCAGGAACTACTTTGAAGTTGTTTGCGAGTTGAAGTCGCACAGATATGAACGGTACTCATTGCAAATCATGGAGTACGACTTGTCATGCGACTTTGCAGTCCCAAATCGCAGGACAAGTCGCACAAGTGTGAAAGGGGCCTTAATAACATCCAGTGGGCATGAGGCCTAACGACGGCAAGGTGGCACTGCTGCACTGGATCACGTACCAAGTACGTGATCTGACACCTCAGGGTCTGGGGCGTGCACGCGCGTGTCGCAGACCAACTCCTGCTGTCTTCGATGTCTGCCGGCACTGCTGATCATTTGGTACAGAGGCAGAACGGCGGTCTGTTGGTAGGGAAGGCATGGATCCTGTGTTCCTGCAAGGCAGGGACATCAATCCATGCCATCCCCCTAGTAAAAGCACCTCCCACACTGTACACAAACACTGGCTAGGCACGCAGTTAGCCCCTTCCCTGACAGTGTCATTAGTACAGTGACAGTGTATATTTTTTAGCACTGATCACTATATTCGTGTCACTGGTCCCCAAAAAGTGTCAGTAAAGGCCCGTACCGATCGGCCGATTTTCGGCTTGTTTGTATGATGCTTCCGACAGCCGACAGCGCACTTTCGGCCGAACAGAATCTGTCGTGCAAGCATTAAAATTTTTGTATGCCGACACCAGAACGGCCGATTGTTCGCAGGTCAGTACAGAATTTGGCCGACAGACAGGAGATTAGCAAGACTGGGCATGCTCAGAAAAAAAAAAAGACAAAGAAAGTTAACCATTACATGACATCACTTCTGCAGTCGGCTGTTGTTGGCCAACAAAATTCGTGTGCAGTCTTTTGCACTTTTCAACAGACACGACAGCCCTGGACAAAAGATGGCCGATCGTTCGGCCGACGATCGGTACGTGTGTACGGGGCTTTAGTGTTAGAATGTTTGTCGCACTATAAGTTGCTGATCGCCACCATTACTAGTAAAAAAAAAATAGAAAAAAATAAAAGCAAATAAAAATATCCCATAGTTTGTAGACGCGATAACTTTTGTGCAAACCAATTAATATACTCTTGTTGGGATTTTTTTTTTTTTTTTTTTAACCAGAAATATGTAGCAGAATACATATTGGCCTAAAATGAAGAAGAAATTCGATTTTTTACATTTTTTTTATTGGATATGTTTTATAGCAGAAAGAAAAAATTGTTGTTTTTTTTAAATTGTCAAATTTTGTTTACAGCGCAAAAAAATAAAAAACTGCAGAGGTGATCAAATACCACCAAAAGAAAGCTCTATTTATGGGGACCAAAAGGCATCAATTTTATTTGGGTACAGCGTCGCACGACTGCGCAATTGTTAGTTAACTACTTCTGGACTGGAAGCATTTTCCCCCTTAATGACCAGGCCATTTTTTGTGATTCGGCACTGCGTTACTTTAACTGACAATTGCGCGGTTGTGCGACGCTGTACCCAAATAAAATTTTGTCCTTTTGTTCCCCATAAATAGAGATTTCTTTTGGTGATATTTGATCACCTGTGCGATTTTTATTTTTTCCGCTATAAACAAACTGCGTTATTTTAACGGACAATTGCGCGGTCGTGCGACGCTGTATCCAAATAAAATTGATGTCCTTTTTTCCCACAAATAGAGCTTTCTTTTTGTGATATTTGATCACCTCTGCATTTTTTTTTTTTTGTGCTTTAAACATTCAAATAGGGAAACCTGTTGATAGAATACAATAGCACAGCAAGAGGGATCCTCCCATCAACACTCAACATAGGTGTGCACAGGGGGTGTGCCAGGTGTGCCTGGGCTAATCACTCTGTGCAGTGCCAACTTCCCCTACTGCCTGGGCTTCCCCCCATGTTGACAACCACAGGGGGTGTGCCAGGTGTGCCTGGGCACACCCTAATCACTCTGTGCAGTGCCAACTTCCCCTACTGCCCGGGCTTCCCCCCATGTTCACAACCACAGGGGGTGTGCGAGGTGTGCCTGGGCACACCCTAATCACTCTGTGCAGTGCCAACTTCCCCTACTGCCCGGGCTTCCCCCCATGTTGACAACCCCCCCTGCAGTGCTTTACTCCTCTCCCCTCGGCTGCTGCGGGTGATGTTTCAGGATGGAGTGTGGGGGGAAGGGTTTGTCAATCAGTCATTTACTGGACCCTTCCTTTTCTAAATTAACACAGTGAACAAACTAACTGAATGTATTGATTCATAACTGACGCATAGTAAACTGTGTTTACTATGCTTCAGTCTGTGAATGAACAGGAAGCCCCCCAGCACAGAGCACTTCCCATTCATTCACAGTCCAGTGCAGCTGAGGCTGCAGAGAAAGGCGTGTGTGTTTGAGCTTTGAGGTACACACCCTAATGCAATAGGCTGCACACACCTATGCTAATGACCACTAATAGGCTAATTTTAGCAGGGCTTCCCTGGGGCCGGAAAATTATTGTGCAGCGCCCTCCTAGGTAGGGAGAGAGAGTAGAGTTTTGGATCTTTTCTGCTTACCAGAAGGACTGCAGGTAAATCTATATTGTTCTCTGCCTACCAGAGAGCAGGATCTGCTAGTGAGGTCTGCTCAGGGCCGTACTGGGAATAACAACCAGCCTTGGAAATAATTTCATAGTAGCCCCATAGCATTATTATACCGGCCCAACAACATAACGTCATTATTTTCATGTTCATAAAAGGGAAAACCATGCATTTTAAAGCACATTTGAAGAGTGTATTATATATAGATAAGACAGATATGAAAGCACATAGGGCTTTATAAGAGCAAATTCTAGTTAAAAGTGTGGACATGGTACAGGAGGACATGTCAGAGGCTGTGGGCATGGTACAGAAGATGCAGGGGCTGCGGACATGGTACAAGAGATGCAGGGGCTGCGGACATGGTGCAGGAGATGCAGAGCCTGTGGGCATGGTACAGGAGATGCGGGGGCTGTGAGCATGGTACAGGAGATGCAGGGGCTGTGAACATGGTACAGGAGATGCAGGGGCTGTGGGCATGGTACAGGAGATGCAGGGGCTGCAGATATGGTACAGGTAATGCAGGGGCTGTGGGCATGGTGCAGGAGATGCAGAGCCTGTGGGCATGGTGCAGGAGATGTAGAGCCTGTGGGCATGGTACAGGAGATGCGGGGGCTGTGGGCATGGTACAGGAGATGCAGGGGCTACAAACATGGTACAGGAGATGCAGGGGCTGCGGGCACGGTACAGGAGATGCAGGGGCTGCGGGCATGGTACAGGAGATGCAGGGGCTGCAGTCATGGTACAGGAGATGCAGGGGCTGCGGACATGGTACAGGAGATGCAGAGGCTGCCGGCATGGTGGAGGAGATGCAGGGGCCGCGGGCATGGTGCAGGAGATGCAGGGGCTGTGGGCATGGTGCAGGAGATGCAGAGCCTGTGGGCATGGTGCAGGAGATGCAGAGGCTGTGGGCATGGTGCAGGAGATGCAGAGTCTGCGGGCATGGTGCAGGAGATGCAATGACTGCGGGCATGGTGCAGGAGATGCAGGGGCTGCGGGCATGATACGGAAGAAGGAGAGGCTGCGGGCATGGTACAGGAGATGCAGAGGCTGCTGACATGGTGCAGAAAATGCAGAGGCTGCAGGCATGATGCAGGAGATGCAGAGGCTGCGGGCATGATGCAGGGGTTGCGGGCATGGTACAGGAGAGGCAGTGCTGAGGGCATGGTACAGGAGAGGAAGTGCTGTCAGCATGGTAGAAGTTGCCATGTGGCCTCAGGTGGTCGACCTGAGGGCCTAAGAGCTAGAGAAGAACTAAACCCGGAGGTCTTGCAAAGTTGACTGGAAGGGAGACATTAGGAAGGACCAGATTCTGCATACAGTGAGTACAGATCTGTGTCAAGGGGCCTGACCTGAGGGGGGGCCATCCCTTCAGCTAGAAGAGTCATTGGACGGGTGTCAGTAAAGGGGATGCTTGAGAGTGTCCTGAAGATAATGTAATTCACCAAGTCTGTTGCTGGAGAGAGGGCAAGAAGACCTAACCCTTTCCATACATGTGGCAGTATGGTTAAAGCAGTGTGTCTGCTTGCAGAAGTAACCTGGTGAGGCCAAGTGAGAGTTGTCCTTCTGAACTGTAAATAGTTTCAGTTGGTCCCTTTTCTCCCATCTAAGTTCCACAATAAATACCAAAACAAACCAAAACCCCTGGACTGTTTATTGAGTAATGAGCAAGCGGGAGTAAGGATGGATGTGTTAACTGTCCCTAAGTGACTATGTGCAGGTAATCAGAGGAGGCCCAACAAGTCATCACACAGCAAGCCCTATGGGGACAGTGCTACAATTGCAAGGGTTCCTTTGGGATAAAAAGGTTAAGAAAGGATAGACTAGAGTAAACTAAAATCTGATTGGGTTCCTGGGTACGTAATTCTTTACCACGCCTCCCGTTACTCCTGGGAAGCCATAAATTTCCCACCATAAACACACTTAATAAGTTATGACTCGGAACAGGGCCGACAATCGTGCCGTTCTTTGCAGTCTTTCTTTCCTGGCAAACTGCAATGTTCTGTCAGTTTTGTTTCGCTGAAAATCCCCTTTATTCCATAGGTCTTTGAGACGCAATTTTCGGTAATAAAATCCTTATTAGCTTACACAAAAGAACAAGAGCCCCGGCAATGGCATCTTTTCAAACAACAGCTGTGCTTTATGTTCGAATACTTATTAATATCTCATTTCTTAGCCAGCTTTTCGGATATTGCTCTCGGAGACCAGGCCTCGGATCAACAGAAGGGATTTCCCCCAATTTCCCTTTAAACGTGTAAGCTAGAACAATCTGAACGAGGCTATTAAAAGAAAAGATATGTCTTGTAAAATGTCACTTGTCAGTGAATATATGTGCCGGGGGTTATGCGAATGGCCCGGTAATCTCTTTCCATAAACCGATTTATTGGAGAGAAAACTGAGAGGCTACACTCAGAGAATGGGAAACGCATACGGCCGTGTCTAGCGAAAGCCTATATATCGTATAGATTAAGGCGAAAAGTAAAGTTTACTCGGATTTAACAAGTTCCAACACTTGCTAAAACAGAGCCAGGAAATAATGAGTTTTTGCCGTCTGGTAAGCTGGTTGCAGTAAATGGAGATCATGTAAGATGACCATGTTTATGGGTACTTGGAGATCTCTGTTGAGGTCCCCCAGCTGACATCTCAGTGGACGGAGATTTGGTCTTTGGTTTGGCAAAAAATCGTCACAGCTGGTTTGTGTGTGTGATATTGCTGGACTGATGAAGCTGGATATTGGTACTTTTGGATTTAACCCAGAATAAGTCCACCTTTAAAGGGCCTGACGAACAGTGAATGAGTAGTGAAGACTAAACCTTGTTCCAGTCTTGGGCTGCTTCCTCTCTGCTAGTCTCAAAGGAGGACATGCAGTAGGTGTAAAGCTTAGGTGTGAGTGTTGTGGAGCTCCCAGTAAAAAAGTTGATGACACTTCCAAAATTTTAGACCAAATTTTTACTGAATGGCCCAGTAATCTCTTTCCATAAACCGATTTATTGGAGAGAAAACTGAGAGGCTACACTCAGAGAATGGGAAACGCATACGGCCGTGTCTAGCGAAAGCCTATATATCGTATTGATTAAGGCGAAAAGTAACGTTTACTCGGATTTAACAAGTTCCAACACTTGCTAAAACAGAGCCGGGAAATAATGAATTTTTTCCCGTCTGGTAAGCTGGTTGCAGTAAATGGAGATCATGTAAGATGACCATGTTTATGGGTACTTAGGGATCTCTGTTGAGGTCCCCCAGCTGACCATCTCAGTGGAAGGAGGTTCGGTCTTTGGTTTGGCAAAAAATCCTCATATCTGATTTGTGTGTGTGATATGGATGGACTGATGAAGCTGGATATTGATACTTTTGGATTTAACCCAGAATGAGTCCACCTTTAAAGGGCCTGACGAACAGTGACTGAGTAGTGAAGACTAAACCTTGTTCCAGTCTTGGGCTGCTTCCTCTCTGCTAGTCTCGAAGGAGTACATAAAGTAGGTGTAAAGCTTAGGTGGGAGTGTTGTGGAGCTCCCAGTAAAAAAGTTGATGACACTTCCAAAATTTTAGACCAAATTTTTACTGAATGGTCCTGTAATCTCTTTCCATAAACCGATTTATTGGAGAGAAAACTGAGAGGCTACACTCAGAGAATGGGAAACGCATACGACCGTGTCTAGCGAAAGCCTATATATTGTATAGATTAAGGCGAAAAGTAAAGTTTACTCGGATTTAACAAGTTCCAACACTTGCTAAAACAGAGCCGGGAAATAATGAGTTTTTGCCGTCTGGTAAACTGGTTGCAGTAAATGGAGATCATGTAAGATGACCATGTTTATGGGTGCTTGGAGATCTCTGTTGAGGTCCCCCAGCTGACATCTCAGTGGACGGAGATTTGGTCTTTGGTTTGGCAAAAAATCGTCACAGCTGGTTTGTGTGTGTGATATGGATGGACTGATGAAGCTGGATATTGGTACTTTTGGATTTAACCCAGAATGAGTCCACCTTTAAAGGGCCTGACAAACAGTGAATGAGTAGTGAAGACTAAACCTAGTTCCGGTTTTGGGCTGCTTCCTCCCTGCTAGTCTCAAAGGAGGACATGCAGTAGGTGTAAAGCTTAGGTGTGAGTGTTGTGGAGCTCCCAGTAGAAAAGTTTATGACACTTCCAAAATTTTAGACCAAATTTTTACTGAATGGTCCGGTAATCTCTTTCAATAAACCGATTTATTGGAGAGAAAAACTGAGAGGCTACACTCAGAGAATGGGAAACGCATACGGCCGTGTCTAGCGAAAGCCTATAGATCATATAGATTAAGGTGAAAAGTAACGTTTACTCGGATTTAACAAGTTCCAACACTTGCTAAAACAGAGCCGGGAAATAATGAGTTTTTGCCGTCTGGTAAGCTGGTTGCAGTAAATGGAGATCATGTAAGATGACCATGTTTATGGGTACTTGGAGATCTCTGTTGAGGTCCCCCAGCTGACCATCTCAGTGGAAGGAGGTTTGGTCTTGGGTTTGGCAAAAAATCGTCATAGCTGTTTTGTGTGTGTTATATGGATGGACTGATGAAGCTGGATATTGGTACTTTTGGATTTAACCCAGAATAAGTCCACCTTCATAGGGCCTGACGAACAGTGAATGAGTAGTGAAGACTAAACCTTGTTTCGGTCTTGGGCTGCTTCCTCTCTGATAGTCTCAAACGAGGACATACAGTAGGTGTAAAGCTAAGCGGTGACTGTTGTGGTGGAGCTCCCAGTAGAAAAGTTTATGACACTTCCAAAATTTTAGACCAAATCTTTACTGAATGGCCCGGTAATCTCTTTCCGCGATGGCCCGGTAATCTCTCTTGCAATAATTCTAATGCACATGGGGTGATTATGATGTGCCCAGGCATATCCAGAACACCTTGTGCGCATGCCTATGCTCTAATCAATCTCGCTCTTGACCCTCTAGTAGCGGTCAAAATACCAAAAATACCAAAAGGCCCTATGAAGGTGGACTCATTCTGGGTTAAATCCAAAAGTACCAATATCCAGCTTCATCAGTCCAGCAATATCACACACACAAACCAGCTGTGACGATTTTTTGCAAAACCAAAGACCAAATCTCTGTCCACTGAGATGTCAGCTGGGGGACCTCAACAGAGATCTCCAAGTACCCATAAACATGGTCATCTTACATGATCTCCATCTCCATACCTTGGTTTGTGGGTAATGAATCACTCTTACAATGTCCAGCAGTCGCTACTATCCAGCCCCTCTATGACGCTATTCAGCTGAAAGATACTTTGTAAGACCAGCTCCTCTCAAGTTCAAATTCTTGGATCTTCAGCACATGCCTTAGGATGACAGAAGCCCCAAAGCAGCAATCCCGTACACAGGCATCCTCCCAGAAAGAGGCCCCAGATGAATGAGAATTCTGGAGAAGTGTTCCCAAACATTTATCATCCCACCAAGAGATTGAGTTCCTCAGGGATTTGTTGAGTCAGAAAAACATTCATAACCCAGGGAGTTGACCCTCCTTCGCTGCTTACTGGAGACTCCTTCCAGCAATAGGCAGAGACTCCCGGCTTAGGGAAGACCTGCAGAGCCCATAAAATGTAAATAACAGCTCAGGCTGGATACAGCCAAGTAACAGTCTTTCTGGAATGGCCTATCCCTGTATCTTCTACAAAGTGAGAGATTTCACCATCACACCAAGGATCTCCAGAACGGGTCCAAAGCTTTATTCAGCAATCACATCATATTTACAGAATCAATGTTTCACAGCTTCACAGGACACCTTTATCAGGTATTGTGCTCTGACTCTGTATCCCCTACAGTCCCCCTATCAGGCAGTGGGAATTCACATCTATATACAGTAGGTATTCACATGGATTTAATTTTTGACCAATTTCAAATAGTCTTCAATATATCTATGTAAATACAGGTTTGGAAGGGAAATATAAAGATTAGGGATTGACCGATTATCGGCAAGGCCGATATATCGGCGGCCGATATGCACTTTCCCCGATATATCTGCATCGGCCCTGGAACTGGCCGATATTGCCGATATTTTTGTGACGTCATTCTGCCTTCTTAGGCCGCTTCCCTCGCCTTGGACAGCCTCGTCTGGAGTCAGGACTAGTCTCGCGGGAGTGTATCACAGCCATACACCCACCCACAGCAGCCCGGTGCCAGCCAGCCACCCACATCCACAGGCCCTGTACCAGCCAGCCACAGGCGCTGTACCAGGGAGCCAGCCAGCCGCCCACAGGCCCTTTACCAGACAGCCAGCCACCCACATGCCCTGTACCTACCAGCCACAGGTACTGTACCAGCCAGCCACGCACAGGCCCTGTACCAGCCAGCCAGCCACCCACAGGCCCTGTACTAGCCAGCCACCCACAGCCCCTGTGCCAGCCACCCACCCACCACAGGGTGCCAACCAAGTCTGCCACCCACCACAGTGTCCAAGACAGCCACCCACAGACAGGATGCCACACAGCCAGCCACCCACAGGTCCTGTACCAGCCAGCCACAGGCATTGTACCAGCCAGCCGCCCACGGGCCCTGTAACAGCTAGCCACCCACAGCCCCTGTGCCAGCCACCCACCTACCACAGGGTGCCAGCCACCCACCACAGGGTGCCAGCCAGCCAGCTTCACAAAAATATTGGCAATATCGGTCAGTTCCGGGGCCGATACCGATATATTGTGGAAAGTGCATATCGGCCCCGGAACTGGCCGATATTGCCAATATTTTTGTAACGCAATTCTGCCTTCTTAGGCCGCCTCCCTTGCCTTGGACAGCCTCGTTTGGAGTCGGGACTAGTCTCACAGGAGTGTATCACAGCCATACATCCACCCACAGCAGCCCAGTGCCAGCCAGCCACCCACATCCACAGGCCCTGTACCAGCCAGCCACAGGCACTGTACCAGCGAGCCAGCCAGCCACCCACAGGTCCTTTACCAGACAGCCATCCACCCACATGCCCTGTACCTGCCAGCCACAGGCACTGTACCAGCCAGCCACCCACAGGCCCTGTACCAGCCAGCCACCCACAGGCCCTGTACTATCCAGCTACCCACAGCCCCTGTGTGCCAGCCACCCACCCACCACAGGGTGCCAGCCAGCCACCCTTCCACCACAGGGAAGTCTGCCACCCACCACAGTGTCCAAGACAGCCACCCACAGACAGGGTGCCACACAGCCAGCCACCCACAGGTCCTGTACCAGCCAGCCACAGGCATTGTACCAGCCAGCCGCCCACAGGCCCTGTAACAGCTAGCCACCCACAACCCCTGTGCCAGCCACCCACCTATCACAAGGTGCCAGCCACCCACCACAGGGTGCCAGCCAGCCACCCACCCACCACAGAGTGCCAGCCAGCCACCCACCACAGGGAGCCAGCCAGCCACCCACCACAGGGTGCCAGCCAGCCAGCCATCCACCACAGGGTGCCAGACAGCCAGCCACCCATCACAGGGTGCCAGCCAGCCATCCACCACAGGGTGCCAGCCAGCCAGTCACCCACCACAGGGTGCCAGCCACCCACCCACCACAGGGAGCCAGCAAGCCAGCCATTAAGCATTAAACAAAAATTAACATGTTCATTACCAGATTTGTGTAAAAAATTGTCTTTATTTTTCAAAACTTTAAATGTACAAAATATCAGCCCATATCGGCCAATACCGATACGTTGTGACCAAAATATTGATATCGGCCCTGAAAAAACCATACCCGTATATCCCTAATAAAGATGTATGGATTTATGTTATTGTAAGTTTAATACAGTTTTAGTATACTGTAATTGTGGATACCTCCTATATTCTCCTTAAGAAGTGGATGAAACGCATCGAGAAGTGATCATCTTCCCATCCGTGAATGCTATAGTGATAACCTGAAATAGATATTTTTCGTATTGGTTGAAACAATAGATGTATTGTATGTTATTAGTACTGTGATGGGCAGACAGGAAGGCTCTTTTACTGTATCGATATCTTGACCTAGTATAGTATTAAAAAACAGCCATGACCTTCTGTTTTTATATGGACTTTAACCACTTCTGGACCGGAAGGATATGCCCTCTTAATGACCAGGCCATTTTTTGTGCGTTACTTTAATGTAATTTTTATTTATTTTATTTTTTTTTTACTAGTAATGGCGGTGATCTGCGATTTTTAGCGGGACTGTGACATTGCGGCGGACAGATCGAACCCCTAACTGACATTTTTGACACTTTTGGGGGGACCAGTGACATTACCACAGTAATCATTGCTAAAAAATATGCACTGTTACTGTAACAATGACACTGGCAGGGAAGGGGTTAACTTTGTGGGTGATCAAAGGGTTAAATGTGAGCCTAGGGTAGTGTTTTCTAACTTTGGGGGGGATAGGCTTGTGAAATGATCACAGAGATCTGTGATCCTATATAGAAGGATCACAGGCACTCTGTGATCAGTTCAAAGAGAACAACGGTCTGCTGTGTTTACAATAGCTGACCGTCCTCCTCTCTCAGTGGGGAGCGATCGCGGGTGCCTGGCGGCAATCAGTGCCGCCAGTCCCATGCATCGGCATCCCCGCTGCCTAGTGGGGGTGAAAATGCGCCGCTGGTGGCGTGCGCACATCCCCATAGCCAGTCCCGCAAGCCGACAAACCCCTACGTCGGTTCGGACAGCCGAGCCAGCCTGCCGCAGTAACTCTGCGGCAGGCGGTTGGAAAGCGTTTAATAAAGATTTTTTTTTTTTTCATTTTTAACTGTCATTTTTACCGGCATTATATACCACCTCGATATGCTTTTATAATTAATTTCAATGGAATCCTGAAAAAAAGGTAGAATCCAGCTGGATTTCACAAAGTAGTTGTGACTGAGGATATGTACAGTTTTACTAAGACATGTCAAAGTTGCAAAATTGTGCTTAGGCATTAAGATTTGTTTTACAGAACAAAAAGTATGTCTGGACAGCCGCACTCCGATGCAAATATTTATTGAAAAGAGGATAAAATACCACAGCGTACAGAGGTACGGATCAAAGAAAGCTTTTTTCAGGTGGGGGCATCATTTTAAGGTCACCCATGCTCCGCCCCTATGTCCTCCCCTCTGTAAACTGACCACGGTATACCATGGCTGCTGAGCCCTGACATCGTGGTCAGTTTACATCATCCGCAGCCCTCCTATCCTCCTCTGTTCTCTCTCCCCCCTGCCTCCCTGCCTGTCTGCTCCTGTGTCAGTCCCCCCTCCCCTCCTGCTGGCGTAGTTTCCTTTAAAGTTTCATATCCTGTCTACAATTTGTTTAATAATCCTGTGTATCCCTGTGTCTGTGTTTTATAAAAATAAGAATAAGCCATTCTTTATAGGTTTTTCAGAGCGCCAATCGCCGCTCACGTGACCCGCCGCCTCTCTCCTCCTCTCCCCCTCCCCTTCTCCTCCCCTCCTGACTGATGTCAGCGAGGAATACTCGGCCCCGCCCTCGGCAGGCAGCTGTCAGACGGGGAGAGGAGAGAGCCGACGGGTCACTTGAGCGACGCTCAGCTCTCTGAAAACTGGGGTAGCACTGCCCCCTAGAGGACTGCTGAGAATTACACTTTCTGGATTCCCCCGGGTTACCCTTAGCAACTGATAGCAGACAAACTGCATTGAAAGTCCTTGGCTCAGTCAAAAATCAATCCAGAGAATGTTGGTTTTTGTGTTTTTATTTAGAACTGGGATAGGAGAAGGGACGAGTGGGATACTCCAACTATAAACTATGCACAATCTTGAGGACCACTAGCTGTAGAGTGCGGCAAGGCCGCTGCTTCACCTTGCCACTGAAGTGAAGATAGTTTAAAAGGTTCCTGCTTCAATTATTCTCTTCAGGGTTCTAACTTGGCATTCCCTTTACTTTCACTGCCTATATGTGCTGACACCCGTCCACTGACTCTATCCACTGGAGTGGTCCCCTTCCTTGGCAGCAGAGGCGGCCGGTCCATAAGGGGCATACTGGCGCTGCCCCCCTAATCCCTATGTGCCAGCCCCTAATCTGTGGGGAGCCAGACATTTGTATTTCTATGAGTTTTTTTTTTTAGAAACACATGAGCCTGAAGCTCTAAATGGCTTAAAAAAAAGTTGGGCTCAGGGCGCAGAGCACTGCACCCCGAGCCCACCTACTTGTGACATTAGCGAATGTTGATTCGCTGTTGTCTTCCTGCTTCTCCTCCTGGCCAATCAGGACAGGAAGCAGATCCTAAGACTGGATTGGCCGGGAGGAGAAGCGACTGGATTGGCCGGGAGGAGAAGTGACTGAATTGGGCAGGGAGAAGAAGCCGGGGCAGGCGGGGGAAGCCTCCCGCGACCTGGATGCAGTATGTGCGGGGCTGGCGGGCACTGCCTACTACCTCTACCTGTGCCGGCCGCTGCCATATGCAATCTGAGGAACCTTTACCTATACCTCCCAGCAGGCAATGCATATATACTGTGGGCTGGCTGGCGGACACGCGGTGGGTGGGCGAGCGGCCTGGGGGGGGGGTTATTTTGTTTGCCGCCCCGCCCAAAAAATGGAGCGCCAGCCGCCACTGCTGGGCAGACCCCTTGGCAAGCTTCCCTGTACTCACGGACACTGTTTTTCCAGAGTTGCTCTGCCGTCTACTACACCAGTCAGCTTTCCTGGACCTTTGGATTCAGCACCACACTCCTGGTTCACAAGGCCGACTGCCTGTGACCACCATCCACAGCAATATGAAGGAGAGACAGCCGTCACCCTCCTTCCGGGACCTGGCTTCCCGCCCAAAGACACCCTGCCACATGTGCCCTTGGCTTTTATAGTCTATCCCAGGATGCACCACTCTCTGTGCCAACCCACTGGGACAGCCACAAAAGCCTGTGTGTCACTGGCTGGGTTTCCTCCACTGTCCAACAGGCCTCCGTATTGAATACAGTGGGGACACTCCCTCAGACCAGATAAATCACACCCTGGACACATGTAACAGGCCTGACTAGAAATCCTGCTCCCTGATAAGCAGAAAGAGCCACTAGGTTTTACCTGTCACTCTCCTGATAAGCAGTCAGAGCAAATATACACTCCCTACCTAGCACCTATCTAGAAGGGTGCTACACTGGTAAAGAACAGCTAAGTTTTTTTTAAAACACAGATACAGGGGCACACAGGATTATTAAACAGACCAGACAGGATGGTATAAAGTGGCTTAACAGACACTTGAAAGTGGAAGTTGAGATTCCGGGGAGGGAGGGGGGGGGGCATTTGCCCCTACTTGCGGACGCCCATGAAAGTGGAGTAACTCTTTAGGGGTTAATTCAAACTAGGGACTTTAGGCCTTCCTCTAAAGATCGTCTTCCAAAATGATGAGCATTAGCGACTCTATAATGCCATCGTATACAGCAGCATCCTGCGTTAAACAATAACATGTAAGACGTATACAGCATAATGCGTTATTTGCTTTTGTAATTAATTGCATTGCTGATTATGGAAATGAAGCCGTAGGGAATGTGCTCTGGTAATAAGACATTATGTCTCTGAATGATCATCGTGTTACCGCCTGCTGCTTATCCTGTCACTAGAGCGTGTGACGCTCCCTGCCAGGCCAATCACGGCGGCTCTTTCAATAGAGAGGAACTGCCTGAGAACCCTCGGCTATATCTCAATGTCAGGCGTGCGTTTATCATCCGAGAATTGTGTTACGTTTACATATCACCAGTGCCATTTGCATTGAAAAGTTCCATAAACTGTTTCATGAGGCGTTACACATTCTGAGCGCGCTCATGCTACAATTTACTGCAAAATTCTGAAAACCCATCACTACGTAGGTTGTAAACAAATGCTGGGAAGGAGGAGAGTGGGGGAGGCAGACAAGGGACTTACTTACAAGGGACCTGCTCTGATCTTGTGTGTCTTGGTTTTAGTGTGTTAATATGGTTAAACAGTTGGAAGACACACTAAGAGTAATTATAAGAATTTCTTTATGGGAATGTCTCAGCATTTACAAAGAATCTCCGTAATGTGTCTAATATGTTTATTCCCTATGATTATCAGCTCCATCTAGTGGTCATAATGCAGAGTTTTTTTGAAATAATTTTGTAGCACTACTCCCATGGGAACTGCTGGTTACGGGTTCCCCTGGGTTACCTATAGCAACAACTTGACAATATAGCATATTCTAAGTGCTTGGCTCAGTCAGAAAACAGTCCAGGGGGTCTGGGTTTTTGTTGTTTTATTGAAGAACTGGGATAGAAGAAGGGATGAGTGGGAAACTCCAGCTGAATAAACTATGCACACATGCTGGGACTGCTGAATATAGCTGAGTGCGGCAAGGCCGCTGCTTCACCTTGCCACTAAGTGAAGAAGAATTGGATGAACTGTACTGTACTGTGAATCGCTCTTCAGGGTCCTACTCGGCACCCCCTTTGTCCCTATTCTTCAGGGTTCTACAGGGCACCCCCTTTGTCTCTACTCTTCAGGGTTCTACACAGCACCCCCTTTGTCCCTACTCTTCAGGGTTCTATACGTCACTCCCTTTGTCCCTACTCTTCAGGGTCCTACTCGGCACCCCCTTTGTCCCTACTCTTCAGGGTTCTACACGGCACCCCCTTTGTCCCTACTCTTCAGGGTTCTACACGGCACCCCCTTTGTCCCTACTCTTCAGGGTTCTACACAGCACCCCCTTTGTCCCTACTCTTCAGGGTTCTACACGGCACCCCCTTTGTCCCTACTCTTCAGGGTTCTACACAGCACCCCCTTTGTCCCTACTCTTCAGGGTTCTACATGGCACCCCCTTTGTCCCTACTCTTCAGGGTTCTACATAGCACCCCCTTTGTCCCTACTCTTCAGGGTTCTACATGGCACCCCCTTTGTCCCTACTTTTCAGGGTTCTACACGGCACCCCCTTTGTCCCTACTCTTCAGGGTTCTACACAGCACCCCCTTTGTCCCTACTCTTCAGGGTTCTACACAGCACCCCCTTTGTCCCTACTCTTCAGGGTTCTACACGGCACCCCCTTTGTCCCTACTCTTCAGGGTTCTACACAGCACCCCCTTTTTCCCTACTCTTCAGGGTTCTACACAGCACCCCCTTTGTCCCTACTCTTCAGGGTTCTACATGGCACCCCCTTTGTCCCACACTGTTTTTCCAGGAAGACTCTGCCAGCAGCTCCACCGTCAGCTCCACTGAATCCTTTGCAGCTCAGCTTCACCCCTGGCTCACTAGGCCAACTGCTTAAGACCACTTTCCTCATACAACAGGAGGAGAGACAGCCGTCAGCCTCCTCCTGAGACTCTGCTTCCCACCAAAGATGGCCTGTCACATGTTCCCCTGGCTTATAGCAGCAATCCCAGAATGCACTGCCAGAGTGCCCACCCACTGAGACTCCCACAAAAGCCAATGTGTCACTGGCCGGGTTTCCTCCACTGTCCAACAATCTCCCTTATTGGATACAATGGGGACACTCCCTCAGACCCAGTGAATCACACCTGGGAACATGCAACAGGCAACCTAATAGATCATGCTCCCCTGATAAGCAGACAGAGCATAAGATGCTTTTACCTAGCACTGACCTAGGAGGATGCTACACTTTCATCAGGAAAATACTCCATTATGGCCACTAGATGGAGCTAACGATGACGGGAAATAAACTTGATACATTACGGGGATTATTTGCAACAGCTGTGACAATGCTAAGATATTCACACAGCAGATATTTTATAAATAGACTCCCAAGAGAGCTAGATGGGACAGGCTAAACTGAAAATGAGAACCTCAGAACATAGCTGTTAATGACACTAAACTCTTCTACAACTATATGTAGTGCAACCCCTGCAGGAGCCGCTGGTAGTTTGGTCCTATTTCCCCCTTAGAACACACACAGCCAGGTGTACGGCATTGTTTGCATTCTTCCTCTGGCTCAAAGACCAGTCTAGGGGTCTATTTTTTAAAGGTCAACTTGAGGACTGCTTCACTTTGACTGCTATGCACAAACTTCTGGCTGTATTGCACTTGTAAAATAAATGTCCCACTGGATCTCTAGGCTGACTGTGACCAGTATCCCTTCCAGAGTCTCAAAGCACCACACTGTCACACTCTGCAGCACTGGGGTCTTGTACTCACTTAGCCAGAGGACAGTTGAACGTCTTCCCACCAACTTCCTCCTGGCACTCTACAATAAGCCTTGTCTTAATCCAGCTCACTCCCTGGACAAAGGTTCTTTGGTAGCCCCCCAGTTAAGACTAGCTGGGACCTCGATGTCTTCACTCTGGCTCCTCTAGCCTTTCTGCCCCTGGGGCAGACCCCCTGCACAGGGGTCCCCTCCTAAAAAACTAGACAAAGGAACACCGCACTTTGCCACCAGGCCTTGGACTACCTATGGGCTCCTCTCCACCTTCTGGGCACACCTCCTCAGGTATTGGTTGGAGTTCCATAAATATTCAGGCTGCCTGTTCTGCCCTCCCTCCTTCTATGCTTCCAGAAGCCTCTAGAACAGCCTTTCTAAGCCTTCTCAACACAGAGGAACCCTTGAAATAATTTTCCTGTCTCAGGGAATCCCTGCTAAAAATTACTATATCTACAACTCAAGATACATTAGTGTGATGATCAGTGGGAAGAATGTTCCTTACACTTGTGATTATTGGGAAGAACTGCCCCCTACAGATAGCTAAAAAGATGAATGGTGTCAGTGGGAGCTTATCTGGGAAGCAGGAATTGCTCATTGCTCAAGGAACCCCCTAGCAACCTCTGGAGGAACCCTGGTTGGGAAACCCTGCTCTAGAAGACAGGGGGAGTAGCAGAACAGCAGCCTGTGAAACACTGAGCAGCCTTGAGCAATCAATCCCTGCTCCATTGATTACAGAGCAGCCAAAACAAATTTTCCTAGCAGCCTAATCCTAATTAGGAGGGTGCTACACATACTTCAGAAAAATGGACTTCTTCAGAGCATACCCTTCCTCTAGAACTCCCTACCCTAATCTGTTTAGCTACCTCCTACTGCTTTTAGGTGATCCTTTAACCACTTTCTGACTTCTCACATTGAGCGTCCTGCGGCAAAGTGGCTTGACTTCGTCCAGCGATGTAGAACTACGTCGCTGGACTCCTGCTCTTGTGGGCGGCGTGCGCGCGCTGCCAGAAGCTCGCTCCCGCTGTATTCAGACACGGCGGGTTTAAAATACGCTTATTGCAATTTTTTTACCAAACATATGTAGCAGAAAACAAATTGGCCTAAAATGTTAAAAAAATTTTGATTTTTAAATTTTTTGGGGGGGAATTTCATGTAAAAAAATGTGAAAAATATTGTTATTTTTTCAAAATTTTCGCTATTTTTTTGTTTATAGCGCAAAAAGTAAAAATCGCAGAGGTGATAAAATACCACCAAAAGAAAGCTCTGTTTGTGGGGAAAAAAAAGGACATAAATTTAATTTGGGTACAGTGTCGCATGACCACGCAATTGTCCGTTAAAGTAACGCAGTGCCGAATCGCAAAATATGGCCTGGTCAGGAATGGGGTAAAAAGACACTCTCACCCCCTTTATACAACTCTCAGTAACAGAGCGGGGGCTGCCAATCACAGTCAGTGCTTTCCTATGTCTCCTTTTTCCTCTTGGTGTCATGAAAACTTGTTAGAAGTGACTCATGCTGATAGCAGAAGAAGTAGGCAGCAGACAGAAAAGACACTTGGTGCTCTGGATTGGGACAAGTACACACTATAGAGGGATATGCTTTGTTTTACATTTCATGTCTGAGGTTTACAACCACTTTAACTCGATAGATTTTGGAGAGTACAATACACTGAACAGATGAAAGATCCCTTCATGATTGCAGTGACTGTTGCCCGAATCGGTAGCGGCATTTACGGTATGAATCAATCATTTCGCTATATGTAAGTGCAGCCGGATTAAAACACCAATTAGGCTGATCTGGATAATGGTCCATTAACCACCCATTGATACACCTCAGGTCATTGCGCCTGCATCCTGCGGTGCTGCTGCCAGATAAATGATGTTTGCTCTAGAGACAATTTACTGAGGGGGAAAAAAAAAAGACGAGCTTTGAGGATTCTGTGGATCTGTTAACGTTATTTTTCCCCAGAAGAATAAAGAAAAATTCTCTTCTGTTGAAAAGCAAACCATTTTTTTTTTTTTTAGAATTCCAACCTGTGTACCAATCAGACAGCTGGAAAGTCGTTACTTACTGTTTTGGTATGTCGGAATTTGCATTCATTTTGTGGTATGCTTTATATAGCAGAGAGATTCAGTGGGGAAAATCATTTTGTGATCCCCTGCAGATTTTGTACAAAGAAATGACGGCTCTATCATTTTTATCATAGGTGTTGTCAGAGTTTTAACCACTTGCCGACTGCCCGCCGCAGATATACTGCGGCAGGCCTGGCTCAGCTGCGCGAACCGCCGTACCTGTTTGTGGGAGCGCTCCTGAGGGCGCGCACGCGCCGCCAGAGGCGCCCGCACGCGCCGCCTGAGGCGCGCACCCACCCCCTTTAGGCAGCGAATAAGCCGATCGACAGGGGCTGGCGACCGCCATTGCCGCCGCTGCCCGTGGAGAGAGAACGTTGGTCTGCTGTTGTAAACACAGCAGACCGTTGGTCTCTCCAAAATGATCACAGAGCGCCTGTGATCCTCCTATTTAGGAACACAGAGGTCTTCGTGTTGATTCCACAAGTCCCTCCCCCATACAGTTAGAAAACACCCCCTAGACTCACACTTTGATCACCCCTCAGTGTTAACCCCTTCCCGGCCAGTGTCATTATTACAGTAACCATGCATATTTTTAAAAATGCAAAAATGATTGCGCTAAAGATGTATACACACCCTTTTGAAAAATCTAAATTCCAAATGTGTGCTGAAATATATATATATATATATAAATGTGAGTCCGTATATATATATATATATATATATATATATATATATAAATATGTGCCGCAACTTAAATAAAACAATAATAAAAATAGTGAAAGAAAACCATGACACTAGTTGCGCACAACACCAATAAATATGCAAAAAGTGCATATTTTTAGCACTGATTACTGTAGTAATGTCACTGCTCCCCCCCCCCCCAAAGGTGTCAAAAATGTCAGTTAGGCTCCATTCACACCTGGGCGTTTTCAGCTCCAAAAACGCTCAAAAGAAACGCTTCCAAAATGCCCAACAAGTAAAACCCCATTCATTTAAATGGCCCCTGTTCACATCTGAGCGTTTTGCAAAACGCCTGTAGCTGAAAAAAGTACATGAGCTTCTTTTTGGGCTGATTACCAGCGTTTTTGATAGATGTCAATGAAAAACGCCTGAAAAAATTGCGGTAAAATCGCGGTAAAAATCACTGTAAAATCGCGGTAAAAAACGCTACGCTCAAGTGTGAATGCAGCCTTAGGGGTCCAATTTGTCCGCCGCAATGTCGCAGTCCCGGTAAAAATCGCAGATCACCACCATTACTAGTAAAAAATAAATAAATAAATAAATAAAAATGACATAAATCTTTCCCCTAGCTTGTAGACACAATAACTTTTGCGCAAACCAATCAAAATACGTACATTGGGATTTTTTTTTACCAAAAATATGTAGCAGAGTACAAATTGGTCTAAAAGGATTAAAAAATTTGATTTTTAATTTTTTTTTTTGGGGGGGGGGGGGATGTTATATAGCAGAAAGTGAAAAATATTGGGTTTTTTTTTTTTTGTTTTTTTGTTTTTCAGTATTGTCTCTTTTCTTTTTGTTTATAGCGCAAAAAATGAAAAATAAAAATCACACAGGTGATCAAATACCACCAAAAGAAAGCTCTGTTTGTGGGAAAAAAAGGACATCAATTTTATTGACACTTAAAACAAATGTTATAAATTAAGTTGCAGTTCAGTGAGTAAAATAAGTATTTGATCCCCATGCAAAACATGACTTAGTACTTGGTGGAGGAACCCTTGTTGGCAAGCACAGAGGTAAGACATTTCTTGTAGTTGGTGACCAGATTTGCACACATCTCAGGAGGGATTTTGGTCCACTTTTCTCTACAGATCTTCTATAAATCCTTAAGGTTTCTTGGCTCTCGCTGGGCAACTCGAAATTTCAGCTCCCTCCATATATTTTCTATGGGATTATGGGCCCTGGGCGTCCCAAGGGGCCCCAAACAGGATAGGGTTGCCACCTGTCCTTGCAATACCATTCAATTGTAAGCTCGGCCATTCCCTTGCAGACTGGCATTGTGTGGGGGGTCTTGCCCCTCACTAGACCTCACACACAGCTGTAGGGCCCCCGTCCTCCCCTGTTCTCCAGCTGTTCATGCCTGAACAGGAGGGGCGGCATTTACTAGAACCGTTCACCTTTACTTTTCTAGGATGGAGGAGATGGGACTGGAGGAGGAGGAGGAGGACATGGGACTGGAGGAGGACATGGGACTGGAAGAGAAGAAGGACATGGGACGAAGGAGGACATGGGACTGGAGGAGAAGGAGGACATGGGACTGGAGCAGGAGGACATGGGACTGGAGGAGAAGGAGGACATGGGACTGGAGGAGGAGGACATGGGACTGGAGGAGAAGGAGGACATGGGACTGGAGGAGGAGGACATGGGACTGGAGGAGAAGGAGGACATGGGATGAAGGAGTACATGGGACTGGAGGAGAAGAAGGACATGGGACAGGAGGAGGAGGACACTGGACTGGAGGAGAAGGAGGACATGGGTCTGAAGGAGGAGGACATGGGACTGGAGGAGAAGGAGGACAAGGGACTGGAGGAGGAGGATATGGGACTGGAGGAGAAGAAGGACATGGGATGAAGTAGGACATGGGACTGGAGGAGAAGGATGCACATGGGACTGGAGGAGGAGGACATGGGACTGGAGGAGAAGGATGCACATGGGACTGGAGGAGGAGGACATGGGACTGGAGGAGAAGGAGGACATGGGATGAAGGAGGACATGGGACTGGAGGAGAAGAAGGACATGGGACTGGAGGAGGAAGACATGGGACTGGAGGAGAAGAAGGACATGGGACTGGAGGAGAAGAAGGACATGGGACTGGAGGAGGAAGACATGGGACTGGAGGAGAAGAAGGACGTGTGACTGGAGGAGGAAGACATGGGACTGGAGGAGAAGAAGGACATGGGACTGGAGGAGGAGGACATGGGACTGGAGGAGGACATGGGACTGGAGGAGACGGAGAACATGGGATGAAGGAGGACATGGGACTGGAGGAGAAGAAGGACATGGGACTGGAGAAGGAGGACACGGGACTGGAGGAGAAGAATGACATGGGACTGGAGGAGGAGGACATGGGACTGGAGGAGAAGGAGGACATGGGATGAAGGAGGACATGGGACTGGAGGAGAAGAAGGACATGGGACTGGAGGAGGAAGACATGGGACTGGAGGAGAAGAAGGACATGGGACTGGAGGAGAAGAAGGACATGGGACTGGAGGAGGAAGACATGGGACTGGAGGAGAAGAAGGACGTGTGACTGGAGGAGGAAGACATGGGACTGGAGGAGAAGAAGGACATGGGACTGGAGGAGGAGGACATGGGACTGGAGGAGGACATGGGACTGGAGGAGACGGAGAACATGGGATGAAGGAGGACATGGGACTGGAGGAGAAGAAGGACATGGGACTGGAGAAGGAGGACACGGGACTGGAGGAGAAGAATGACATGGGACTGGAGGAGGAGGACATGGGACTGGAGGAGAAGGAGGACATGGGATGAAGGAGGACATGGGACTGGAGGAGAAGAAGGACATGGGACTGGAGGAGAAAGACAGGGGACTGGAGGAGAAGGAGGACATGGAAT
Source organism: Pelophylax lessonae (assembly GCF_965119305.1). NCBI lineage: Eukaryota > Metazoa > Chordata > Amphibia > Anura > Ranidae > Pelophylax > Pelophylax lessonae. The sequence continues at coordinate 22,996,096 of NC_138779.1, read as the reverse complement.
GAAGGAGGACATGGGACTGGAGGAGAAGAAGGACATGGGACAGGAGGAGGAGGACACGGGACTGGAGGAGAAGGAGGACATGGGTCTGAAGGAGGAGGACATGGGACTGGAGGAGAAGGAGAACATGGGATGAAGGAGTACATGGGACTGGTGGAGAAGGAGGACATGGAATGAAGGAGGACATGGGACTGGAGGAGAAGGAGTACAAGGGACTGGAGCAGGATGACGACATGGTAGGCGAGCCCTGAGGAATGTTGGTAGTCAGGCCCGGGGAGGGGGGGGGGGTCAGGCCTAAAAGGGGCCCCAACATTTCTGATGGCTGCCCTGCTTGTCTTCATTTTCCATGGTAGATGCAACATTTCCAATACATAAGGGAGAGGGGTTATTATGAAACTGGGGTGTAGAAAAGGGGTACAAAGTTTGTAATGGGCGATTGAGGGACCATTTTCTTAAGTGACCCCTCACTATATGTGGTGATGATGAGGGGTGAAAAAAGGGGGGGGGTAGAAGGCAAAAGATAAGGAAAAAAAAGGAAGAGGAAGCTGAAGAAAAAAAGGGGGGGTGGAGGTTGGGGAGAGGAACTACTAAAAGTGTTATGCTATCTGAATCCTAATTATGAAGATTTATTTTAGGGCTGAAAACGGCATTATAATAAAAGTATATTTGGGATTTTGAGCAGTGTAATATCCTAGGAATCTGATACCAACAGACAAGAAATGATCAAAGGCAATAAATATCTACCAGGGGGATATAGAGGAAATCCATGGAACAATGTATTGTGTATGACATCAGTTCTGTCTGGAGCCAGTGTAATATACCGCCACCTAGTGTAGAAATAGGAGATGTTAATGTCCATACATGTTTGAGACACTATAAACACATGTAACCAATCTTACCATATAAAATATTCAAAGCGGTGATAAACCCAAAAGCAAACATTTATTGTATTGCAGCTTACCGATTATTCAATGTGGTGGCTACAAAATTTTTCTTTTTAGGCTTTCTTTCTTCTATTATCATCTGGTGATCCAGCCAGCAAGTCTGTTGTTTTTTTCTCAAGCTCTCCAGCAGAATGTATCAGTTTTTCATGGACGAGGCAAACCACTAAACACTGGCAGGGGTGATTAAAATGATCAGCTTTTATTTATTCATGGTAAACCTTTATACCAAAAGTAAAACTGTTTGATGTAACTGATTATAAAGTGTGAGCTGAAGTTTAACTTCAATTTGTTCGTATATCAAAATCTGATAATACATTTAACACTCCCCTCCCCCCATCCAGACTGCCGATGCTGCTGCCTGCTGTGCCTGGGAAGTGAGGGCAAAATTCTCCTATGGGGACACTCATTTTTTTTGTATAATGTGAAAGATGACGTTACACCGAGTAGATACCTAAAATGTCACGCTTTAAAATTGCGCAATGTACTTTTTATTTCACAAACTTAAAATGATATTAAAATATTTTTTTCATTTATTTATTTATTTGTAATAAAATAAAATGTTGATAGCTGGATATGTTTTTTTACTTTATTTTTCTTATCTGTACTAGCTCCTTCACCGTGTGCTCCTGGCTGCGTTGCCATATTGAGGTATGTGGGTGCCCCCCGTGCCTTCTGGGACCCAGGGCTGGGACAAGGGGTGGGCAGGAGGGACGGTTGCCCTGGGCGCAAGGGTTTATTGCAAGGTTTGGAGGGGCACCTTGACCCTAACCCTAAGGGAAGGGGGGGGCGCAGTTTGGCATCCTTGCCCTGGGTGCAAGGGTTTATTGCAGGGATTGGGGGGGGGTGCCTTGACCCTAACCCTAAGGAAAGGGGGGGGGCACAGTTTGGCATCCTTGCCCTGGGCGCAATGGTTTATTGCAGAGATGGGGGGGTGCCTTGACCCTAACCCTAGGTGCAGTTTGGCATCCTTGCTCTGGGCGCTGGATGGCCTTGTCCCGGCACCGCTGGGACCTATGGAGTTCGTAGGACTCCATAGGTCCCAGCATGCACAGTAGGGGCCCAAAAGGCTTCCTTGATCCACGTGACCAGTTCAGTGAAGTCGCATTCCTGAATCAATAATATAATACATACAATTCAGGGTTTAATAGCCCTGCATTACATGTGATGACCCTGAGGGACCACCCACAGCCCGCCCACAAGACGGAGTTATGTGGAGAAGTAAGAATGTGCCCGAGTGCCTGAGCGCCCGAGCACTCTCCCTTCGCCTCTACCAAGGAGGTAGGAGGGGACAGAGAGATAAAATGGGCCTGAAAATGTGCCGCCAGAGAGAATAAATCAATATAAATGTAAATCATAAGTCTTTATTAATAAAGTTCAACCTTTCCTTGCTGCCGCCTCCCGACCCTTTAAGAGCTTCTAAATTCCGGGAGGTGGAGGCCGGCATTCAGGTCATGGGACTGCTGTGATTGACTGTCACATGATCAGAAAGCCCCCGATTGCAGTTATGCACCGGGAGCTTTCCGGTCCTCACCAGTCCCCACCCGCCAAGAGGAAGCATATATGCAAACCTTCGGCAGGAAGTGGTCAAAAACACAATAAGATACTACATATTTGGTGCTGTGTGCCCATATCGTCAAACACATATATAATATTAATGGCGTAAAATGGATCAAAGCGTTTCGTGAACAAGTCGCTTCCTCAGGATCCACGTCTCTTGACATTATGTTTGTGTGCCGCATCCAACTGCACACGTGTGAAATTTTATGATTTATTTGAATTTTCTGTCTGGAATTGAATGTATATTATGTATGTGATTAATTATTTTTTATAGATAAACAACAAACATATCCCGAAAAAGCCTTTTGTTCATGAAACGCGTCGATCCATCTTCGGATTTACTGTGGGGTCCATTTATAAAACAAATTTTGCTGTACGAATGTCACAAGAATTCACGCAGCTGTCATGCATAAACTTCATATTTTCTCTAATATATTTATTTCCTATGATCATCAGATCCATCTAGTGGCCAGAGTGTTGTATGTTCCTGAAATACTCGAATCAGGAAAATAGCACACTATTTCCTGTGATCGTCGACTGTCAGGTCCATCTAGTGGCCATATGACGGTATTTTCCTGAAATACTATACCTCATTCAGGAAAATAGTGCATTATTTCCTGTGATCGTCAGCACACTATTTTCTTTGATCGCCAGCTCCATCTAGTGGCCATACTGCACTATTTCCCGAAATACTTCAATCAGAAAAATAGCACATTATTTCCTTCAATCAACAGCACACTATTTCCTTTGCTCGTCAGCTCCATCTAGTGGCCATAGTGTGGTATGTCCTGAAATACCTCAATCAGGAAAATACTACATATTGACCAATAGATGGAGCTGATGGTCAAAGAGAATAAACACATTAGACACAATATTGGGTTTATTTGAGCGAATTTTTGTGAATTTTTTCATAAATAGTCCTCTATGCCTCTTCTCTAACAAAGGATTCTTAGCAAGATGCTTCAGAATGTATATAGAGCCGCGCAGGCGCGCAGGGGCCGGGTTGAATAAACTCCTGTGCGGTTGTATGGGAGTTACGTCATCCTGGCCCGGCCAATCTAGATGGCCTGAAGGCCCCGAACCCTGGATGTCAATGGGGCGTTGCATGGCTGGAGTAGAGGAAAGCATGGACAGGTTTTAGTTCTGGAATGAAGAAGCGGCCATTTTTTTTTTTTGCCGCGATACAAGGAGTTAAGCGCCCTCCTGCTCTTCCCGTGGCAGAACAATCAGCGGGTACTTAATTCAAGGCTACAAATTTGCCAGTTTGACAGGTCTCTGCCTCTACGGCACCCAGGACATGACCCATAAATCAGCCCGGACGATGGACATGTTCCTGAGGCTGCCGGTGTCTCAAGTCAGCATGAAAATGATCATTTAAAGAGTGGCTGGAAGACGCTCCCCCCTCCCCCTCCCCTCTGTCACCAATTCTGCGGAGATTTGGAGGAGTGACAATTTACAGCTATTCCTTGTCATTTATACTGTGAATTACAACAGCCGCGGTGTGTGAGACTTGTAAATCACTTTCCTAACACGTCCGTTAATATTCCACAGGAGAGGCGCGCCGCGCGGACCCATAAAGTCCCATTACGGAGGTGTCTGCAGGTCCCCTCTGCCCGGAGACGAGGAAATATTACCTATTCTGCACTACTTCAGTGGCAGATAAACTGGGGGCAGCGGAAAATTGCATTATTCTGTATAGTTTCCTGTTTATTATATCACAAGATACGGTGGAGTGGTGGCGTCACAGCGGCGTGCTCAAACATTGGCGCTGTGCTATAAAAGCCGAATTAACGCTGGAAACAAACTAACCTGAACCCCTTAAAGTGGTTTTAATCCCTTCTGTATAGCTGGTGCAGTGACTGGCCTCAGGTGATCAGGGGAGGATTGAGCCAGGGGGCAGGGGAGCAGTTGCCCCCCAGGGCCACTCTGATGCCCTGTAAAAAGGCTGCAACGCTTCTGCCACAGACATGCCTAAAGGATTCCTGGTGAAGAGAAGTAAAACGTCCCCACCTCTGACCTACTGAGTGCGGGTTGAAGGACAGCGCGGCCTCCCCCAGGGCTGTATTTTGGCCTAGGCCGACAAGGCCCAGGCCTAGGGCAGCACTTTGCAGGGGGGCAGCAAAATAGCCGCCCCCACCTGAGACTCTATTGGCCACTGGTTGCTAGAGCCGCCTGGTGTCTAGCAACCAGTGACGTCACAGCCATGACTCCCTGCCCCCACTTTCTCTTTCTCATCACCTCTCCATCATCCCCCCTCTCCTCTCTTCCCCCCCTTCTTCTCTCATCCCCCTCTCACCCACCTTCACCTCTCTCTCGCCCACCACCTCCCTCTCTCGCTCACCACCTCCCTCTCTCGCCCACTACCTTCTCTCTAGCCCACCACCTTCTCTCTCGCCCACCACCTTCTCTCTCGCCCACCCCCTTCTCTCTAGCCCACCACCTTCTCTCTAGCCCACCACCTTCTCTCTAGCCCACCATCTTCTCTTTCTCACCCACCATCTTCTCTCTCGCCCACCACCTTCTCTCTCTATCCCACCACCTTCTCTCTAGCCCACCCCCTTCTCTCTCTAGCCTGCCACCTTCTCTCTCTAGCCCGCCACCTTCTCTCTCTAGTCTGCCACCTTCTCTCTCTAGCCTGCCACCTTCTCTCTCTCACTCACCACCTTCTCTCTAGCCCACCATCTTCTCTTTCTCACCCACCATCTTCTCTCTCGCCCACCACCTTCTCTCTAGCCCACCCCCTTCTCTCTCTAGCCTGCCACCTTCTCTCTCTAGCCTGCCACCTTCTCTCTCTCACTCACGACCTTCTCTCTAGCCCACCACCGTCTCTCTAGCCCACCACCTTCTCTCTCTAGCCCACCACCTTCTCTCTCTAGTCTGCCACCTTCTCTCTCTAGCCTGCCACCTTCTCTCTCTCACTCAAGACCTTCTCTCTAGCCCACCACCTTCTCTCTAGCCCACCATCTTCTCTCTAGCCCACCACCGTCTCTCTAGCCCACCACCTTCTCTCTCTAGCCCGCCACCTTCTATCTCTAGCCCGTCACCTTCTCTCTCTTGCCCACCACCTTCTCTCTAGCCCACCAACTTCTCTCTAGCCCACCATCTTCTCTCTAGCCCGCCACCTCCATCTCTATAGCCCACCACCTTCTCTCTAGCCCACCACCCTCTCTCTCTAGCCCGCCACCTTCTATCTCTAGCCCGTCACCTTCTCTCTCTTGCCCACCACCTTCTCTCTAGCCCACCATCTTCTCTCTAGCCCGCCACCTCCATCTCTATCTCTATAGCCCACCACCTTCTCTCTAGCCCACCACCTTCTCTCTCTCACCCACCACCTCTCTCCCTCTCTTTCTCCCACCCCCCTTTCTCTCTCTCATACCCCCCTCACCCTCCCCTACCCGCCCCTTCTCTCTGACCCCCTCTCTCTCACCCTCCCTCACCCGCCATCTCTCTCTCTCTCCCACCCTCTCTCTTCCACCCCCTCTCATAGGATTTAGGGGGTTCTTTCTGGGAGGGAGTCACATCCGTTAAACAGGAAGGGGTGGGCACATTTACATAGGAGGGGGAGAGTGGGCGCCCAATTTTATTCTTGCCTAGGGCAGCACAAAACCAAAATGCACCACTGGCCTCCCCCCAGCATGGATGGTGTAAACTGTGTCTGAGCATAGGCCGGTTCCATGCCCCACTGGAGACTCTCCTGCCTCGGCCAGCCCAGATTTCGGCCAGTGAGTAGAGAGTACCTGGAGCGCAGCTTCAGCCTGGAATGGGGGTCAGGAGGAGGCCACAAAGAGAGAGAGTCGGAGGGGGGGGCCAAGTCACTGCACCATGGGCCTTTGGTTTTTACTTGCACCCTGGGCCAAAAGTTGCCAGTCAGCCACTGCAGGTGATACACAGAGATTAAACAAATCCTCCTACATAGGTTGTACCTATTTATCTGCAGTCTTCTCTCCTCTACATCCGTTTAGCCCACAATTTATAAAGCTCGTCTGAGCTCAGGGGGTGGAGAGCTGAAGTAGCTCTTTGCAGAGTTTAGAGAAAGCTGATTGAAGGGAAGGGACACATCCTCCTTCACACAACACACAGGAACAGAACTGAGGCTGTCAATCACAGGCTGTGTGCTGGAGCTCCCTCCCCATCACCATTTTTCTCTTGGTGTCAGGAAAACGAAGTGACTCATGCTGATAGCAGAGGAAGGAAGCAGCAGATAGAAATGACACTTAGTGCTCTGGATTGAGAGAAGTACACACTATAGAGCAGGGATATGCAAACTGTGGCCCTCCAGATGTTGCAGAAGTCCCATGAGGCATAGCAAGACTTTAACACCCACAACACCCAATGCCGGGACAAGATCATCCAGTGCCCAGGGGCAAAGATGTCAAACAGCGCCACCTTCCCCCATTCATGATGTGCAATTTTAGAGGGTCCTACACTTAGTAAACCATTGCGCCCATGGCAACCATCCCTCCCTGCCCAGAGGCATGATGGGACTTGTAGTTTTGCAACAGCTGGAGGGCCACAGTTTGCATATCCCTGCTATAGAGCAGTGGTGGTGAACCTTGGCACCCCAGATGTTTTCGAACTACATTTCCCATAATGCTCATGCACTCTGCAGTGTATTTGAGCATCATGGGAAGTGTAGTTCCAAAACATTTGGGGTGCCAAGGGTCGCCATCACTGCTATAGAGGGATATGCTTTGTTCATATTTCATGACTGAGGTTTACAACCACTTTAACCCCTTGCCACCAATGTAACACAAAGAGGGCGGGCTTTAAAACCCACACGCTGCACATGTTCGCCATGGGGATTCCATTCTGAGAGCACGCTCACTGTGCACTCCCAGCACTGTAACCGAGCTGTCTCTAGAAACGACTAGGTATTGGTGGGATCGGCTTCTGATCATGTGACCAATGTGACAGCCAATCACAGTGGTCACATGATCGAGCAGACTCCCCCCCCCCCCTCGGACATACACATAGTAGCCCATTTAAAGGGACTCCAGGAATGGGTGGGAAGAAGTTTCCTGAAATAAAGACCAGTCAATGCTGCTCTCTCTATTTGTGAAGGGTGTCCGGTCATATCTCCACCTCTTCCTGCAGTTTTATGTAGGGGGTGGGGCCTGCTGGCCCCTCCCACAGCTCTTCTCTCTGTACAGGCTATGTACAGCACAGTGATGACGCCACTGATTCAGTCATGCAATGCGGACTTGCTGCAATTGTGCAACAAATGTGTGAAGCCCGGCAAGTCTAGCAATAACTGAGCAAGTCGTTTTCAAACTTGTAGCACAATTGCTTGCTATCTAGGAGAGGAACAGGTTGTTAAATTTAATTGCTACCTGCTTAACAGAGAGCTATGATCGGCTAGTGTAGTCTGCTCAAAGTGCTCTGGTGCTGCTCATTCTGTCTTGAGTTTCCCTATATCCAAGTAACCAGAGAAAGTTCTGGATAATAGGCAGAAACCATGCAGATGGGAGCATGAATATTCATACATCCCTGGACAATTACAAGTGGAGATGCTGCTAGGCATGCTGGGTGCCAGTATTTATATTCTAGGAGCACATGGGCTCTGGGTCTTTCCTAGTAGAGGATTGCACCAGCTAGGGAAGAGGCTGCTGCCTCTCCCAGCACTTGATGCCATGTGGCCTCAGATGAGCAACCTGAGGGTCTCAATTGCTGACATGTGGCCTTGGGTGGGGGACCTGAGTGCCTAAAGTTTAGTAAGAGTGACCCTCGTTCTACAGAGCTGGCTGAAAGGGCTGTGTATTGAAGATCTGGTCTGGTATCACTGGTATAGAGTGAAGAGAGTCTACAATCGCTTAATTTATTCTCCCTGGAGAAGAGACACCTGAGAGGGGACATGATAGCAATTTACAAATACCTCAATGGTGATCTCAGCATAGAAAAAAAAAACGATTCAGTCGCAAGGATTGCATGAGGACGCGAGGACATACAATGCAATTAGACGAGAAGCGATTTAACCTCAGGCAACGCGGGGGTTCTTTACTGTTAGGGCTACAAGATTGTGGAATTCTCTACCACAAGAGGTGGTTTCTGCGGGAAGTATGGTGGCTTTCAAAAGACTCTTGGACGTACATCTCAAGGATCAGAACAATCAGGGGTATGAGAGATGATTACTTCCACACACAACTACACAGGTTGAACTGGATGGACTATTGTCTTTATTCAACCTCAACTACTATGTAACTATGTAACTATTTAACTATGAGTGTTGTTTGGAAGTTGGAAGGAGGCTACCAGTTGTCCCTGGACATTTTGTGACTACAGACATGAAGAATCCATAGACTTGTGCTTTTAATCCCTTTTGGTTTGCTATATAGTCAGCTAAGGGTCTGACCAAGAGAACGCTGGCTCGTGTTCTGAAGACCTTTGTCCAAGATATTCCACTACTTAAAGTGGTATCTGGTCCCAGTGTGAAAAGCTTTACAGGACCTTTGGTTTGCCTTTTAGAACCTTAAATGACAATGTAGAAATATGGCCAGTGCAACGTTGTCACCTCCTTTCCTGGCTATGAAACTCCAAATGTCACCAGTTTTACCTCATGAGCCTCTGGTGAGGATTCCTCTGGGAAAGGAGGTGACAACTTTGTACTGGCCTTATTTCTACGTTGTTAATTTAGGTTCTAAAAGGCAAACCAAAGGTCCTGTAAAGCTTTTCACACTGGGACCAGATAGAAAGACATCCCCAAGAACAGATCTTTATCTCAATTATCTTCAATTCTGCTGCTGACACTCGTATGGTCGGCTGATTGCTGGAGATACAACCCGCTTGGTGTGGGAAAGTGCTATCTGACCTTTTAGGTTTAGGTTGAACCAAGGAGATGAGAGGCTGATATTGTCTATGGTGGACGGGCTGTAATCACTCTCAACACTTGTATGTCTTTATTGGACACATTTTCTTCCACAGCGGGTGATATCCTAATATCTCCACGATATATTAATTCCATGGACTAATTTTGTTTCTTTTTATTAATTGGTTATTTTGTGCTGCACTTATTTGTGTTATACATTATGACATTGCCTTGCCTTGCAGGGGAACGTTTCAAAATCAATATACACTTATTGGGATTTTGTTTTACCAATAATATGTAGCAGAATACATATTGGCCTAAATTGATGAAGAAATTTGATTTTTTAATTTTTTTTTTTTTATTGGATGTGTTTTATAGCAGAATGTAAAAAAAAATTTGTTTTTCCAAAAAGAAATAAGGAGCCGCCATTACTTGTATAAAAAAAAAATAAACAAAAATTACAGTATATATCCCCTAGTCGCAATAACTTTTGTGCAAAACCAATCAATATACACTTATTGGGATTTTGTTTTACCAATAATATGTAGCAGAATACATATTGGCCTAAATTGATGAAGAAATTCGATTTTTAATTTTTTTTTTTATTGGATGTGTTTTATAGCAGAATGTAAAATTTTTTTTTTTTCCAAAAAGAAATAAGGAGCCGCCATTACTAGTATAAAAAAAAGAAACAAAAATTCCAGTATATATCCCACAGTTTGTAGTCGCAATCATTTTTGTGCAAAACCAATCAATATACTGTACACTTATTGGGATTTTGTTTTACCAATAATATGTAGCAGAATACATATTGGCCTAAATTGATGAAGAAATTAGATTTTTTAATTTTTTTTTTATTGGATGTGTTTTATAGCAGAATGTAAAAAAAAAATGTTTTTTTTTTCCAAAAAGGAAAAAAGGAGCCGCCATTACTAGTATAAAAAAAAATAAACAAAAATTCCAATATATATCTCCGTTTGTAGTCGCAATAACTTTTGCGCAAAACCAATCAATATACACATATTGGCCTAAATTGATGAAGAAATTCGATTTTTTTATTTTTTTATTTTTATTTTTATTGGATGTGTTTTATAGCAGAATGTAAAAAACATTTTTTTTTTTTTTTTCCAAAAAGAAATAAGGAGCCGCCATTACTAGTATAAAAAAAATAAAAAATAAACAAAAATTCCAGTATATATCCCCTAGTTTGTAGTCGCAATCACTTTTGCGCAAAACCAATCAATATACACTTATTGGGATTTTGTTATACCAATAATATGTAGCAGAATTCATATTGGCCTAAATTGATGAAACAATTAGATTTTTAATTTTTTTTTTTATTGGATGTGTTTTATAGCAGAATGTAAAAATCTTTTTTTTTTTTTTTTCCAAAAAGAAATAAGGAGCCGCCATTACTAGTATAAAAAAAAATAAACAAAAATTCCAGTATATATCCCCTAGTTTGTAGTCGCAATAACTTTTGCGCAAAACCAATCAATATACACTTATTGGGATTTTGTTTTACCAATAATATGTAGCAGAATACATATTGGCCTAAATTGATGATGAAATTCGATTTTTTAATTTATTTTTTATTGGATGTGTTTTATAGCAGAATGCAAATTTTTTTTTTTTTCTAAAAAGAAATAAGGAGCCGCCATTACTAGTATAAAAAAAATAAAAAAAAATTCCAGTATATATCCCCTAGTTTGTAGTCGCAATCACTTTTGCGCAAAACCAATCAATATACACTTATTGAGATTTTGTTATACCAATAATATGTAGCAGAATTCATATTGGCCTAAATTGATGAAACAATTAGATTTTTAAATTTTTTTTTATTGGATGTGTTTTATAGCAGAATGTAAAAATCTTTTTTTTTTTTTTTTTTTCCAAAAAGAAATAAGGAGCCGCCATTACTAGTATAAAAAAAAATAAACAAAAATTCCAGTATATATCCTCTAGTTTGTAGTCGCAATAACTTTTGCGCAAAACCAATCAATATACACTTATTGGGATTTTGTTATACCAATAATATGTAGCAGAATTCATATTGGCCTAAATTGATGAAACAATTAGATTTTTAAATTTTTTTTTTATTGGATGCTTTTTATAGCAGAATGTAAAAATCTTTTTTTTTCCAAAAAGAAATAAGGAGCCGCCATTACTAGTATAAAAAAAATAAAAAATAAACAAAAATTCCAGTATATATCCCCTAGTTTGTAGTCGTAATAACTTTTGCGCAAAACCAATCAATATACACTTATTGGGATTTTGTTTTACCAATAATATGTAGCAGAATACATATTGGCCTAAATTGATGAAGAAATTAGATTTTTTAATTTTTTTTATTGGATGTGTTTTATAGCAGAATGTAAAAAAATGTTTTTTTTTCCAAAAAGGAAAAAAGGAGCCGCCATTACTAGTATAAAAAAAATAAACAAAAATTCCAGTATATATCCCACAGTTTGTAGTCGCAATAATTTTTGTGCAAAACCAATCAATATACACTTATTGGGATTTTGTTTTACCAATAATATGTAGCAGAATACATATTGGCCTAAATTGATGATGAAATTCGATTTTTAAATTTATTTTTTATTGGATGTGTTTTATAGCAGAATGTAAAAAAAAATGTGTTTTTCCAAAAAGAAATAAGGAGCCGCCATTACTTGTATAAAAAAAAAAAAAAATAAACAAAAATTACAGTATATATCCCCTAGTTTGTAGTCGCAATAACTTTTGTGCAAAACCAATCAATATACACTTATTGGGATTTTGTTTTACCAATAATATGTAGCAGAATACATATTGGCCTAAATTGATGAAGAAATTAGATTTTTTTATTTTTTTATTTTTATTTTTATTGGATGTGTTTTATAGCAGAATACATACATATGTAGCAGAATACATATTGGCCTAAATTTATGAAGAAATTCGATTTTTAATTTTTTTTTCTTATTGGATGTGTTTTATAGCAGAATGTAAAATTTTTTTTTTTTTTTTCCAAAAAGAAATAAGGAGCCGCCATTACTAGTATAAAAAAAAGAAACAAAAATTCCAGTATATATCCCACAGTTTGTAGTCGCAATCATTTTTGTGCAAAACCAATCAATATACTGTACACTTATTGGGATTTTGTTTTACCAATAATATGTAGCAGAATACATATTGGCCTAAATTGATGAAGAAATTTGATTTTTTATTTTTATTTTTATTGGATGTGTTTTATAGCAGAATGTAAAAATTTTTTTTTTTTCCAAAAAGAAATAAGGAGCTGCCATTACTAGTATAAAAAAAAAAAATTCCAGTATATATCCCACAGTTTGTAGTCGCTATAACTTTTGCGCAAAAGCAATCCATATACACTTATTGGAATTTTGTTTTACCAAAAAAATGTAGCAGGATATATATTGGCCTAAATTGATGAAAAAAAAAAAAAAAAACGATTTTTAATTTTTTTTTATTGGATGTGTTTTATAGCGAAAAGTAAAAAAATATTGTATTTAAAAATAAATAAATAAATAAGGAGCGCATCTATAAGTAAATCTATATGTAGAAGAAAGAATAATCAGACATATATGAAATTTATTTCACAGAAGAAATGTACACTTTATTTTGAATGTTTATTGAACACTTGAAGAACAATATCACCGGATGTTTATATTTGGATATTTATTGTTAAAGTTTATGATTTATTTATATTGATAGGCGCAACCAATTCACATCCTTTCATGTCCGATTGTCCGCCGCAATATCACAGTCCCGATATAAGTCGCTGATCGCCGCCATTACTAGTATTAAAAAAAAAAAATAATCAATAAAAATTCCAGTATATATTCCATAGTTTTTAGTCGCTATAACTTTTGCACAAAACCAATCAATATACACTTATTGGGATGTTGTTTTACCAAGAATATGTAGCAGAATACACATTGACCGAAATCGATGAAAAAAATTGATTTTTTAAATTTTTTATTTGATGTGTTCTATAGCAAAAAGCAAAAAATATTGTTTTTTTTTTCCAAAAAGAAATAAGGAGCACATCTATAAGAAACTCTATATGTAGAAGAAAGAATAATTTATTGGGATTTTGTTATATCAAAAACATGTAGCAGAATAAATATTGGACTAAATTGATGAAGAAATTCGATTTTTTTACATTTTTTTATTGGATGTGTTTTATACTGTAGCAGAAAGTAAAAAATATAGTTTTTTTTTTTCCAAAAAGAAATAAGGATCACATCTATAAGAAAATCTATATGTAGAAGAAAGAATAATCAGACATATATGAACTTTATTTCACAGAAGAAATGTACACTTTATTTTGAATGTTTATTGAACACTTGAAAAACAATATCACTGGATGTTTATATTTGGATATTTATTGTTGAAGTTTATGATTTATTTATATTGATAGGTGCAACCAATTCACATCCTTTTATGTCCGATTGTCCGCCGCAATATGGCAGTCCCGCTATAAGTCGCTGATCGCCGCCATTGCTAGTATAAAAAAAATAAATAAATAAAAATTCCAGTATAAATCCCCTAGTTTGGAGAGGCGATAACTTTTGCGCAAAATCAATCAATATACGCTGATTGGGATTTTGTTTTACCAAAAATATGTAGCAGAATACATATTGGCCTAAATTGATGAGGAAATTAGACTTTTTAATTTTTTTTTTTTATTGGATGTGTTTTATAGCAGAATGTAAAAAAATATTGTTTTCTCCCAAAACGAAATAAGGAGCCGCCATTACTAGTATAAAAAAAAAAAAAATAAACAAAAATTCCAGTATATATCCCACAGTTTGTAGTCGCTATAACTTTTGCGCAAAAGCAATCCATATACACTTATTGGAATTTTGTTTTACCAAAAAATGTAGCAGAATACATATTGGCCTAAATTGATGATGAAATTCGATTTTTAAATTTATTTTTTATTGGATGTGTTTTATAGCGAAAAGTAAAAAAATATTGTATTTAAAAAAAAAAACGGACAATTGCGCGGTCGTGCGACAGTGTACCCAAATAAAATTGATGTTCTTTTTTTCCCCACAAACAGAGCTTTCTTTTGGTGGTATTTGATCATCTGTGCGATTTTTATTTTTTGAGCTATAAACAAAAAAAAAGAGCGACAATTCTGAAAAAAAAAAACAATATTTTTCACATTCTGCTATATAACATTCCCCCCCCAAAAAAATGTAGAAATCAAAATTTTTTAACATTTTAGGCCAATTTGTTTTCTGCTACATATTTTTGGTAAAAAAAAAAATAGCAATATGCGTATTTTGTTTGGTTTGCGCAAAAGTTATCGCGTCTACTAACTATGGGAAAGATTTATGTCATTTTTATTGTTTTTTTAATATTTTTTTTTACTAGTAATGGAGGCGGCCTGCGATTTTTAGCGGCGGACAGATCGGACCCCTAACTGACATTTTTGACACTTTTGGGGGTACCAGTGACATTACTACAGTAATCAGTGCTAAAAATATGCACTGTTACTGTAATAATGACACTGGCAGGGAAGGGGTTAACCCTGTGGGTGATCAAAGGGGTTAAATGTGTACCTAGGGGAGTGTTTTTAACTGTATGGGGGCGTGGCTTGTGAAATGACCATAGAGACCTGTGTTCCTATATAGAAGGATCACAGGCGCTCTATGATCATTCCAGGGAGAAGAACAGTCAGCTGTGCTTACAATAACTGACCGTCCTTCTCTCTCAGCGGGGAGCGATCGCGGGTGTCAGGCAGCAGTCAGATCCGCCTGCCCCGTGCATCGCAAGCGTGCGATCGACGTATACCTACGTTGGTACGTGCAGGAGGGGCTGCCTGCCGCAGTATAACTGTGGCGGGTGGTTGTTAACCGGTTAAATGTATTATTTTTATTTATTTTTTCCAATTTTTTTAGGAACCCCATTGGGGGGGGAGGGGTTTGGTGAAATATCAAAGGTCTATACAGACCCCTGATGTCTCACTTTTGAGATAAAGAAAGGGATGGAGCGTCCCTATTCCCTTTCTCTGGATTGGACAGTGAACTAATGGGACGTGCTCTGTGCTGAGCGGCTTCCTGTTCATTCACAAACTAAAGCATAGCAAACATAGTTTACTATGCTTCACTTAAAGCGGAGTTCCGGCCTCAAATACCTTTTTTAACTAAAAATACCCCTATAATACTAATCCATCGCCCTTTACAGAACCGCTATTCTCATACTTACAAGGTGTTGGATTTTAGTTAAAATCTTACTTTTAAAAACGCTGTCTGGGCGCGGCCATCATGGATGTGGGCATCTGAAGCCGCAGTGTAATCTGCTGTGTCCTCCTTCCTGATTCCAGGGAGTGTTCTGGGAGTTCTTCCTGATTCCAGCCTCCTGGGAGTGATGACAAACAGCTCCCAGGATGCACTGCAAAGGCAGAAGTGATGTCGGTGGCCGCGGCCACAGAGGGGGGGGGGAAGGAGTAAGTACAATCAAAAATGCCCTGAAAATAAGGTAAGGGATCCCCGAAAAAAATTGAAAATGCCCAATTGTTGATCAGCATAGCGAGCACTCCAGGAATCACTAAAGTTGCAAAATAGGCCGTAACTACGTTTTAAGAATGAACACAGAAGGATTGGTACAGATCACTCACTGTGTTCATTCAGAAAAGAAGGAGGTCATTAAATTAAATATTTACCGGTCCCTTTCCCCGCTCTCCATCCTAAAACATCCCCTGAGAGAGGAGGGAAGCTGGCAGCACTGTAGGAGGGAGACAGGTGGGGAAATCAATAGTGCACAGGGTAATTAGGGTGTGCCCAGGCACACCCGGCACACCCTGTGCGCATGCCTTTGCTTAGGAGTAGATTAGGGAGTGTGGAACAACATGAAAATGAAAAACAAAGTAAAGCTGAAAGTGGATAAAAGATGATGTGGGGCTCATTCATATTCAACGCTTTTAAAGATCGCCTACAGCAAATGGAGAGTTTGGGACATTGCAGAGCGTTAGCGGTTATTTCCCTCTGGGCTGCGCTCTTCTATCTTCCTCTGGAACAAAGTATCTCTCTCCCAATCAATAGTATTGATCAGATGTTAAATCTGCTGTGTAACCAGCACTATTGATTGGTAATTTGTGGGATTAGGGAAGGCCGTCGGGACCGTGGGTGATATTGTGCGGATTTACATTGTAGCTGTGTCATGATTATCGCCATTATTATTCATTTTTTAAGGATTTCCCTGCGCTAGACGTTACAAAGTATCTACGGCACGACAGCATCATCCTGGAAAACAATTTCAGGGAGCCGATTACACCAGCCAGTGAACTGGAATTGCCATCTGGCAAACGCTGCAACTGTGTTAGGCTACGTTCATACTTGGGCTGTTTATGAAAAGAGATCCACAGTGGTTTGCTTTTCAGAGGGTGGCTAAGCAGTGGGTGTCAGGCAGGAGGAGACGCTACTACCGCTTGCAGTTTCCCTTTTTTTTTTTTTTTGCTTTTTTGGGAGGGCCAAACAATAAATGTTATTGGAACTAACATGCTGCAATTGCGAGCCAAGCTTTTGACAGTCAGTGTGGAGTCTTTCGGGGGGGTTTATTTTTTTCATTTTTTTTGTACAGTTGAAATGCTTTCAAATTACTTCTTCCATTGATAGTAACAGTTCTGTGTCCTCAGATCTTTGCCTTGCTATCCTTCTAGCAAGTAGACACAAAGACACTTGAGATTTATAAGGTTTGACAGCCAGAATATTATATCTAGAAGGGCATTTCCATGAATTTAGAAGGATTTCCACTCACTTCCTGCTGTGTCTCTTGAAAAGGAAGTAGAGGGAAATCTCCACATGGGGAAATAGATGGCAAAAAACTTACAGGGGTTCTAACCAAAGTCATGCACACAGGGTGTGCCAGATGTGTCTGGGCACAGCCTAATCACCCCATGTACATTAGCATTATCACTCTGTGTGCCAACAAGAAGATAGGAAAGATCTCTCTCTTACCGGCTTTGCCACTGTTTCCGGCAGGGAGATCAATGTGTCGGGGCCATATATATGTAAGTGTAGCACCCTCCTAGGTAGGTGCTAGTGAGAAAGTATAGTTTGAGCTCTGTCTGCTTACCAGAGGGGCTGCAGGTAAATCTATATTGTTCTCTGCCTACTAGAGAGCAGGATCTGCTAGTGAGGTCTGCTCATTGTTCTCAGTATGCGATTCATTGTGTCTAGAGAGTATTTCATAATGGTCCAATTGGGAGGCATTTTGGACAGTGGGAGGAAACCTGACAAATGGGTGTATAGGCTTTGATACAGTCCTGGTGATTGGCAGAGAGCAGGTCGCCTCGGTGCATGCTGGGATACTGTATAAAAAGCCGGGAGCACATGTGCTCAAGGTCTTTTCATTGGAGAGCGGAGTCCCGGAGGGAGGAGGCGGCTGCCTCCTCCTCTGTAGAGGTATCATGCAGTCACAGGAGGTCATCCTGAGGGCCAGAGGAGTGGTTGAGAGGAGTTTAACCCAGAGGTCCAGAGAAGCTGACTGAAAGGGGAGACACTGGAGGCTGCAGTATCGTGAATACAGGGCCTCATGTCAAGGGGCCTGACCTGAGGGGGGCCATCCCTGCTCGTTGGATAGTCAGTGGACAGGTGTCAGCAGAAAGAGAGGATACTAGGGAGAGTGTCCTGAAGATAAGAGATTGTTCACCAAGTCGTCTTGAAGGAAACAAGAGACTTAATCCTTATTCATCCAAAGTGGCAGGATGAATTAACAGCCTGGCTGTTCCATAACTGGAAGTGAAGTAGAGAAGATAGAAGTCCTCAAATACTGTGAATAGTTAAATTGGAGTATCCCACTATTTCCTTCTTATATTCCCATTATAAAATAAACAACAAAACAACCAAATACTCCTGGACTGATTATTGGAGTGAGAGCCACGAGGAATTAGGAAATTGCATTTGTTTATACCTGTGTGCTGGTAACCAGGGGGACCCGCAAAGTAAATATCTAGCAGCTTTTACGGGGGCAGTGCTACATAAGCACACATGTGTGTTTGAGCTTTAGGGTGCACACCCTTATGCAATAGACTGCGCACACCTATGGTTTCAACCAGGGGCGTAACTACAGGGGTTGCAGGGGTTGCAATTGCAACCGGACCCCATGCTCCAGGGGGCCCGTGCGGCTTCCCTGTACACCTGGATAGGAGGGGCAGCGGGGGCAGCATGTAGAGAAATCACTGTCCTCCTTTTTCCTCCTGTAGCTGCAGGAGGAATATGGAGGAGATTGGTTCCTCTCTATGCTGCCCCCACCACTCCTTCTATCCAGTTCACTTGTGTTCTGCTGTCTCTGGGCCCCTGTGTGCTCCCCTGGTTCCCCCCCCCCTTCCTACTGTGCTGCCCCCCCCCCCCCTACTGTGCTCCCTCTCCTCTCCTGGCAGCTGCTGCAGGGGATGTGTCACAATAGAGAACCAGGAAGGGGTCAATAAATATGTAATTTACCAGCTCCTTCCTTTTCTGAATGGACAGAGTCATAGTCAGTGACATTGTAAAAAAATAAAACGATAAAAAATAATACAATTAAAATACCAAAAAATAAAAACTACTGACACCAGTGGGTGAACTTCCAGGATCCCATAGGTCACACTTGCGACCGGGCCCTGGCATTCCACCACCATGGGGAGGCCCCAAGATGGCAGGAAGGGGGCCCACTGCAGAACTTGTGAAAGGGTCCCGCTGAGGGACCATAATAAAGGGCCCCACAACGAGAGTAAAGGGCCCCAGGATCAGTGGGAAGAGCCCCAGGCTTAAAGGGAAGGGTTCTAGTTATGCCTCTGGAGTGGGGGATAGCCCCACCCAAATGTTAAAACAAAATAGACACAATGCCAAACATAGGAAAATATGCTTGTGGTCTAGAACATATATATAGTTGGTCTCATATAGTAGGAGATCAAACTAGTCGTAGTTCATACAGATATCCCGACATGTTTCGAAATCTGATATGATTTCTTCTTCAGGGGAAGATCAGAGCAAAAATATTCTTCTACAAAGGCAATATACATGTATTAGTATCAGGGCTGGCCCAAGAAATTGTGCTGCCTGGGACCAAGAATGAAATGCTGCCCCCCTCCCCCCAAAAAAAGAAAATTCACGGCCTCCAAAAGGTCCCCACATTCTATAGGACTATGAAAGCAGTCAGAGGGGTGTGAGTGTGTACGAAATGACAGCAGGAGCAGGACAGAGCAATAGACACTGGGCAGATGAGCGCACCAGGCTTTCTCCTGTCTATAGTGCCACAGTGCCCAGCAGGGCTGTGGGCATGGTACAGGAGAATGCAGGGCTGCGGGCATGGTACAGGAGAATGCAGGGCTTCGGGCAAGGTACAGGAGAATGTGGGGCTACGGGTATGGTACAGGAGAATGCAGTGCTGCGGGCATGGTACAGGAGAATGCAGGGCTGCGGGCATGGTACAGGAGAATGCAGGGTTGCGGGCATAATACAGGAGAATGCAGGGCTTCGGGCATGGTACAGGAGAATGCAGAGCTGCGGGCATGGTACAGGAGAATATGGGGCTGCGGGTATGGTACAGGAGAATGCGGGGTTGCGGGCATGGTACAGGAGAATGCGGGGCTGCGGGCATAATACAGGAGAATGCGGGGCTGCGGGCATGATACAGGAGAATGCGGGGCTGCGGGCATGATACAGGAGAATGCGGGGCTGTGGGCATGATACAGGAGAATGCGGGGCTGCGGGCATGGTACAGAAGAATGCAGGGCTGCGGGCATGGTACAGGAGAATGCAGTGCTGCGAGCATGGTACAGGAGAATGCGGGGCTGTGGGCATGGTGCAGGAGAATGCGGGGCTGCGAGCATGGTGCAGGAGAATGCGGGGCTGCAGGCATGGTACAGGAGAATGCGGGGCTGCGGGCATGGTGCAGGAGAATGCGGGGCTGCGGCATGGTACAGGAGAATGCGGGGCTGTGGGCATGGTACAAGAGAATGCGGGGCTGTGGGCAAACTACATGGTACATGCCCGAAGAACTGCATCTTCTGTAGTATGCCCGCAGCCCTGCATAATGGCAGGTATTGTGGCTGTGGAGGATCTCACATACCTGTTCCTAAAGGCGCCTTAGGATTTAAAAATGGCGCCGTCAGCGCCAGCACGTCACCGCGCATACGCCGCCGCCGCTCGGGCAAGCTCGTACATGTTCGGCTATTCCCGGAAATAGCCGAACGTGTACGGGCTTTCCCGAGCGGCGGCGGCGGCACATGCGCAGTGTGCATGTCAGGCCGGTCGCGGACTTTTTTTTTTTGAGTGAGCCGAAGAAGCCGAAGAAGAGAAGAGGCGGTCGGGGGCAGCCCCTCTCTAAGTGCTGCCTGGGTCCCATGGTCCCACCGGGACCCATGGTAGGGCCGGCCCTGATTAGTATTGTACAAAAAGTGAAACATCTAGACCAGGGATCCTCAACCAGTGTTCCGTGGAAAACTAGGGTTCCTCCAGAGGTTGCTAGGGGTTCTTTGAGCAATGAGCAATTTCTGCCTCTCAGATAAGTTCCCCCTGACACCATTGATCTTTTTAGCTATCTGGAAGAAGGTAATTCTTCCCAATGTCCACAAGTGTAAGGAGCATTCTTCCCACTGACCATCACACTAATGTATCATGAGTTGTAAATATAGTCATTTTTAGCAGGGGTTCCCTGAGACCAGAAGGTTATTTCAAGGGTTCCTCTTTGTTGAAAAGGTTGAGAAAGGCTGATCTAGACCAAAAACCGAACCGTTCCAACACCGTGCCATGCGGTACCAGCAGTGGAAAAGCAAACCATACCGTACCGAACCGTTCCAACACCGTACCATGCGGTACCAGCAGTAGAAAAGCAAACCGGGCCAAGCAGGGCCGAGTAGAGCCGAGCCGGTACTTGCAGTGGAAAAGTGCCATTTGTCTACCTTATGGGAGCGAGTACCATACTTTACGTTGACCTGAAAGAGCACGTTTGCTGGATTGGTTACAATAAACCAACCTGTAAAATAAAAAGTAATATACTAAAAATATTAAAAATACACCTGCCTAATGCTTGGAGCTGCACTAAGTAATAACGAGACGTATTCCCAGGATCCGGATCTAAGCACCAAACTAAGGACTTTGCTGACTCTCAGCCATTAAAATGTCACATTTGGTTTAGTGTCCCCCCCCTCGGTAGACAATGATATTGTGTAGAATAACCGTATAACTCTTTCTCACATTTCAGATCCAGCACAAAAAGACAGCAAAGTTTTATTACTCAAATTTTACACGGAACACCCCACTGTGAGCGTCTGAAATGTGGGGAGTCTGCTGGAAACACTTGTCCTGGTTTCATCTCCAGAAGCCTTTCTCAGAGGAGCCCCACAGAGCCGTTGTTGCTTACACAGACTGATATTTCACTTATAGTGGAGGAAACTCATATTGTGTGAAGGGACGGATCACTAGAGATTCTGTATTATTAGGTAATGTATACTTAGTATAGATCATTAACCAGTTCTGGACCGGAAGGATTTGCTCCCTTAACCACTTAAGCCCTGGAAGATTTTACCCCCTTCCTGACCAGGGCCTATTTTGCGATTGGGCACTGCGTGACTTTAACGGACAATTGCGCGGTCGTGCGACGCTGTACCTAAACGAAATTGACATCCTTTTTTCCCCACAAACAGAGCTTCCTTTTGGTGGTATTTTATCACCTGTGCGATTTTTACTTTTTGCGCTATTAACAAAAAAAAACGTAAATTTTGAAAAAATAACAATATTTTTCACATTTTTTTATATGAAATTCCCCCCCCCCAAAAAAAAGTAAAAATCTAAATTTTTTAACATTTTAGGCCAATTTGTTTTCTGCTACCTATGTTTGGTAAAAAGAAAATCGCAATGAGCGTATTTTGATTGGTTTGCACAAAACTTATTGCGTTTACTAACTAAGGGAAAGATTTCTGTCATTTTTGTTGTTTTTTTTTTTAACGAGTAATGGCGGCGATCTGCGACTTTTTTTGCGGGACTGCGACATTGCGGCGGACAGATCGGACCCTTGACTGACATTTTTGACACTTTTGGGGGTACCAGTGACATTACTACAGTAATCAGTGCTCAAAATATGCACTGTTATAATGACACTGGCAGGGAAGGGGTTAACCCAGGGGCGCTGAAAGAGTTAAGTGTGAGCCTAGGGGAGTGTTTCTAAACTGTATGGGGGCGCGACTTGTGAAATGATCATAGAGACCTGTGTTCCTATATAGAAGGATCACAGGCGCTCTGTGATCATTTCAGGGAGAAGAACGGTTATCTGTGTTTACAACAGCAGATTGTCGTTCTCTCTCAGCGTGGAGCGATCGCGGCTGGCCGGTGGCAATCAGAACTGCCAGCCCCGTGCATTGGAGTCCCCGCTGCCGAGTGGGGGTGGGAGCGCGCTGCTGCCGCCACGTGCTCGCCCCCTAGCAGCAGGTGCGTGACCGACGTAGTCCTGCGTAGTAAAACTGCGGCGGGCGGTCCTTAGCTGGTTAAAGAACTATTCCGCCAAGCAGGATATGCTTCTAAAATGGTCTCAGAACATATCTAAATGTAGTTTCTAAAAACTGCAAGCATCCCCGGGGGAAAAGGGGGGGGGGGCTTACTATGTCTGCCGCCATTTTGCTTCTTCAGGCTAGACATGGGTGCAAGAAAATGTGAATTTTCCTTCCTATGCGTGGGTACACCTTCCCATTATTTTATAAATGGCGGGCCTGAACCTGGAAAAAAATTCTAAAATGGAGCCAATGACACCACCAAGCTACCAATTCACTCCCCTCTTTTCTCTCACCTTAAAGGGTAACTCCACTTTCGTGGGGAAAAAAATCGGCAAATAAAGAAAAAACAATATAGCGTATACAATTGCGACACAAATCATATTGTAATTGAATGTTATTAAAAAATACTTTTCCTTTTCAATCTGCAGCTGTTGTTCTGAAAATGCAATAGGGCCGCCTGGAGCTGTTCTTTACACAGAATGTATACTGACCACACCCCCAGAATGTGTACTGACCACACCCCCAGAAACATAGTTACATAGTTAGTGAGGTTGAAAAAACACATCAGTCCATCCAGTTCAACCTATGATGCGTGTGTGTTTGCTTTTAACCGTACATTGTATACCCCTGTGTGTTGTACATTGTATACCCCTGTATGTTGTACATTGTATACCCCTGTATGTTGTACATTGTATACCCCTGTATGTTGTACATTGTATACCCCTCTATGTTGTACATTGTATACCCCTCTATGTTGTACATTGTATACCCCTCTATGTTGTACATTGTATACCCCTGTATGTTGTACATTGTATACCCCTCTATGTTGTACATTGTATACCCCCTGTATGTTGTACATTGTATACCCCTCTATGTTGTTCATTGTATACCCCTGTATGTTGTACATTGTATACCCCTGTTTGTTGTACATTGTATACCCCTGTTTGTTGTACATTGTATACCCCTGTTTGTTGTACATTGTATACCCCTGTATGTTGTACATTGTATACCCCCTGTATGTTGTACATTGTATACCCCTGTATGTTGTACATTGTATACCCCTGTATGTTGTACATTGTATACCCCTGTTTGTTGTACATTGTATATGTTGCACATATGCTGAAAGTATGGTCAATATTTCCAATGTGCGAAGGGATCGGACCGGGTGAAACCAGAATTATTTTTATTGAAAACGTTTCTGCAATTACAAGGACATGAGTGAGGTACGATGGCCTTTTAATCTGGAGGACATAAACTACTATTCTGTTCATACATACTATTACACATCTATATATATAACAATATCAACATTCTGATATACAGGAATAACATCCTCATAGAAAATAAAACCAATTAAACATGTGCTGATATGTTGTTACTCCTCCTGTATCACAGTGGTCTTATAAAACAATCTAATATGAGATATAAAAAACATAACACTATAATAACCACATTCCTGGTACGCTGTAGTCATGTGATGCGACAGTGTGACCCACTAACATTTGTGCAGTCTGTTATTCAATCACACAGTAGTGACAGCAGACTTTACTGATCACAGGGATATAAATTAAATCAATTTTGCCCTGTTTATATCCATAAATATACTCCTTCTTACCTGCAATTACAAGGACATGAGTGAGGTATGATGGCCTTTTAATCTGGTGGACAGAAACTGCTATTCTGTCCCCCAGAAACAAAAGGTCTAACTTTTTAGTTCCTCCCATGCCTTGCTTGCAGTTGAACTTTGTGCTTTGTGTTGCCATCTACTGGTAAATTAATAGAAATGCCATAAAACGGAAATGTGTGATTTTATGGGGTACCGGACATCCCTTACATATACCCCTGTATGTTGTGGTCTCTAAGGTGCCCATCTAATAGTTTTTTGAAACTATCAGTGCTCCCTGCTGATACGACTGCTTGTGGAAGAGAATTCCACATACTTACCGCTCTTACAGTGAAGAACCCTGTACGCATTTTAAGGTTAAACCGCCTTTCCTCTAGTTTTTGTGAGTGGCCACGTGTCTTATTGTATTCCCTTTCTCTGAATAGTTTGTTCCTTATGCTAGGGTCACCAGTACAGTATTTGTACATTGATATCATATCCCCCCTCAATCGTCTCTTCTCCAGAGAGAATAAGTTCAGTTCTTGTAGTCTTTCCTCATAGCCGATGCCCTCCATTCCCCTAATTATTTTTGTTGCCCTTCTCTGGACTCTCTCCAGTTCCAGCACATCCTTCCTGAGGACCGGTGCCCAGAACTGGACAGCATACTCCAGATGTGGCCGGACCAGAGTCTTGTAGAGAGGGAGAATAATCTCTTTATTTCTGGAGTGAATCCCCTTTTTTATACAACCCAGTATTCTGTTGGCTTTGCTTGCAGCGGCTTGGCATTGCATGCCACTGCCAAGCGTGTTGTCTACCAGTACCCCCCGGTCCTTTTCCATCCTAGACTCCCCCAGAGGTTCCCCCCCCCCCTAGTGAGTAGCTTGATTTCTGGTTTCTGGCCCCCAAGTGCATTACTTTACATTTTTCAACATCATTTCCTGCTTGTGTGATTGGCTCACTGATTTTCCCAGAAGTCTGCACTAAGATACAAGTCAGATTTCTGGCATCCCCTGCAACAAAAATGTCATTTTTGGTGAGATACTTCCAATAGGAACACATCTAAAGGGATGCAGGCCCAGAAGATTTCCTCATTAGAGCTCTGCAGCTGCCACAACTGATAGATAATTATGAAGCCACTCCCATTAGACCCACTCAGCACAGAGGAAAAAACAATGATTTCTACATAATAACAAAAGGTAGGAATCTGCAACAAAGTTTGTTATAATCCCTGCAATGTACAGAGATCACCCTGAGTCCCGGTTCACACTGAGGCGACCTGGTCGCCTCACAGGTCGCCGTAGGTCGCCTCCCATAGGGAAGCTGCGGACCCGTTCTAATAGGAGCGACACAAGTCGCTCCGACTGAGAAAAAGGGTCCGGAGCTTCTTTGGGGCGACCAGGAGGCCACCGCCATAGACTTCAATGTTATGAAGTCCATGGCGGCTGCTCCGAGGTCGCGGCGCCCCTATGTGAACGGGGCCAGAGGGGAATGTTTTTTTCTCAACAAAAGTGGAGTTACCCTTTACCTATTGCAGCTCCCACCTTGTTGGCCTTCTCCACCCAGGCTATCCACCTTTCAACCACTTCAGCCCTGGAAGGTTTTACCCCCTTAATGACCAGGCCATTTTTTACGATTCGGCACTGCGTTACTTTAACTGGCAATTGCGCGGTCGTGCGAGGCTAAACCCAAATAAAATTGATGTTCTTTTTTTCCCCCACAAATAGAGCTTTCTTTTGGTGGTATTTGATGACCTCTGCAGGTTTTTTATTTTTTTATTTTTTAACTATAAACAAAAAAAGACTAACAATTTTAATAAGAAAACAATAATTTTTACTTTATGCTATCTATAAAAAAAATTCCAATAAAAAAATGTAAAAAGTCAAATGTATTCATAAATTTAGGCCAATATGTATTCTGCTGCATATTTTTGTAAAAAAATCCCAATAAGTGTATATTGATTGGTTTGTACAAAAGTTATTGCGTCTACAAACTATGGGATATATTTATGGAATTTTTATGTTTTTTATTGGTTTTACTAGTAATGGCGGCGATCAGCGTTTTTAAAAGGGACTGTGACAAATCTCACACTAGGGGATGCTCTTATGGGGGTCCTGATGTAAGGGGAGACTCCTAAGGCACAGTCTGATGTAAGGGGAGCTTTGATAGGGATTCTGATGTAAGGGGTAACTACTAAGGCACACTCTGATGTAGGGGGAGCTTTGATAGGGATTCTGATGTAAGGGGTAACTCCTAAGGCACACTCTGATGTAAGGGGGGCTCTGATGTGAGCCCTGATGTAAGGGGTGACTCCTAAGACATACTCTGATGTAAGGGGAGCTTTGATAGGGACTCTGGTGTAAGGGGTGACTCCTAAGACACTCTGATGTAAGGGGAGCTTTGATAGGGACTCTGGTGTATGGGGTGACTCCTAAGGCACACTCTGATGTAAGGGGAGCTTTCATAGGGATTCTGGTGTAAGGGGTAACTCCTAAGGCACACTCTAATGTAAGGGGAGCTTTGATAGGGATTCTGGTGTAAGGGGTAACTCCTAAGGCACACTCTGATGTAAGGGGGGCTCTGATGTGAACCCTGATGTAAGGGGTGACTCCTATGACACACTCTGACGTAAGGGGAGCTCTGATAGGGACTCTGGTGTAAGGGGTGACTCCTAAGACACACTCTCATGTAAGGGGAGCTCTGATTGGGACCCTGATGTAAGGGGTGACTCCTAAGGCACCCTCTGATGTAAGGGGGGCTCTGATGAGGACCCTGATTTAAGGAGTGACTCCTAAGGCACACTCTGATGTAAGGGGAGCTTTGATAGGGATTCTGGTGTAAGGGGTAACTCCTAAGGCACACTCTGATGTAAGGGGGGCTCTGATGAGGACCCTGATTTAAGGGGTGACTCCTAAAGCACACTCTGATGTAAGGGGAGCTTTGATAGGGATTCTGGTGTAAGGGGTGACTCCTAAGACACACTCTGATGTAAGGGGGGCTCTGATGTGAACCCTGATGTAAGGGGTGACTCCTAAGACACACTCTGTTGTAAGGGGAGCTTTGATAGGGATTCTGGTGTAAGGGTTGACTCCTAAGGCACACTCTGATATAAGGGGGGCTTTGATAGGGACGTTGGTGTAGGGGGTAACTCCTAAGGCACACTCTGATGTAAGGGGGGCTCTGATGGGGACCCTGATCTAAGGGGTGCTCTTATGGGAACTCAGGTGTAAGGGGTGCTCAGATGGGAATGCAATGGGGACTCCTAAGGCTGAGTTTGAAGCTGGGGGGTTTTGATGGGAAGCTCTGATGGGGGGCCATATGTAAGGGGGGGGATTCTGATGGGGACCCAGATGTAAAGGAGCCTCTAATTGGGGTTCTCAAGAAAGGAGAGCTCTGCTGGGAACCCTGATGTAAAGGGGGCACAGGTGTGGGGGACTCTGAGGGACTTTGCTTTGTTTTACTGAAGTTCTTTCTCCATTGTTCGGAATTATATCATGCTGATTCTAAAAAAAAATTATCCCAGTAAAAAAAAATGTAATTTATTTGTTAATCATTAATTTATAAAACTGATTTTATTATTATTTTTTTTTACCCTGCGAATATTTGAAAATATATGATGTGACCCTGATGCCAAAAAAGTTTGGAGACTCCCGCTCTTCAGTAAAAAAGTAAGGTCAAGTGACCTTTTATGAAGGTAAATGGGAGGACATTAATGGCGGCGGAGTCTCTCCCTGGGTGTGGGACGGAATCAGTTAGTGACACTTCTAGACAAAGGCGTATCATCACACAGAGGATGGCGGTCACCGTCAGGCTGCCTGTAAATCCTCAGGAATTCAGAGGAATCAGAGACTGATAATCTGTAGAGAATGTCCTACAGATGGTCACCCCAGGTGGGATAATGAAACTCTCATAGTATTCGGGATGGGGGTTATTTCACGGACATTCATCAGATTTGTGGGAAGACTCGCTGTCTCATTTATTGTAACAGCAGAACGCGTTGATAAGTGAGCTCTGCTGGACTTCGCTACATGCGACCTGTGTGGTCACAAAGGACCCCATCCTAGGAGGGGGGGGTTACCCATAGATCTTATTACCATTATTATAACATGTATTAGGCATATTTTAGTAATTGATTCTGATATTGTCTGCATAAATTGCTTTAAAAGAACTTATCTTTATAAATCATCAATAAAGCCCAACTGTGGGCACATTAACCACTTCAGCGCCGGAAGGTTTTACCCCCTTAACCGGTTCTGGACCGCCCACCACATATATATACTGCGGCAGGAAGGCCCTCCAGGTCTACGTCAGTTGCATGCCTGCAGCTAGGGGGCGCGCTCCCGCCCCCTCTTGGCAGCAGGGATTCCGATGCACGGGGCAGGCGGCTCTGATTGCCGCCTGCCACCCGCAATCGCTCCCCGCTGAGACAGAAGAACGGGCTGTTAACACAGCCGACCGTTCCTTTCTCTGGATCACAGAGCGCCTGCGATCTTTCTATATAGGAACACAGGTCTCTATGATCATTTCACAAGCCCATCCCCCATGCAGTTAGAATTAGAGATCGACCCATTATCGACAAAGCCGATATATCGAGGGCTAATATGCACTTTCCCCGATATATGGGAATCGGCCAAGGTGACCGATATTGCCGATATTTCAGGAAAGTGCTTGTACCGGAGTAATGCCTGCAGCTAGAGGCATCACACTGGTACCCGTGTCTGTAGCTGATGGTCGGCTGTCTTGTAATGACAACTGATGTGGCGGAGAAGCCGCTCGGCTGTCATTACAAGGAGCGGGAGGGGACGTCTCCCCACCTCCCGCCGCCTTCCACTTCTCGCCTGCATCTCCCGTCCCACCAGGAGACCCGGGCATCCTACCTGCACGGCAGCCAAAGAGAAGACCCAATCAAAGCCGCATTCGGCTCTGATTGGGTTCCCATGTAAAAACCCAGCAGTGATGTCATGACATCACTTCCAGGTACCCGGCGCCAGATTAAAAAAAATTACAGAATTCAAAACAGCCAAACTTAGCGTTTTGAATGCTTTTAAATGCAGAGGAGGGGCTTGGGGTCTTTTAGATCAGTGGTCCTCAACCCTGGCCTACAGGGCCCACTAACAGGCCAGATTTTCAAGATAACTGAAATACATCCCAGGTGATATAATTTGCTGCTCAGTGATTGCAGTACTCTAGTCTGCATCTCCCCAAGGTAATACCTAAAATCTGGCCTGTTGGTGGGCCCTGTAGGCCAGGGTTGAGGACCACTGTTTTAGACCCCCAGATCCCTCCACAAGACTAGCTGTAAAAAAAAAAATATATAATATTTAAATAAAAAAATTTTAATATACGAAAATATCGGCCAATATTGGCCGATACCAATATGCGATGACCAAAATATCGGTATCAGCAATAAAAAAAACGATATTGGTCGATCACTTGTTAGAACCACTCCCCTATGCTCACATTTAACCCCTTGATCAGCCACAGTGTTTAATTCCCTGCCAGTGTCATTATTACAGTAACAGTGCATATTTTTAGCACTGATTACTGTAGTAATGTCACTGGTCCCCCCAAAAGTTTAAAAAATGTCAGTTAGGGGTCCGATCTGTCCGCCGCAATGTCGCAGTCCCGCTAAAAATCGCAGATCGCCGCCATTACTAGTAAAAAAAACAAAAAAAACAATAAAAATGACATAAATATTTCCCCTAGTTTGTAGATGCAATAACTTTTGCGCAAACCAATCAAAATACGCTTATTGCGATTTTTTTTTTTTACCAAAAATATGTAGCAGAAAACAAATTGGCCTAAAGTGTTAAAAAATTTAGATTTTTAAATTTTTTTTTTTTTGGAATGTTATATATCAGAATTCGAAAATTATTGTTTTTTTATTTATTTTTTTTTTTTTTCAGAATCGTCGCTATTTTTTTGTTTATAGCGCAAAAAATAAAAATCGCAGAGGTGATCAAATACCGCCAAAAGAAAGCTCTGTTTGTGGGGAAAAAAGAACATCAATTTTGTGTGGATACAGCGTCGCACGACCGTGCTATTGTCCCTTAAAATGAATGCAGTGCCGAATCACAAAATAGGGCCTGGTCAGGAAGGGGGCAAATCCTTCCAGTCTTAAAGTGGTTAAGGATACAATATGGCTCTTGTATTGAAAAGTTTGGAGACCGCTGGCCTAAATACTGTACACTTGCTGTTAAAAGACAATTCTGGAGCTTCCCCCTTGAAATGCCAATCAGAATGGGCTTTTCCCTTCTTTCTATCCTAACAGGTCCCATTTAGGCATGGCCTATAGCAGGGTTATGCAAACTGTGGCCCTCCAGCTGTTGCAAAACTACAAGTCCCATCATGCCTCTGGGTGTCATGCTTGTGGCTGTCAGAATCATGCTATGTCTCATGGGACTTGTAGTTCTGCAACATCTGGAGGGCCACAGTTTGCATATCCCTGGCCTATAGGAAGACATGTGATGTAAAAGCCAACACTCCGTACAGCCGCACAGCCGCAGGCTATCTTCTATATCTGTGTAATATTGAGGAAGATTGGAGATACAAGGCGGCTCTTGTGTGTTATCTTCTATACTAATGTACGGCATAAATGGTTCTGCCTCCTGAGCACTTGCTGATTGCTGTTCATCAATACAGCGCGTGGCGGCAGCGGCGGCACAGGCGGGCCCCGGGTTTGGTCACAACTCTTTAAAGATGCAAATTGAGATTTTTCTCTTCCTCGTGAATCTCTTTCATTGCTGTCACTCAGTTTGTTCCTTCTAGTGATAAATGAAAAGTCATGACTGAACTAGAACAGATGTCCCCATTGCAACTATGCCATACCAAACCCATTTCTGTACCTATACCCACCAATACCCAGACCACACCACAGTTTGGATACAAAATTGGCCATAGCAACCTTTTATTAACATGTAACAATAGTAACAAAAACCAATTCCTAATCCTAATTCTAAACAGAAATATATATACTGTACTATATTCCCAAAACTATTGGGACGCCTGCCTTTACACACACATGAACTTTAATGGCACCCCTGTCTTAGTCCGTAGGGTTCAATGTTCAGTTGGCCCATCCTATAACAGCTTCAACTCTTCTGGGAAGGCTGTCCACAAGGTTTAGGAATGTGTCTATGGGAATGTTTCACCATTCTTCCAGAAACGCATTTGTGAGGTTAGGCACTGATGTGGACGAGATGGCCTGGCTCGCAGTCTCCACTCTAATTCATCCCAAAGGTGTTCTGTCAGGTTGAGGTCAGGACTCTGTGCAGATCAGTCAAGTTCCTCCCCCCAAACTTGGTCATCCATGTCTTTATGGACCTTGCTTTGTGCACTGGTCCAAATCATTTGGTGGAGGGTGGATTATGGTGTGGGGGTTGTTTTTCAGGGGTTGGGCTTGGCCCCTTAGTTCCAGTGAAGGGAACTCTTAATATATCAGCATACCAACACATTTTGGACAACTTCATGCTCCCAACTTTGTGGGAAGAGTTTGGGGATGGCCCCTTCCTGTTCCAACATGGCTGCGCACCAGTGCACAAAGCAAGGTCCATAAAGACATGGATGAGCGAGTTTGGGGTGGAGACACTTGACTGGCCTACACAGAGTTCTGACCTCAACACGATAGATAAGTGTGCAGGCCAGTCAAGTTGCTCCACCCCAAACTCGCTCATCCATGTCTTTTTTCGAGACACTAACAAGCCAGGACAGTACAAATACCCCCCAAATAACCCCTTTTTGGAAAGTAGACATTCCAAGGTATTTACTAAGAGGCAAGGTTTTTTGAAGTTGCAATTTTTTCCCACAATTCTTTGCAAAATGAAGATTTTTTTCACATAATTGTCATGTTAACAGGTTATTTCTCTCACATGGCATATGCATACTTGCAACTACACCCCAAAACACATTCTGCTACTCCTCTTGAGTATGGCGATACCACATGTGTGAGACTTTTTTACAGACTGGCCACCTACAGAGGCCCAAGATGCAGGGAGCACTGATTTGGCATGGATGAGCCCTGATGTGGCACAGATGAGCACTGATGTGGCACGGATGAGGCATGGATGAGCCATGAATGAGGCATGAATGAGGCATGGATTGGCATAAAGGAGCATGAATGAGAGATGGATGAGCATGAATGAGGCATGGATGGGCATTGGTGAGCATGAATGAAGCATGGATTGGCATTGATGAGGCATGAATAAGGTATGTATGGGCATGAATGAGCATTAATGAGACATGGATGGGCATGAATGAGCATTATTGAGGCATAATTGAGGCGTGGATGGGTGTGGATGAGCATGAAGGAGGCATGAATGGGCACAGATCAGCGCTGTGGGCACTTTAGATCCAGCCCACATGCCCTGCTGCGCCAGCCCCCTCCTCTCCTCACACACTGTACCGATCGGTGTGAGGAGAGGGGCGGAGCTGAACCAGACTTGCAACGGTTTGTTGAAAAGTGATCGCTCCGTCATTGTTTGGAGCGATCACATGGTAAATTTGCCCCTTACCCTGATCCGTGATGCACCCCGAGTTTGGGAGGACGTCATAGTACGCCCTCCCAGAACTAGCCGACGAACCTGTAGCCGTCATTCGGCTATGGCCCGGTCAGAAGTGGTTAAGGAAAGGCTCTGGTGGGGAACCTGATGTAAGCGGGGGACTCTGATGGGGGCCCTGATGTAAGGGAAGACTCTGATGGGGAATGTGATGCAAAGAGGTACTCTGATGGGGACCCTGAAATAGGGGGGGAACTCTAATGGGCACTGCAATATGCAGTGGCCGCTGGTGCTCCATGGGTTTGGGGGGGGGCGTCAGACGGACGGACCTGACCACACCAGCTTCAGCCCACCATACCCCCCCCCGGTTGCCTGTGCTGACCCTGGACTGACATGTGGAGGCGGCGGTGGCGGCTTCCCCCTCAGTCTCCTCTGTGTCCCCCTTCATCTCTCCTCCCTCCTCCTCCTCCTTCACCAATAGGATGGCTTCTCCTTTCGGCCAATCGGGAAACGGGTCTTAGGACTCGCTTCCAGATTGGCCAGGAGGAGAATACGTGTGACAATAGCGAATATTCATTCTCTATTGTCATACAACTGGGAGAGCTCTGCACCCTGAGCTCACCCTTTTTTGAAGCCTATTAGAGCCTCTGGCTCTAATCGTGTGCTTCAAAAAAAATAAAAATCCCCCATTGGAATCCATGCATTCGGCACCCTGCATGTAGATTAGGAGGCCGGACGCATGGATAGGGGGCTGGCGCCCCTGCACCCCTAATGGACGGGCCGCCACTGCCAATATGAAAATGGTGGAATCGTGCCTATGCATGCAGCTGTGGTCTCCACGAGGGGCACATGTGACAGGGTGGCAATGCAGGAGAATGACTGGGAGAAAGGGACAAGGTGTTGTCACCATATACGTAACAGGAAGAGCCTGTACAAGGACTGATGGCAGGATTACCTGGGATTATTAATCTAGTACCCTCCTGAGATTATTCTTCATGTTTTATATACAGTATATCACAAAAATGAGTACATTTTTGTAAATATTTTATTCTATCTTTTCATGTGACAACACTGAAGAAATGACACTTTGCTACAATGTAAAGTAGTGAGTGTACAGCTTGTATAACAGTGTAAATTTACTGTCCCCTCAAAATAACTCAACACACAGCCATTAATGTCTAAACCGCTGGCAACAAAAGTGAGTACACCCCTAAGTGAAAATGTCTAGATTGGGCCCAATTTGCCATTTTCCCTCCCTGGTGTCATGTGACTCGTTAGTGTTACAAGGTCTCAGGTGTGAAAGGGGAGCAGGTGTGTTAAATTTGGTGTTATAGCCTACAATAAAATTGAATTTGACACCCCTGAAAAAAAAAAAAAAAAATTTGGTGTTATCGCTCTCACTGGTCACTGGGAGTTTAACATGGCACCTCATGGCATAGAACTCACTGAGGATCTGAAAAAAAAAATTGTTGCTCTACATAAAGATGGCCTAGACTATAAGAAGATTGTAAAGACCCTGAAACTGAGCTGCAGCACGATGGCCAAGACCATACAGCAGTTTAATAGGACAGGTTCCACTCAGAACAGGCCTCGCCATTGTCAACCAAAGAAGGTGAGTGCACGTGCTCAGCGTCATATCCAGAGGTTGTCTTTGGAAAATAGACGTATGAGTGCTGCCAGCATTGCTGCAGAGGTTGAAGGGGTGGGGGGCTCAGACCATACGCCGCACACTGCATCAAATTGGTCTGCATAGCTGTCGTCCCAGAAGGAAGCCTCTTCTAAAGATGATGCACAAGAAAGCCCGCAGTTTGCTGAAGACAAGCAGACTAAGGACATGGATTACTGGAACCATGTCCTGTGGTCTGATGAGATCAAGAAAAGCTTATTTGGTTCAGATGGTGTCAAGCGTGTGTGGGGGCAACCAGGTGAGGAGTACAAAGACAAGAGTGTCTTGCCTACAGTCAAGCATGGTGGTGGAAGTGTCATGGTCTGGGGCTGCATGAGTGCTGCCGACACTGGGGAGCTACAGTTCATTGAGGGAACCATGAATGCCAACATGTACTGTGACATACTGAAGCAGAGCATGATCCCCTCCCTTCAGAGACTGGGCCGCAGGGCAGTATTCCAACATGACAACCCCAAACACACCTCCAAGATGACCATTGCCTTGCTAAATAAGCTGAGGGTAAAGGTGATGGACTGGCCAAGCATGTCTCTAGACCTAAACCCTATTGTGCATCTGTGGGGCATCCTCAAACGGAAGGTGGAGGAGTGCAAGGTCTCTCACATCCACCAGATCTGTGATGTCATCATGGAGGAGTGGAAGAGGACTCCAGTGGCAACCTGTGAAGCTCTGGTGAACTCCATGCCCAAGAGGGTTAAGGCAGCGCTGGAAAATAATGGTGGCCATGCAAAATATTGGGCCCAATTTGGACAGATTCACTTAGGGGTGTACTCACTTTTGTTGCCGGCGGTTTAGACATTAATGGCTGTGTGTTGAGTTATTTTAAGGGGACAGCAAATTTACACTGTTATACAAGCTGTACACTCACTACTTTACATTGTAGCAAAGTGTCATTTCTTCAGTGTTGTCACATGAAAAGATAGAATAAAATATTCACAAAAATGTGAGGGGTGTACTTACTTTTGTTAGGTACTGTTATTGCCCCACTGACATATCCTGCAATTAGGATTTCTCATAGAATAGTTTTATTATTGGGAGTTCTTTTGATATCTTCTATATTACACTTCCTAGCTCTGTGGTTTATCCCTATTGACTGCTGTATTCCATTGAATAACCTGTCCAATGTTCGGTGTCTGTGGATACATTGTGACGGGAATTACATTAACTAAGGAAGTTCAAAGGTTAAATCTTCTGAAACAGGAAATTTGAGGTAATTGTTGGAGCAACAACAAAGGATCCCCCGATCCTAAATAAATTCTCAAGGCCGGATGTGTATATATGTATATAAATATAGGTGCGTATATCGATATCCCGGAAATCCAGCTTCATAATGTGTCTATTTTAATTCAACTCCTATTTGGGGATTTGGCTATTGTTAGACCTTTTATTATGCAAAAATCACATCCGTCTCTATTGTCTGTCGGGTAAATGAATATTACTTTGCAAAACTGCGGCTGTGCCTTGGGGAGCGCTGAATGGTGTGCTATATGCCAATTCTGGCTTGTAGCCAAAGTGCCGATTTCCCCGGCATTGCACAATGCAAAACATCTTTCTGCCAGTTCGAGAGACCCCACAGATCTTGACTTTGGCAAATTGTTGAAATATATACTACATGGCCAAATGTTTGTGTAGAACTGTCCCCGTAGGGCTTGCTGTGTGATGACTTGTTGGGTCTCCTCTGATTACCTGCAGACAGTCCCTTAGGGACTGTTCACACATCCATCCTTACTCCCAAAGGCTCGTTACTCAATAAACAGTCCAGGGGTTTTGGTTTAGTATTTATTGTAGAACTTGGATAGGAGATAGAAATAGTAGGATACTCCAAATGAAACATTTTACAATTGATAAGGACAACTCTTACTTGACCTCACCAGGTTATTTGTGGAAGGAGACACGCTGCTTTAACCATACTGCCACGTGTATGGAGGAATTAAGTCTTGTTGCTCTCTCTAGCAGCAGACTTGTTGCAACTACTTTATCTTCAGGACACTCTCTAGCATCTCCCTGACTGACACCCGTCCACTGACTCTTCCTCAGAAGGGATGGCCCTCTCAGAACAGGCCCCATGACACAGATCTGTACTCACTGTAGGCAGAATCAGATCCTCTCCAGTGTCTCCCTTCCAGTCAGCTCTGCAGGACATCTTGGTTCAGCTCCTCTCCAGCCCTCAGGTTGACCACCTGAGGCTGCATGGCAGCTTCTGCTTAGGAGAGGCGGCCACCCCCCTCCCTCCGGGACCACGCTCTCCAGCTGAAAGACCCCAAGCACATGGCATTTATACAGTATCCCAGCATGCACCAAGGCACTTTCCTCTGCCAATCACCAGGACTGTACCAAATTCCTGTGTACTCATTTGTCAGGTTTCCTCCCACTGTCCAATATGCCTCCCTTTTGTACCAGTGTGAAACTATTCAGACAAACTGAGCTGGACCTGAGCACCATGAGCAGACCTCACTAATGGCGCTTTTCCACTGCATGGAACCGTACCGGTTCGGCACGCTTTTGTGCTTTTCCACTGCTGGTACGCATGGTATAGGGTCGGAACGGTTCGGTACGGTACGGTATAGGTTTGCTTTTCCACTGCATGGAACCGAACGGTACGGTACGGTATGACTCTGAAAAAACAGTACTTACTCGATTGTGGTTCCAACAGGTACCAAACTGGTACCATATCCCACAATCCTTTGCATGCAGTCACTACTAGCCACTGATTAGTCAGAGAATCCCACCCACCCCGTTGTTATCCCACCCACTTAACTTTAGTACTACTTTAGTGGAAAAGCAAACCTATACCGTACTGAACCGAACCGTTCCGACACTATACCATGCGGTACCAGCAGTGGAAAAGCAAACCGGGCCAAGCAGGGCCGAGTAGAGCCGAGCCGTTACGAGCCAGTACTTGCAGTGGAAAAGTGCCATAACAGATCCTGCTCTCTGGTAGGCAGAGAGCAATATAAATTTACCTGGCAATCTCTCTAGTAAGCAGAAAAGATCCAAAAACGATATTCTCTCTTCTGGCACCTACCTAAGAGGGTGCTACATTTGTGAACACTATGTACCCCTTACACATTCACATGAAGGGGAATTAGGTGGTGTTTGGGGCTCCCTTATTGTTAAAGGGGAAATTCCAATAAGCTCCCACCTGCCGTCCCCCACAAGCACCAGGTTAGGGTTGTAGGGTAGAGGACCTTGCCCTCATCAGCATGGCAACAGGGTGTTTTGCTGTCTAGCCAGGGGTTTCCCCTGGCAGGTTACCCCAGGGCATGTGGCCTGGTATAGTTCCGGGAGGGGGCCTGCTTTCCTCCCCCCTCCTCTTTCTGGCCCACAAAGCTACATGCAGCAGTGCAGCAGTGACCGATCTTTATTAGAGAAAAAAAGCAATATACCCTTCCGCGATATGAACAAAAAATAATAATAAATAAAATAATCAATTAACCAGTTCCCGCCCAGCCTACAGTCAAATGATGGCCAGGCATTCCTCAAATTAAATCCTCACGGAACACACCTGGCGCACGTCCCATGGGCCACGCTGCAGCATGATCTGTCACCCTCTGTGTTCACCGGTACCATGTGATCGCTGTGACCAATCACAGCAGATCACATGACAATTGTACATAGTGAATGGCTTTGATTCATGCCATTGATTGTGTACTATTGTGTTGATCTCTGTGATTGGTCACAGTGATCACACGGTACAGACAGGGACAATCACAGCCCACCTGTACCATGTGACTAGCTATGGCCAATTACAGCTAACCACAATAGTAAACACTGAATTAATAAATTTCATTGGATAAAAATCGTTGCTTGTAATAGTGAAATTCACTGGTATAAGCAATCATAAAATATGTAAAAAAAAAAAAAATTCTGATCACTTCTCTAGAGTAGTACAGTGTTATATTTTTATTTGCAAAATTTTATAACAGAAAAACTAATTTTTTTAAATTTTTTTCTTTATTTAGCAAAAAATAAAAAAAAACGAGTGGTGATTAAATACCACCAAATGAAAGCTCTATTTGTGTAAAAATAATTACATATGGGTACAGTGTTGCATTGTTAACCGCACAATTGTCATTCAAAGTGTGACAGCGCCAAAAACTGAAAATTGGCCTGGGCAGGAAGGGGGTGAAAGTGCACAGAATGGAAGGGGTGAACCCCCCCCCCCCCCAAAAAAAGAAAAATGACAAAGTAAATGTCAAATACACAAAATACAGCACTGAAAGCAAATAATTAATAAATAAATGAATCAAGTCTTTATTACAGGAAGTCTTACACTGGATTACTGCACAGATCTGGAAGATATACACAAAGCTCACAGGGATTCTAGAAGATAACACATGACCAATGTATTTGGACAAATTTTCTTATCCCAGAGTTCAGCTTTAACCACTTGCTGACTGCCTAACGCCGATCTACGTCGGCAGTCAGCCCCTCACAGGCAAAGTGACGTAGGTCTACGTCGCTAGCCTGTGAGGGTTTAGGGAGCGAGTGCGCACCCCCGGAGGCGCGCTCCCGCGCGGTCACGAACCCCCCCGCGTGTGTGACCGGCGGACCCGATGTCCGCCGGTCACTCGGCGATCGTCGGGGGAGAGGGAGAAAGGCAGGCAGCTTGTGTAAACAAGCTGCTTGTCATTCTCCCCTGTGTATGACAGATGATCATACGGTTCTACTATGTAGAACCGTTGATCACTGGTAATACACTAGTAGCCACAGCCAATCACAGTAGAAAGCACGCCCCTAGGGACACACATAGCCCCGCCCTTTAAAAAAAAGTTAACCTGCCAGTGTATTTTTACAGTAACAGTGCATATGTATAGCACTGATTACTGTAGAAATGTCACTGGTAACCCCAAAAGTGTCAAAAATGTCAGTCAAGGGTCCGATCTGTCCGCCGCAATGTCGCAGTACCGCAAAAAAATCGCAGATCGCCGCCATTACGCGTTAGAAAAAAAACAACAAAAATGACAAAAATCTTTCCCTTTGTTAGTAAACGCGATAACTTTTGCGCAAACCA
Source organism: Pelophylax lessonae (assembly GCF_965119305.1). NCBI lineage: Eukaryota > Metazoa > Chordata > Amphibia > Anura > Ranidae > Pelophylax > Pelophylax lessonae. The sequence continues at coordinate 22,956,523 of NC_138779.1, read as the reverse complement.
ATCAAAATACGCTTTTTGCGATTTTTTTTTACCAAACATATGTAGCATAAAACAAATTGGCCGAAAATGTTAAAAAATTTAGATTTTTACATTTTTTTGGGGGGGAATTTCATATAAAAAAATGTGAAAAATATTGCTATTTTTGCAAAATTTACGCTCTTTTTTTGTTTATAGCGCATGATCAAAAAATCACACAGGTGATCAAATACCACCAAAAGAAAGCTCTGTTTGTGGGAAAAAAAGGACGCCAAATTCGTTTAGATACAGCGTCGCACGACCGCGCAATTGTCCGTTAAAGTCACGCAGTGCCGAATCGCAAAATACCCCCTGGTCAGGAAGGGGGTAAAATCTTCCGGGGCTTAAGTGGTTAAAGAGGAAGTAAACTCTTCCTTTTTTTTTGTTAGTTTTTTTCTTCCCTGCAAAGTTAATGCATAATGTGCTAGTATGCATCACATACTAGCACATTATGTGACACTTACCTCCAAACAAAGTCTTCATCGTCCCCGCTGGAGGCCGCATCCATCTTCAGCCGTCTTCCTTCCTGGTCTGCGGACTCCGGCTACGCTACTGACCGGGAGGCGCGTGACGTCACTCACGCGCATGCACACGGGAGCCGCTGGTCACGGCACAGGGCTCTGAAGGAATGGCACGGGCAGCCGTTTCTTCAGAGCGCATGCTCCGATGACGTCATCAGCTGCATGAAATGTAAATATTTCCTAAACGGTACAAGTTTAGGAGATATTTACAGTACCTATAGGTAAGACTTATTAAAGACTTACCTATAGGTAAAAGTTCTAAGAGCGGGTTTACAACCACTTTAAGCTTGTAGATTCTAACTGCCACCTATTTAGGCTTTAGATCAGCCTTTCTAAGACTCTTTAACCTGGAGGAGCTCTTAAAATAACTTTTCGGGTTTAATTAACTCCTGCTAATAATTCTGGATGTAAATGGTTACTCGTCTAAGTGGTAGAAGTTGCTAATTTTTCAAAGGAGAAGTCCACCTTAACACTAAAATCTCTACATCTACAGACATCCACTTCCTAAGACTAACCTATCTAACACTGTAAAGAAGAAATCAATATACTTACCTTTTTTTGAAGCCGCTCCGGTCTCCAGCGGCGGAAGCTCTGTAGAGGACACGGCCAACAACAGCTGTGAAATGAATGGAAAATGACGTCACCCACAGAGTTACTATGCATGTAAGAAGTGGAGAATCCCCAACAGAAAGGGGCTTTAATGGCCTAACTAGGTATAAGAAAGTAGGAACAATGTGCTAAAAGTAAACATAATTTATTGGATAGTACATCAAAAATGCAAAAGGCACATATAAACAGTCAAAATGGTGGCTATTACAAAGATTGGAACAAGAACAAACACATAATGGTGACCCTTGTCAAGGTACAGTACTATCCCCGTGAGGGCAACAGCTGAACACGGGACGCTACCCAGGATACACTCGACGCGTTTCGGGTTACTTCCTTCTTCAAGGGTGTGCGATTCTGCAGTGTTGATAGACCATTTCTACAAGGCGAGGGAAATAGATAAGATATAAATGAGCATCCCTGTAGTATACCATTACAGTGGCCCATCCAAACTTGCCCTTACATGTCATCAGAATCTGAACATACAAGCCACCAAGTTCATTAAAAACTAGAAAGTTTGTCCAAAACACACAATATATCTGGGGCAGAGGGTATTCACTATTGTAAAACATTTAAATAAGGTGTCAATTAATAATCAAGTCCATACAATAATGGTCCATCAATAGGCAATAAAAGTTTGATATATACAGTCAGGTCCATAAATATTGGGACATCGACACAATTCTAATATTTTTGGCTCTATACACCACCACAATGGATTTGAAATTAAACAAACAAGATGTGCTTTAACTGCAGACTTTCAGCTTTAATTTGAGGGTCCCGTGTTCGGCTATTACCCTCACGGGTGATACTATACCATACTGTTACTGTACCTTGACAAGGGTCACCATTATGTGTTTGTTCTTGTTCCAATCTTTGTAATTGCCACCAAGTTGACTGTTCATATATATGCCTTTTGCATTTTTATTTGTACCATCCAATAAATTATGTTTACTTTTAGCACATTACTCCTACTTTCTTATACCTAGTTAGGCCATTAAAGCCCCTTTCTGTTGGGGATTCTCTACTTCTTACACGCATTCAATTTGGGATGTAGGCCATTCCCCCATTGATCCATTCACCCCTACTCCCCTTTTAACAGAGTTACTATGGGGCTTCCGTTGTCGGCTGCCTCCTCTGCACCCGCCTCCACAGCAAAGCCGTGGCTGACAGCTTAGGGTGGGACCGGAGCAGCTTAAAAAAGGAATGTATACTGATTTCTTCTATACAGGGTAAGATAGGTAAGTCTTAGATTGTGGATGTCTGCAGATGTAGAGATTTTAGTGTTAGGGTGGACTTATCCTTTAACCACTTTAACTCTGCACACATTGCTGCTACTGCAGCAAAGTGGCTCGTTATTGTCCAGCGGCGTAGACCTACGTCGCTGGACTCCGCCCCTTGTGGGCGGCGCGCGCGCGCCGCCGGAGGCTCGCTCCCGCTGTGTTCAGTCACAGCGGGAGTCGGGCCAGGGGAGGAGCGGTGGTGATCACCGCCGCTCTTCCCCGATCGCCGGGGAATCTAGTTTGGAGATCCGCCTGCTTGTGTAAACACAAGCGGGCGGATCTCCTAAGTGACAGGCAGGGACAGATAGCATGGTTCAGCATAGCTAAACATGCGATCTGTCCCTGACTCACTCAGTCACCTCCCCCCCCCCCCCAACACGTTAGTAAGCATCAGGCATACATTAACCCCTCCCTCTCCAATAAAATTAACCACTTAACGTCTGCCTGCAGTAATATTACTGCGGCAGAGTGGCTCGTTATCGTCTGACGATGTAGTACTACGTCGTCAGACACTCCCCTTTCCCGGCAGCGCGCGAGCGCCGCCGGAGGCTCGCTCCCGCTGTATTCAGTCACAGCGGGAGTCGGGCCAGGGGAGGAGCGGCGGCGATTGCCGCTGCTCTTCCCCGATCGTCGGGGATCTAGTGTGGAGATCCGCCTGCTTGTGTAAACAAAGCGGGCGGATCTCCTAAGTGACAGGCAGGGACAGATAGCATGGTTCAGCATAGCTAAACATGCGATCTGTCCCTGACTCACTCAGTCACCTCCCCCCCCCCCAACACGTTAGTAAGCATCAGGCATACATTAACCCCTCCCTCTCCAATAAAATGAACCCCTTCCCTGCCAGTGTCATTTTTACAGTAACAGTGCATATATATAGCACTGATTACTGCAGTAATGTCACTGGTACCCCCAAAAGTGTCAAAAATGTCAGTCAAGGGTCCGATCTGTCCGCCGCAATGTCGCAGTCCCGCAAAAAAAATTGCAGATCGCCGCCATTACGCGTTAAAAAAAAAACACCAAAAATGACAGAAATCTTTCCCTTAGTTAGTAAACGCAATAAATTTTGCGCAAACCAATCAAAATACGCTTATTGTGATTTTTTTTACCAAACATTGGTAGCAGAAAACAAATTGGCAAAAAATTTAAAAAAATGTAAAAAATATTGTTATTTTTTCAAAATAAACGCTCTTTTTTTGTTTATAGCGTAAAAAGTAAAAATCGCACAGGTGATCAAATACCACCAAAAGAAAGCTCTGTTTGTGGGGAAAAAAGGACGTAAATTTCGTTTGGGTACGGCGTCGCACGACCGCGCAATTGTCAGTTAAATTCGCACAGCGCCGAATCGCAAAAAGTGGCCTGGACGTAAGACAGCAAAATCCTCCGGTGGTAAAGTGGTTAAGGAACCCCTAATAACTTCTGGAGGAATCCTATTGTTCCATGGAACCCAGGTTGAGAAAAGCTGCTGTAGATTGTTGTATTGGTGCAGAAACTCATATGAATGTCTGAGTGTTCTCTGTGAAACACATCAGCACTATATAATGTGTCAAATGTATTAATGAACAAAAGGCGTAATTCATGTTTTTTGTTCCGTTGATTGTTTCTCTCAGATCCCGGACCATTCCCCATTTGTCAGTCCTCTGTGCAGGGTGTTAATGGAATATCTTTTGCCTGTCACAGCTCTGTTCAGCCATATGTTCTACTTTGCAGCGTCAGAGACGGTATTGATAATTCCCCGTTAAACTGAACACACAAGTGCCGGGCTTCCTGTTCTAATGACAGATGGGATTAAAGGCTCACGGTGTAAGGACGTCAGTGCGAGCCCACACCAGCTCATGCTGAGATACAACTAAATTAATATGGATTAAAACATTATATGCACATTAAAACTCGGAGAAGGACAAGGGTTTTAATCAGATCACAATAAATGTCAGGTAGAATTATTCATGGATGGCCATATTTTTAAAGGCTCATCAATATATTTTCTGTGCCTGAATGCATCTGTTGGAAAGTATTCAAGCGCAATTATCCTCAATTTTTCCCGCAAGGATTTAGTGCTCAGAGCTGTCACTCTGTGGATGGCATGGAGATGGCACCAGCTTTTACTGAATGTACCTGGATGAATAAAAAAAAACTGGTCTCCAAACTACGGCCCCTGGGCCACAGGCAGCCCACTACAAGAGTTTATCTGGCTCAAAGCTGCTTCTCCTCCCTAACAGCTAATGAGCACAGTCTTCACTGCCCCCCCCCCCCCAACTCAAACAGCTAATGTGCACAGTCTTCACCCCCCCCCCCCAAAAGCTAATGTGCTCAGTCTTCATTTCTTCTCCCCCCCAACAGCTAATGCGCACAATCTTCACTGCCCCCCCACTCAAACAGCTAATGTGCACAGTCTTCACTCCCCCCCCCCAACAGCTAGTGTGCTCAGTCTTCACTTCTTTTCCCCCCCTAACAGCTAATGTGCTCAGTCTTCACTTCTTCTCCCCCCCCCAACAGCTAATGCTCACAATCTTCACTCCCCCCCCAACACCGAATGCTCACAATCTTCACTCCCCCCCCCCCCCAACAGCTAATGCGCCCAGTCTTCCCCCCCCCCCCCAACAGCTAATGCGCCCAGTCTTCACTCCCCCTAACAGCTAATGCGCCCAGTCTTCACTTCTCCACCCTCCAAAAGCTAATGTGCACAGTCTTCACCCCCCCTCCCTCCCCCTCCAACAGCTAATGTGCACAGTCTTCACTTCCCCCTCCCCCCCAACAGCTAATGTGCTCAGTCTTCACTTCTTCTCCCCCCCAACAGCTAATGCGCACAATCTTCACTCCCCCCCCCCAAACACCTAAATGCTCACAATCTTCACCCCCCCCCCAACAGCTAATGCGCCCAGTCTTCACTCCCCCCCCAACAGCTAATGCGCCCAGTCTTCACTTCTCCACCCTCCAAAAGCTAATGTGCAGCACAGTCTTCACTCCCCCCCCCCCCAACAGCTAATGCACACAGTCTTTACACCAAAACCCCCAACACCTAATGCTCACAATCCTAACCCCCCCCCAACAGCTAATGCGCCCAGTCTTCACTCCCCCCCAACAGCTAATGCACCCAGTCTTCACTCCCCCCCCCCCCAACAGCTAATGCTCACAGTCTTCACTCCCCCCCCCAACAGCTAATGCTCACAGTCTTCACTTCTTCTCCCCCCCCCCCCCAACATCTAATGCTCAGTCTTCACTTCCCACTGCCCCCCCCCCAACACCTAATGCTCACAATCTTCACTCCCCCCCAACAGCTAATGCACCCAGTCTTCACTCCCCCCCAACAGCTAATGCGCCCCGTCTTCACTCCCCCCCCCCCAACAGCTAATGCGCTCAGTCTTCACTCCCCCCAACAGCTAATGCTCACAGTCCTCACTTCTTCCCCCCCCCCAACAGCTAATGCTCAGTCTTCACTTCCCCCTGCCCCCCCCAACAGCTAATGCTCACAATCTTATCCCCCCCCCCCAACTGCTAATGCTCACAAACTTCACTTCTCACCCCCCCAGCAGCTAATGTGCCCCTCCCCCCAACAGCTAATGTGCACAGTCTTCACCTCTTCTCCCCCCCCCAAACAGCTAATGCTCACAGTCTTCATTTCAACCCCCCCCCTCCAAACAGTTAATGCTCACAGTCTTCACTTATCCCCCTCCCCCCCCCCCAACAACTAATGTTTACAGTGTTCACTTCACCACCCCAACAACTAATGCTCACAGTCTTCACTTCTTCCCCTCCTCCCAAAAGCTAATGTGCACAGTCTTCACTTATCCCCTTCCTGTCTCCAACAGCACCCCAACCCTCCATCTCTAGCACTTTGCATTGTGATGTACAGTACGTTGCTAGGAATGCTGGCGTTCTAGCAACCAATAATGTGCTACCTCAGCTTTCACATGAGGACGGAACTGCTCTGTCTCCCAGCTCCCACCCTGCTGCTAAACCACTCTGTAAGCCTAATTACAGAGGTAAGGGGGACTCTGATGGTGAAATTGATGTAATGAGTGCTCTGTTGGGAGGACTGATGTAAGGGGGGAAGCTAATGGAGACATTGATTTAAGGGCGGTCTCTGATAGTGACACAGTTGTTATGATGTAAGGAGGCATTCGGGGGAGGAAAAACTGATGTAAGGGAGGACCCTGATGTAAGTGGAAACTATGTTGGGGACACTGATGTAAGATGCACTCTTATAGTAGGAAGGACTCTGATGTGGACACTGATGTAAGGGGGCTCTGATGGGTATTCTGGTGTAAGAGGGGTTTCTGATTGGCACCCTGATGTAAGGGGGGCTCTGGTGGGAGCTCTGATGTAAGGGGGTTTCTGATAGGGACCCTGATGGGGGGGTCTGATTTAAGGGGGCGTTTCTGATGGAGACCCTAATGTAAGGGGAGGCTCTATGGGGGGCTCTGATGTAAGGGTGGTTTCTGATGGAGATTCTGATGTGAACCCTTATGTAAGAGGCACACTGATGTAAAGGAACTCTAATGGGAACTGAATCAAGTTTATTTAAAATTTCTCTGTTTCATTTTACTAGTTATTTCTCTGTTGTTCTGAATCATATAATGCTGATTACCAAAAAAAAAAAAAAACTCCAAGCAAAACTTATTCATTCATTTACATTTTTTCCCTTCATTTATAAAATGTATATAATTTTTTTTGGCCCACGAATATTTGTAAAACATACAATGTGGCCCTTAAAATTAAAGTTTTAAGACCCCTCTCCTACAGTGATCCCCTTATAAATTGGATTAGAATGGAAATGGCTACATATGTGACCTCTATGTCTGTTCCAATACTGTGGTGGATGAAATAGGGACCCATATAGTCTCTATGGGTCACCGAATGTAAGCCAGATGTATATCCATCTACATCCAGGCAGATCAGTACAAGTGGAGCCTGTCGGAAACGTATTGCTTCTGGTCCAACAAACCTGAATGGACCCAGATGTGGGCAGATATAAGCAGATGGAAGTCTGTTTTCATCTGGCCACCCATAAGGATATATTGCAGCCCATTATTGATCCATGTAATTACAGTACAAGTCCAAACTTTACTCTCAAAATGACCATGTGAAAGGAGCCTTAGGTGCCTGTAATATCCTGCATTGAATTTTAAGAAGGTGGAATAATGCTGTGTAGAGTGCACCCAACATGTACAGCTACCCTGCAACCTCTACCACCAGCTACTTTACTCTGCATCTTGTTCACACAGTTCACATTGACTTGATATGGCCTTTACGCTTTTACTAACTGGATTTGATTCACGTAGTTTTTTTCATCTTAAAAGGGCATCTGTGCCCAAACTATGGAAATTAAGGTATTTACATATTTTAACAAGCAGTAAAACAAGCCTTCACTAACCTCTGTATGTACTGTGGAGTAATTCATCCTCAAAGATCACATCAGAGACTCTGAAGTATGGTAGGCATCTAAGCCCCCATTCACAGCTGAGAAATTTGTCACGCTTTGGGAAACTCAACGTGAAGATTCCCAATCCTACATCCAATGGTACCTGGTCATACCTGAGCATTGTGCATAAAAGTACATGCACTTTTTTTCAGGCAGAACTATATATTTTTGGCACCAAAGACTTCAAGCAACCTAGTTTTGGAGGCTTTTATCCACCCTGTGAGAACCCACAAGAACCCTGCATAAGCCATTTGTGACGGTTCGCACCATCACTGACAGTGAAAAAACAATGTGACAGATAAATTGATGGTTTGGACTGCTTCAGTTGGTCAGACTTGTAACAGATGCATGTCATTAGCCCAAACACCTGTCTTCCATGCATTGTAAATTATGCTGATTTGCTCACCTATTGTTTACGGTGGGTTCTCAGTATTTACACTATGATATGTGTATTTGTATCTTGTTTTAGCTTTGGTGCCGGCAGTCTGTTCTTCCAGGCTGGCTTAAGTGTAATGAGTTAATTAGCATGTTAATTGGGATTAGCCATGAGTCAGCTGTACCTCGTTAGTTATTCATTGTGTGATGTTTTGGGTAAATATTCATGTAGTGACGACCTACTTCTAAAGTGTATAAAAGTCTGTTTGTTTTAATAAAGTAGTTACTTGTTTCCAGTATACAAGCTAAGTGTCAGGCTAGTTTTGTATGACAGCGGCTGGGATTTGATATCTATGTTCATGACTGCGAGGAAGCCGTATACTGACGGAAGACCACAAGTACAGTGTGGGTCTGAGGTTCCGTCACATTGGTGGCAAGCGGTGGGATGCTTCCTGCAGTCTGGAACATCCAAACCTCCACCGGGATCCAAGGTCCAGGGAGCAGAAGAGGAGAGGTACAGATATCAGACGCCATGGAAGAGAAATTCGGAAGGAGGTTGCGGATACAGCACAGGGGACCAGTGTCAGAGAAGGTCCTGCTAGGATGGCATGATGTGATCCGCTGGGAACTCTGGAAAGAAGCGCTAGCTCGTGAGAAGCGACACCAGGGAAAAATCCTCCCCTCCTTCCAGGAAAGGTACTGGTCGCAGTACGAAGTGCGAATGGTGTTTTTGGGGAGATTACCGCATAAGGAATGGAAAGCTGAGTTAAGCAGGCTGGTCCAGGTGGAGATGCGGTTGGATGAGAGCTATAGAGCCCTCCGCTGGTATGTAACCCAAGTGTGTCCATGGACAGCAGACGACAGCCCAACGGAAGGCTTTTGCTATGGCGGCCTGGGGCTATTATTAGAGAGGCTGTCTGAGGACCCCGACTTTGGGAGCTTTGGAGTGGCGTTTGGAGGAAATATTGGAATACAGAGAACAGATGCTGAATGTCTTGGACGTGCACTGGGCACTGGAAGATTTGGAATTTCTAGCCAATCAGGAATGGGAGCTGGCGATCGCCTACAGATAGCTGCTACACTCTGCTCAGCGCCAGGCCTGGGCTTCCCTTGCCTGGGAATATCCAGAAGTACCAGCTGACAGTCCAGAAATCCTGACTGAAGAGTCAGCAATGTGGCACAATAATAGTGTGCTTTGCTCACCTGCACCCACGGTTTTGGATGCGGAGGTCTTACGGCGAATGCAGCAAGTGCTGACTCACCTTGACGAACCTGTTTCTGCACAGGACGAGCTTGGATGGAGGAATGCATCTGTTCAGCCACTGGATAAAGGTAGGGGAGAAGAGGAAGCCATCTTCGTTCCCCAACCATGGATCACAGCCTTAATTAACTTTCCATCAGAGGATGATATGGAAGATAATTCACCCGCCAAAGTGTTGCCACTGGGCCCAAGTGCCACCAGCCCCTGCCCTGGACTTTCAGCAATTCCAGAAACTGGGGATTTAATAGATTTTTCTGCTGAGGAGGAACCTCCCAGTGAGCCTGCAGCGGAAGAGCGGGCATCCAGGCACAGCGTGGCTGACCTCTGCCTGCAACAATTGGTGACACAGGAAGATGTGTGCAAGGCCACTGACTTTTCAGCTTATGTTCCTGCAGAACAGCTGGCATCAGGGCCTAACATCACTGAGCTCTACCCAACACCAACAGCAGCTTCAGTCTCCCAGAGAGAAGAGGCAGCTGACCTTTCTGCTACACTACTGACAGGGACATGGTATTTCAGGCCAGCAGCATGTGTAGAGTTACAAGAAACTTCTACAGCAGAAGCGCTGACAACTGGACAGAGGGTCCAAGACCTCTGCCTTACACCTGCAGCAGTCCCGGAGGCCCAGGGGGGGAAGGTGGTGGTCACTCCCCAGCAGCAGATCAGGATCCAGGGGGAGAAGAGACAAGAGGTTACCGGGGCAGATTACGTGGAGTTCCCAGCAGAAGTGCTGGCAACAGAGCAGAGTGCGGCTGGCCTCTGCCCTCAATGTACAAAAGATGGAGTTCCTGTGATAGTGGATGGGACTGCAATAAAAACCTCTATATCCCAGGGATGCTGGGCAGTCGGCCCAGGTCCCCAACAGCATGAGGGAGTAAGTCCAGCCACCCTGTCTTCTCTCCAGCAGCTGAAAGGACTCCAGGGAGAAGGGCCAGTCCATGCTTCTTCCCTACAGCAGGTATGTTCTACGAGAGAGGCAGAGGCAGAGGTTGGCTGGGTGAGTATTGCTCCCTTTGGGACAATTTTCTTGGGGTACTGTGTGGGTAATGACATTGGGGGGCTGGAACTACAGATTACCTTCAAAGTCAACCCGTTTGGGGTCCCCTCCTGTGTTAGTCTCCTTCCAGAAGGGGAGAAATGTGACGGGAGTCACTTTGGTTGGGGGGCCCGTGGAACACAGCTTACCTTAGAGAGGTTGGAAAATACCTCTCTTAACCCCCTAGGCACTTCTTATGTGTAAGTCACCCTGTGTCTTTTGGGGACACAGGGTGACCAAAAAGCCCAGTCTGGCCTGCCCAAACCAGACTTTCACAGACTGATTGGCTATGAGAGCTCCATGCGCCCTGCTGGGAAAAACCTACAAACTATGTGGAACTTTGTCAAGGAAGCTGCCGTGATGGATTGACTCTTTGGGACTTGTTACCCGACTAACTCAGGCACAGACCGATTGGAGGTCTGGTACCTGGTTCTTCTACCTTTGGGGGGAAGATATGTGACGGTTCGCACCGTCACTGACAGTGAAAAAACAATGTGACAGATAAATTGATGGTTTGGACTGCTTCAGTTGGTCAGACTTGTAACAGATGCATGTCATCAGCCCAAACACCTGTCTTCCACGCATTGTAAATTATGCTGATTTGCTCACCTATTGTTTACGGTGGGTTCTCTTTGGTGCCGACAGTCAGTTCTTCCAGGCTGGCTTAAGTGTAATGAGTTAATTAGCATGTTAATTGGGATTAGCCATGAGTCAGCTGTACCTCGTTAGCTATTCATTGTGTGATGTTTTGGGTAAATATTCATGTAGTGACCGACCTACTTCTAAAGTGTATAAAAGTCTGTTTGTTTTAATTAAGTAGTTAGTTGTTTCCAGTATACAAGCTAAGTGTCAGGCTAGTTTTGTATGACAGCGGCTGGGATTTGATATCTATGTTCATGACTGCGAGGAAGCCGTATACTGACGGAAGACCACAAGTACAGTGTGGGTCTGAGGTTCCGTCACACCATTGCTTCGATGCATTGCAGCGATGATGGCCAATAAGCCTGAAACAGCTGAATACGGTTTGAAATAAATGACCCTTGTATCTGTAATATACACTAGTGGATCTGGATAGTTCTGGTGGTTCTGCATGTTTCTGATGTCCGCTGATTAGACTTTATGAAATCCTTTGAGGATTTCCTTGACCATCCCCTCATAAAACCTTTGAGAATTTTTCCTGACCATCACATCATGAAAACTGTGATGGACCGCTTGGCACCCCTCTTGGGTGCTTACATCAGTATACAGCTCCCTCCATTCTGAAACCAGTAACCAGGTATTATAGCTGAATATTGCCCCCAAGATCTAGACGACACTAGCTTAGGTGCAAATTGGAACTCACTTTATTGTAAACACAGAATATATATACCACACAAAATCAGATAAGAGCTTGATCATGTTATGCAAACAATAAGATAATTAACATAGCTAAGGAACAGCCAACCTAAACAGTAATCTAATTAAACAGTAAGCTAACTAGTCACCTAGACACGTCTAGTGCCCACCCAGACTGTTCTGCACCAGTTTGCCAGTAAGAAGACCTAGGTTGTACAAATCTCTAAAGCAGGGCTTCCCAAACTTTTTTGGGCCGAGACCCACTTCTGAATACAGTTATTTTTCGGGACCCACTTGCTTGTAATTGAATATTGTAAAGCGCTACATAATTTGTTAGTGCTATATAAATGCAAATAATAATAATAATGGGTATTTTAAAGGGAGGGGGATGTTACTTTTCAATTTATTATTGAATACACTTGCCAGATGTTCTAAGTGAGGGGTCAGAAACCTATGGCATGTGTGGCATATAAGCGGAGTTGTAAGTAATCAGCACCCTCATAGACAGTATAAGACAGGCAGAGGACAGAAATTAACCACCCCAGGACAGTGATCAGCAGGCTATATGGCACTCACCCTCCTTCCTCTCTCAGTGGTCCACAGTGAAGTGAAGCCCCTGTTTGCCCTCTCCAGGGCCCAGCACACCTCACCCACTGTCTCCATGATGAGGAGCTCTATGCTGGTCTACTGGAGTTACAGAAGTTGCCATGAACTCCTGACACCGCTGGGCCATCTGGTCCTCCTATGACACAGAGGCTGCCGTCTCTGCCCGCTATAGCTAAGTGAATCCCGCCGCCAGTCTAGCCACCACTGCTGCCACCAGCAGGACTGAGAAGCTGGCTCTGCACCCCATGAACATATCCATATACATCCACAGCCCACATACGTAGTCACTAATGCAAGTATCCTCCTCGTGGGAAATGCAGACCAGCCTCCGTGAACTGCGTGGGTGGGCTCGCACAACCCAATTTAAGCAGGCCCGCTCTCAGTGATTTCCGGCTCAGCACGACCCACTCAAACGCAGCTCGCAACCCACCAGTGGGTCCCGACCCACAGTTTGGGAACTCCTGTTCTAAAGGATTAGCAGAAAGACAGAAACAATAGGTGACTCAATTGACAATTAGAATTCACACCTAGGAAGCACACAATAGGGAAATTATACTATGGGAAAAAGACACCTTAGTAAACAAAATATAGCAGGGTTGTTTTGAGCCGATTATATTAACAAATGCTCAGAGTCTCAGTCTAAAGCAGTAATTGCTGCTTTGGGCACAAAGGCCCCAAATCTATATCCAGGTCCTAGATTCCCAGAGTCTGTGTTTTTCAGGAAGACCCAAATTAGAAGCAATACAACTCCCAGGGTCCCCCAGGCACACACCTCCCAAAAATAGAGCCCTCCCAAGGGCCAGGGCCTACAGTCATTAGGCAAGAGGCTACCCTGCAGTCCCCTCCAAAAGCCCCTGTCCTGGTTGGGTCTGTCAAAAAAATCTTTAAGGAATTCCTTGACCAACACTTCGTAAAAAGCTTTTGAGGATCTCCTTCATCACCACCTAATGAAAGCCTATGAGAATTTACCGGACCACCATCTAATGAAAGCCTTTGAGAATTTTCTTGACCATCACCACTTGATGATAGCCTCTTAAAATATCCTTGACCACCACCTACTATAAGCCTTTGGAATTTTCCTTGACCACCAGTTGTCTCAACAGTGGACTGCATGTCTAAGACGGCAATATCACAATACTGCAACTTACAGACTGATTTCTGGATTATGGGTACAGAGGTAAATGAAAAGTAACTTCTCTTTTTTCATGGCAGAAATATTTAGAATTCTAGCTATATCCTATAACTAATTTTGTCTATGAAGTCTAACGAAATTTGAATATGCAAATCAGTTGATCTTCAAAACATTGTTGGTCTTTGGGAACAAAATGCGAAATCTCTTTACAGGAGGTATTTAGTCTTGTTGCAGCACTGGTCCCAGAAAAGGAAGAGACCCACGGTCTCCATTTTTGTTTCTGGAACCTTCCAGTGACCCCTCACTGTGCCCAGCGATCACTATTGATATTCTGTATCAGAGCCAGCTATGGATTATTATCACTTTTGGCATCTTTCCACGCCGTCATCTAGTGGTCTCCTACAATTCGTCCTGCTGTTTGAGAGAGAGCAATTTAACGCCATTCCCCCAACAATCCTCCGTCTCTGCAGCCCATGAAATTACTTCTTGCCTCAAATGTGCTGCTAATAAAACTATTTACTTAGACCTCACTTAAATTAGCGGCAGACTATTTATTCCGCGCACCAGTGGCGGTTTATTTTAATTCTGAAGTTTACTCGTACGTACTCAGGAAACTTTCTCCTAGCTGCTGTTTTTTCTGTCTTTTATTAGTTTATTTCTCAAGCCAGTGTCTATGTCTTCTGGGCAGTGAGGAGTGACATCTGAATAAAACATACATTATCTACCCAGACAGTGTATCAACTATGTATCAGCGTAATGGTGCTGCAATAATTATTGAAAATTACTATATTTATTCCCATCAGAGCAGAGTTGCCCACAGGCATAAGATGATGATCTGAAGAAAGTTATTCAATCACTTATCTACGAAATATCTATTGACCAAATATTAGATGACCATCTCTAATGGCAATGATTGGCTTCAATTTTTCATTTTCGATTATTTCTAATGAGTTTTAAAATTTTACAAAAAAGACACACTTCAAGTTCAGATTTTACATGGATGAACATTGTAAGTTGTGAAACAAGCAAACGCTGTGTATACCTGTCATGCCTACCCTTCCCATTGGTGGTCAGGCACTATAGCCGACTCTGTGTTCTTCACCAATAGCAAGCCCCTTTCCCATAAGACAAGCAGGCCTACTGGTACTCAGTTTCCCCCAGGTCTTATACACAATGCTATAGTGCCTGGCTACAACGCCAGGGCAGGCATGTGCTGAGCAAAGCAAACAGATACTTGCAGTTGGAAAACAGACAGAGTGGTCCAATGGCAATATGGGTTTAGGGCAATATGGGTTCAGGGCAGACAACATTCAGAGATTAGTTAGGATCAAATACGTGGTCAAAAGGCAGGCCACGTATTCAGAGAGTAGTCCAAACAGAGTAGTCCAAAGTCCAATCCGAGGTCAATAACAAGGGAATCCAAACTAGCTGGCAGGGCGGGGATCAGACGAAGGTAAAGGTCAAGGCACGAGAACAAAGCAGGTAGACAGGGAGCTTGAAGCAGATATTGCAAACACTTTAACAAGCATGACACTAAGGGCTTGGCAGGCTTAAAAGAAAAGTAATAAAAGTAAGTAAAAAAAAAAAAAATTATTCTCACCTAAATGGATGCTGCTTTGATCTAATGCTGCATCTATCCCCCGCCAGCTCTAAGACTGGGAAACAAGCAATCACAGAATACTGATTGCTTGGTTCTCAACTCTCAGCGAGCAGAGAGCGGTGGCTGTCAGTCACCGGCTCTCTGCTCTGCACCTCCAGCACCACCCGCTAAAGCTCTGGGCTGTAGAGGGGGTGGGAGTGGTGCGCTCACTAGGAGGCTGAGCCAGCTGCTGGCCCAGGCATGTGGGTGGGTTCCGACTGCAAAGTCAGGATCTTTCACGAGCCTGGCTCAGTTAAATGACATTAGCCGACAGCGAACTTTAGCCTGCTTTTGGCTAAAAACGGGTCGCAGGATTGCAGAACGAACTCCACTCCCCTAATCCCCTGGAGAAGTTCAGCCAAAATAGCTTTGGCTATACTTCTCCTTTAAAAAAGGTTTGCTCTCCACTCAAAGGCTGTGTCTATATAAATCACCCTGCAGATGGACAGTCAAACAGGGATAGTCCAGCTCAGCCAAAACCAGGATGCTGAAATGGGACCAGCAGCTGCTAAGGAACAGGAGCGTTACATGCTCCTGACAATATTAACCAAAATGTCATTCATCATTGAATGTAGACTTATTTCTTTTCGTTGGGTTGCTGAAGAATAGATGATGAAAAAAAAAACCATATCACAGTACAGACCTTGTTGTACTTGACCCAGATATAAAGAGAATTTTAAGTAGAAAACTGAATAAGAACGAGGAATAAAGGTAAAGATTAAAGAGGAATGCAAACAAGGGGATTGTGGGGTAAGCAAACAGGAGAGGGAGAGAAGGAAATCGGAGTTGGGATGGGAATTTGAGGATTGTGGTTGCCTGTAAGCCGCTAATGGTGTCTCAAGATAAGCTTCATCTTAAGTCATAGTTGTATCAAATGTTGAAGGAAATGGCAAACCTAAGGGGTCCAAATTTCATTAAGGTTGGTCAATCTATCCAACAACCTTGTCTTCTTTTTCTCGTAGATCAGGATCTTCTTGACACAATACTTGACGTCATTGAAATTTAGGGCTGTGGACTAGTTTACTTGTCTGTTTTTCTCTCTTAAAATCCACCTCTTAAATCTTAACATTTCATTTCGTTATGAAAAAAGTGGGGGAGGGGTTAGAACCTTTGTCAAGTTTTTATTGCCATCTGTATCCCTGTTGGTGAGATTTCCCTTTGCTTTCTCTATATTATCTGAAACAGAATCTCTCCAAGATGGACACAAACAAGAAGAAAAGACATGTTTAAAAAAGAGTTTAAGAGTTACAATCCCTATCAGGTTTTATTGCTGCTTGCATCTCAATCGGGGAGATTCACCACTCCTATAATACCAATAGATATGTGCCACTAATGCCACTGCTTCTTTAATATCAGAAAAGCTGCTGACACCATTCCTCCTATAATACCAACAGGCATGGGCCACTGACACAACCACTTCTAAAATACCAATAGGTATGATTTTCTGATGCCATGGCTCCTACAATACCAAAAGTGCATGGACCGTTAACATCACTGATGCCACTGCTCCTCTGGTAACAATAAGCTCACATCTTTTGGTATTATTGGGGCAGTGGTATAAGTGGCACATACCTTTTTGGTATTTTAACAGTGGTGGTGTCAGTGGTCCTTGCCGTTTTGATATTATGGAGGCAATCATGTCAGTAGCCCATGCTTTTCTGGTATTAATGGAGTGGTGGCGTCAGTGGCCCATACCTTTTGCTATTAAAGGAACTGTGATATCAGTGGCCTATGTCTTTTTGGTATTATAGGAGCAGTGGTGTCACTGGCCCATGCCTTTTTGGTATTTCAGCTGTGGTGGTATCATGCACTTTTGATATTATGAGAGTGGTGGTGTCAATGGCCCATGCCTTTTGGTATGATAAGAGCAGTCATATTATAGGCCAATGCCCTTTGGTATTATAAAAGTAATGGCGTTAGCAGTCCATGTCTTTTGGTATTAGAAGAGTAATGGTATAAGTGGCTCATGGCTTTTGGTGTTATAGGAGCAGTGGTGTCATTGGCTCATGGCTTTTTGATATGATAGGCATAGTGGTGTCAGTGGCCCATGCCTTTTGATTTCCATAAAGTAAAGGAATGTTACTACATGACTATAGATAGTGAATTTTAGGTGAAATGAAGATCTCGGAAACATCTTCTTTTGCACAGAGTGTGAATCTCCTTTTTACTGATAGCAAGTATTAATATAACACCAAATATTTCATATTTTGTTTATATGGAAAACAGGATTACGCACATAAAGGTAACTTGTATAATAAGTTTATGATTCTGTTAACTGTTCTCTGTATTTCTGTTCATATTTTTTTTTTGAGTAAAGCGTACAGGCAAATTAGCAGTGTGCAGTATCTTACCCGCACCAGAGTTTGGCACCACCACATGATGACATTTTAGTACATTTGGAAAAGAGAGAAGATAAATATTGTATAGTCATCAGTTGGTAAAAAAAAAAAAGAAGTTAAGACTTAAACACACCCCATTATCTTAGTCCATGCAAATGGAAATATTAAGGCTTTCTGCTTGGTGGAAAACCGGGGCTGAGTTAATTTTTCCCAGCTGACCCTCACCATCTGCTGTGCATGAGATGGGACCCATACAATCAATGAACATGCTGTAGCAATTACTTATTCCCCATCTCAGGGAAGGGAGAAAGGGGAACATTAAGAGGATAAGTCAGAGGGAACGGGGAAATAAAGTCTGGGGGTGCACCAGAAATAAGAGCCGTCTGTATGGTCACACAGTAGGAGTGGCAGCGATGGGTTGGAAAACATCGAGTGCCCTCATCATCCACAGCTGTTCGGTTCTAGACATTAAGCTGCGCTAGCAGTGACTGTCGGGCTCCGCTTGGAATGCCATCCAGCTTGGGACCTTTCCAAAGCCATTTCCCAAATTGCTGGAAAGAGCAAACTCTCAGCAGACTTTGTTGTTTTTTGCTTTCACATCGGAAGTTCAATTAGTTTGTTCAGTTCTGCGCCAGTGCCACAAAGCCGTCTCCGTTGACAGAGAAGTATGATCATGTATGATACCTTGTCGAACCACCAGAGAAACCATAGTGAAAGAGGTGGCATAAAAAAACCTAAACTCCAGACAGATGTAAAAGATGCAAAGTAATGCAGCTCTGTATTCATTTTATATATAGGGCCGTACTGCATGTAATGCAAAAGTGGACATAACTATTTTTACTAACCTACAGAGGCGGTTCAGATTTGACATTCTTTCTCTAAAGTAACTCTTTTTCCTTCTTTTTCATTGCAAGTAATGGATTCCATCCAGAAGCAATATGCCATCTTCGAGTTCTTGATGAAGGAGAGGTGCAGGTTGTCTGACATCCACAGAAAGCTACATAATGTTTACAGAAATTACTCCAATGATAAGAGCAACCAATGGCAAGACTTTGCTTTAGTCAATGGTCTCCATTCTGTAGCCTTCTGTGGATGGCAGCCAGCCAGCACTCCTTCTTCATCAGAAACTCAATGAAAGCATGTTGCTTCTGCTTGGAATCCAATATTTACCTGCAATGAAGAGGAAGATTTACCATAGAGGAAAATTTACTCTACCAGCATCTGAAATTTGGACCTATGTAAGTTATTAAAAAAAGGTATGCATTAGTTTAGTGTAGTACCCTCCCAGTTAGGCTGCTAGGTAAATTTAGACTTTTGGCTTGCTCAGTAATCAGAGGAGCAGTTTTTGTTTGCTCTGGTCTGTTCAGGTTTTCACAGGCTGGGAGTCTGATTGTTTCCCCCTGCCTCTAGAAGAAATTTCTAGAGCATAGGGAGAAAGAATTCAGATAACCAGTCTGAATATCTATCAGGGCCTGGCCAATCCCTGCCGAGGTTTGCCCAGATGGTGGCTGAGCTGTTGTAAAAAAAGTCCTGTAGCCCTGAGGAGATTGTCTTCCTTCCCCCATGGAGATGGATCTATTGGCTAAGTGGGAACTGATCTGCAAACTTCAGGGGGCTATCTGCCGCTGGTGCACATCTGGACTGGCTACTGGACTGCTCACCTTTGGACAGAGCCCCCGAAAATGTTCTCTACCCCTGGGATCTGTGAGTAGAGCCTAATTCCTGTGCTTCAGTCTTGTGGTCCTCAGCTGCAGAAATGCAAACTTTCTGGTCCAACAATACCTGTGCTAAAACCTACTCCATGGTCCTCAGCTGTTACCTGTGGACTGTTACAGTCCACCGCTATCTGAACTCATACTGTTTGCAAGGTCTTTAGCTGTGCGCCCATAGACTGTCCTAGTCTATAACTACTTGTGCTTTATGTTACTGCTTTATCTTCAGCTGTGTACCTACAGACTGTACTAGTCAAAGTGTCTTTGTGCTACTGCCACTGATAGAGAAGTGTCCTTTGCAGGTTGTGCTTGGTGTTTTGGAATATCCCACACCCCTCTAGGCTCTCCTGTTACAAGTTTCTTGAGCAATAAATTACATGTAGCACCCTCTAGTGTGCTACTAGAATAGTGCAGGCAAATTTATTGGCTCATGGTAAAATAAGTCCTGAATCTGGGTCAAGAGTTTATTGCAGGTCAAGCTGGATGACTAATACGGGCATTTCTCTGGTGCCCCCCCTGGTTCTGGAAGTTTTGAGAAGTTTCTAGAAACTGGAGGGAGGAGGCCAGGAGATTTGATCTGCATACTTAGGGGAGTTTGGCCAATCCCCAGGTAATGGGCCTGGCATAGTGGCTGAGCCAGCCCTTAAATATGGATGAGTCATAACAGCAGGGTAGTCTGGTTGAAGATCGAGTGCTGAGGAGACTGTCGGTTGCCCTAGAGGGGAACCCCTGCAGGGAGGGGGGGGCTCCACCTCAGCCTGGCTTGGGATGATCCTAACAGCAGTTTGAAAGGAATCCTACCTAAGAAGCAGTGGGAGCAAGGAGGACAGTGTAAGTACATCAGCACAGTCAGGGACTTGCAAGTGGAAAGACTGCCACATGTAACAAGCCTTTCTGGAAGACAGTGTTGTGATACTAAAGTTTTCTTTGCTTATAAATAACAAAAATGTTATACTTACCTTCTCTGTGCAGTTGGTTTTGCACAGAACAGCCCAGATCCTCCACTTTTTGGGTCCCTCTTCGGCTATTCTGGCCCCTCCCTCCTGATGAGTGCCCCCACAGCAAGCAGCTTGCTTTGGAGGCACCTGCCACAGCTCCCAGTGTCCATTCAGACACAGAGCCCCAGCTAGGCCCCGTCCCCTCTCACTCCTCATTGGCTCGCTGACTTTGACAGCAGCGGAAGCCAAAGTGGAGGAGAGTCCAGGGCAGCCGAGTCTCTCCTGCAACAGCGCTGGATAGAGATGGGCTCAGGTAAGTATTAAAGGGGCTGAGGGCGGCTGCTGCACATAGAAGGATTTTTATCTTAATGCATAGAATGTATTAAGATAAAAAAATCTTCTGTTTTCACAATCACTTTAACCTTCCCTTGCCCTGGGAGATCTTCGGTAGCAGCTGGGTGGGCTGGTGAAGAAGCAGCCAGGTGGGCTGATAGTTCCTGTAGTCAGTAGAACTGGGATCAGTGTCTACAGTAGAGTTACTCCTGTATGCAACCTGCAACACTTTGTGCTATGTTCTAGGGGACTTAGAGTTCTTATTCCTTAAAGTAATTGTAAAGTCTCGTTTTTTTTTTCTATTAAAATAACAAACATGTTATACTTACCTGCCCTGTGTAAGGGTTTTGCACAGAGCAGCCTCGATCCTCCTCTTCTCGGATCCCTGGCTGGAGCTCCTGGCCCCTCCCTCTTGGTGAGTGCCCCCACAGCAAGCAGCTTGCTATGGGGGCACCTGAGCCAAGCTGCAGCTCCATTCGTCCATCCGGCCTTTGAGCTGCCATTTGGCCCTGCCCCCTTTCTCTCCTGACTGCTACTCGGCTAACTGAGTTTGATTGACAGCCAATGACGCCGCTGCTGTGTCTCGGCCAATCAGTAGAAAGAGTCCCGGGCGGCTGAGGCATCCGTGGACATAGCTGCATAGAATTGGGGCTCAGGTAAATATTAGGGGGTGCTGGGGCTGCTGCTACACACAGAAGGCTTTTTATCTTAATGCATAGAATGCATTTACTTTACAACCCCAAGGGGCTTTTGCATTTCTCTTCAGAAACCGTGTCAGTGTCCGGAAAGGAGGACAATTCAAGACTATGTACATAGGGAGGATGTTGTCACTGGTTTTAGTTCTTTGATTCAAGTTGGGCATCCCATATATCCCTTCACCCCATCCAAGTTGTTACCCTTAATAAAACATAAAAACAAAGCCAAGGGACTGACTTCTTGGGTTTGGATGCAAGCATAGAATGCGCGTTGCCTGTTTGTGCAGGAATAGAAGAGCCAGTTACCAGTGGCCCCTACAGAGGTAGTGCTACATACAAAAAGACATCTCAGACTGATTTCTGGCTGCCTCTGCACTGTTTGGGAAAAAACCTGTGTAATCTACAGTAGCCCCTTTGGGGGTAACGCTACATTAGGTACAGCCCATATTTGTTTAAATATGAGCACTAAAATGACCTGCATTTGAGCAAAGATCAGACAGGCAGATGAAGAAGTAGTAGGTGCCAATCAGGTATGCTGCAATGCACATGTACCTGCATGGGGCAGCAAGACCCATGGGGGGGGGGGTAATACCTTCCCTGAAGGTGTGCTCACCAGGTGGAGGCTTAGGTCATGTGAAGCATCAAACATTAAGGCAATCCTCGACTCAGAGATGAGCCGCTTGTGTGTAGTGAATATGCAAAGTTCCTCCTGAAGATGTTCTGTCCCATGTCACTACACACTTGAGTAGATGTATCTGTTACATTTGGAGGGACATGCAGATTCATACCCACTCCACCAGTCCAGCGTATCTCTGTTACCTCACTCCCAGTAACAGGATGGAGTCCCGCCGAGCACATAGCAGGCCTCATGCGTGCTTGTTAGCTCTCTCCTTGCCATACCTAGTGATTAATCCGTAGTGTACATGGTACTATATGGCACAGTCCTTGTACCCATAAAATATTCTTTAATTTCTGTATCCAAAGCAAGAGTCTAACAGATGTCAGGAGTGTGCAACATGCAGACCACAGGTGCCAATACAGGTTCCCCTTAGTACAGGTCTTCCGAGGGCCATGTCACACAGGTGCTCAGGTCACCTAGCACATATTACCCAAGGAAGGGGTCTTTTTTTACCGTCAAGATGGTCATTCTGGTCCCCTAACCACCACCAACTCTTGAACCAACCGGATTTGGAACCGTACGAATACATTGCTTCCAAATCTTGGGTTCTGCATAACAGTTCCAACATATACAGGAGGGGTGCTGTGGTACTTTTTACATTTCAGGGCATGCTGCCTCATTTCTATGTAGGCCATAGGCTATCACTGGTTCTGCAAAGCTTCCCCCAGGCACAGGGAGCACCATCCACAAAAGACCTAAGGGTGACTCCTTACATTTCTTATATGTGGGCAGAGGGAACAAACTATTCAGAGAAAGGGATTACAATAAGACACGTGGCCACTCACTAAAACTAGAGGAAAAATGGTTTAACCTTAAAATACGTAAGGGGTTCTTCACTGTCAGAGCAGTAAGAAGATGTGGAATTCTCTTCCAAAAAGCAGTCGTATCAGCAGGGAGCATTGATAGTTTCAAAAAACTATTAGATGGGCACCTTAAAGACCACAACATACAGGGGTATACAATGTACAACATACAGGGGTATACAATGTACAACATACAGGGGTATACAATGTACAACATACAGGGGTATACAATGTACAACATACAGGGGTATACAATGTACGGTTAACAGCAAACACACACACAGATCATAGGTTGAACTGGATGGACGGATGTCTTTTTTCAACCTCTCTAACTATGTAACTAAGTAAGGGTTGTGCCAACCCATAGAAAATGACTGAACATAAAAATGCCCAAAAATAAAAGGGATACCCCAAACTAAGCCCTGCCTACAGAAAGAAGGGGGATAGTCTGTGTAGAGGTAAGTCAACAAGAAGGGAGATGCAATATTTGAGTCAGGTTCTAACAAAGACTTTCAGTCCTTAGGACTCCTACAGAACAATGAATGAAATAAGAGTGAATTTAGACTTTACCTATAACTGGGACATAGCTTTTTTGGTTGCATTGACAATTTAAAAAAATTCTTATTTTCTGTAGTTGTCAGAGGAGCCAGTTATCTTCACGTATGGACTTTATCCCCTTATCATGTTGATTGATAGTACAGGTTACATGGAGGAGAATAGGTGAAGCATAATGGGCACCAAGGCTTCCTTCTTTTAATTCAAGCCCCATCTAGCAGTGCTGAAGAGAAGCAATGGCACACAGGACGAACATTCAAATCTCTGCATGCATGATTAACCACTTTACCACCGGAGGATTTTGCTGTCTTCCGTCCAGGCCACTTTTTGCAATTCGGCGCTGTGTGACTTTAACGGACAATTGCGCGGTCATGCGACGCCGTACCCAAACGAAATTTACGTCCTTTTTTTCCCACAAACAGAGCTTTCTTTTGGTGGTATTTGATCACCTGTGCGATTTTTACTTTTTGCGCTATAAACAAAAAAAAAGCATTTATTTTGAAAAAATAACAATATTTTTCACATTTTTTTATATGAAATTCCCCCCCAAAAAAATGTAAAAATCAAATTTTTTTAAAATTTTTGGCCAATTTGTTTTCTGCTACCTATGTTTGGTAAAAAAAATCGCAATAAGCGTATTTTGATTGGTTTGCGCAAAAGTTATTGCGTTTACTAACTAAGGGAAAGATTTCTGTCATTTTTGGTGTTTTTTTTTTTAACGCGTAATGGCGGTGATCTGCAATTTTTTTTGCGGTACTGCGACATTGCGGCGGACAGATCGGACCCTTGACTGACATTTTTGACACTTTTGGGGTTACCAGTGACATTACTACAGTAATCAGTGCTATATATATGCACTGTTACTGTAAAAATGACACTGGCAGGGAAGGGGTTAATTTTATTGGAGAGGGAGGGGTTAATGTATGCCTGGTGCTTACTGACGTGTGGGGGGGGGGGCTGACTGAGTGACAGAAGGACAGATCGGATGTCCAGCTATGCTGAACACTCCGATCTGTCAGTCCCTGTCACTATGGAGATCCGCCCGCTCTGTTTACACAGGCGGGCGGATCTCCTCACTCGATTCCCCGACGATCAGGGCAGAGCAGCGGCGATCGCCGCCGCTCCTCCCCTGGCCCGACTCCCGCTGTGAATGAAAACAGCGGGAGCGCGCCTCCGGCGGCGCGCGAGCGCCGCCTACAGGGGGAGGAGTCCAGCGACGTAGGTCTACGTCGCTGGACGGGAACGAGCCACTTTGCCGCAGTACGCTCCATGTGAGCGGTCGGCAAGTGGTTAAAATCTTTGTCATGTTACAACCAAAAACGTAAATGTATTTTATTGGGATTTTATGTGATAGACCAACACAAAGTGGCACATAATTGTGAAGTGGAAGGAAAATGATAAATGGTTTTCCAAATTTTTTTTATAAATAAATATGTGAAAAGTGTGGCATATACCCTAGTTGAGCGTGAACATATTTGATTATCATGTGTATTTACTGATTGTTGATTAAACACCGGAGGCATTGTTTGGACTGTCCAGTTGATAGTCTACTAGTTTTGAATTTGACTGTTACCATTTTTCTCACTATTATCACGTACCTCAAGTACCTGACCTGCCTTATCTACACTGGACTGTGAGGGTTGGGAAAGAAATGTGGTGTTCTGTGGTTTAAGGGGGGACTGATGAATATCTGTGGGGGGCCGGTTGGGGGGGGGGCCGGGGGGGGTCAAGGCACAGTATGCTCCCAGTGGGGTGCCGGGCCTCGTGGTGTGCCCCTCCTCGGCCTTGATTGGCGGCCTAGCCGTAGCATCTTGGTGTTATCTTGGAGTCCCTCCTTACGCTCTACTAGTGACTTGAGGTACTCTGTACAAGTGCAAGTATATGCTATTATTTACCATGTATGTATGTTCTGATCTTTGTACATACTGACGGAATATATTTGTTGTATGTTCGAAAATTCTAATAAAAAATTATTAAAATGAAAAGTGTGGCATATATTTGTATTCATCTCCCTGAGTCAATACTTTGTAGAACCGCCTTTCCCTGCAATTACAGCTGCATGTCCTTTTAGGGATGTCTCTCTACCAGCTTTGCACATCTAGAGAGTGACATTTTTGCCCATTCTTCTTTGCAAAATAGTTCAAGCTCTGTCAGATTGGATGGAGAGCGTCTGTGATTTCAAGTCTTGCCACAGATTCTCAATTGGATTTAGGTCTGGACTTTGAGTAGGCCGTTCTAACACATGAATATGCTTTAAACTAAACCATTCCATGTTTATTTTTTATACTAAACCGTTCCATGTATGTTTAGGGTCATTGTTCTGCTGAAAGGTGAACCTCCGCCCCAGTCTCAAGTCTTTTTCAGACTCTTAACAAGTTTTCTTCTAAGATTGCCCTGTATTTGGCTCCGTCCATCTTCCCATCAACTCTGACCAGCTTCCCTGTTCCTGCTGAAGAAAAGCATCCCCACAAGAAGATGCTGCCACCACCATGTTTCACGGTGGGGATAGTGTGTTCAGGGTGATTTGCAGTGTTCGTTTTGTGCCACACATAGCTTTTGCTATTGCTAGTTAAATTTTGGCCTCATCTGACCAGAGCATCTTCTTACACCTTTGCTGTGTCCCCCACATGGTTTCTTGCAAACTGCAAATGGGACTTCGTATGGCTTTCTTTCACCAATGGCTTTCTTCTTGTCACTCTTCCATAAAGGGCAGATTTGTGGAGCGCACGACTAATAGTTGTCCTGTGGACAGATTCTCCATCCTGAGCTGTGGATCTCTGCAGCTCCTCCAGAGTTCCCATGGACTTCTTGGCTGCTTCTCTGATGAATTCTCTCCTTGCCCGGCCGGTCAGTTTAGGTGGACGGCCATGTCTTGTTAGGTTTGCAGTTGTGCCATACTCTTTCCATTTTTGGATGATGGATTGAAAAGTGCCCGGTGAGATGTTCAAAGCTTGGGATATTTTTTATAACTTAATCCTGCTTTAAACTTCTCCACAACTTTATCCCTGACCTGTCTAGTGTGTTCCTTGGCCTTCATTATGCTGTTTGTTCACTAAGGTTCTTTAACAAACCTCTGAGGGCTTCACAGAACATCTGTATTTATACTGAGCATAAATTACACACAGGTGGACTCTATTTACTAACTAGGTGACTTCTGAAGGCAATTGGTTCCACTAGATTTTAGTTAGGGGTATCAAAGTAAAGGGGGCTGAATACAAATGCCCGCCACACTTTTCAGATATTTATTTGTAAAAAAATTTGAAAACCAATTTACCATTTTCCTTCCACTTCCCAATTATGTGCCATTTTGTGTTGGTGGCAAAATGTGGAAAATTTCAAGGGGTATGAATACTTTTTCAAGGCACTGTAGGATCAGAAAGAGATGATATACTGTATAGTCTGAAATTCTACCTCTACCGAATAAGTATTGTCTTTTGTATCTCTCGCCCCTCACTTTTAGGTTGTAAACTCTCATGAGCAGGGTCATTTTAACCTTCTTGTAATGAATTGTCTTTTAACTGTAATGTTTACTGTTATATCATAATGCCCTCCGCAAACTGTTGGCGTCATATAGATCCTGCGTATCAATAATATTTGATCTAGCCTCAGTCTCTCTGTACAATTTCATCCTGTTCATATCACCATTCATTGTCTAAGCCCTGAAGAGGTGGTGTCCTAACCCCCGAAACATGTTGGCTGTTCTTAACAAATAAAGATTTTAAAGCTCTAATCTGGGAAGCTTGGTCTAGCAATGCAGAGGCATGGAGAACCAGGTTAGTAAATTTACTTAACAAGTCACCTAGACTTAAACAAGCAATTAACCCTCACAGAGCTGGCGCAGCCCCATTGAAGGGAATCATTTTTAAGTTTCCTGGAGTTGGGCTTTAAATGAAATTCAAGTGAGATGGGAATTTGTACTTGGTGCTCCCAACCACACACCCAGAAGCTGTATATCTGTTGAGTGATTGGACTATTGTGATCAGAGAGACAGCAGCCTAGGGCCCAGAACTGGGTCCATACCTGTACCATAAACCAAGCTCAATGTAAGGAAAGGCCTTCTGTGCACAGGCTAAAACCTGTTCACGAGTCGGCATTCATTCTCGTGCGCGCCAGGCCTTGCGTGCACCCATGACAAATGCCGGTGCCATCAGGCTCTTGGCCAGTGCTCAGGATCAGTGCTGCTTTGTCTTCATCCTCCTGTGTAACCAGTGACTCTATGAATCTGTATCCTGCTTCCAGTCATGCGGTCCATGTCCTGACTATTCTCTGGACTCCACCTGCATCAACCTTGGCTTGTCCCCTGACCTCTGCTTCTGCCTGTGCCCTGTACCCGATCCATCCTGTCTGTGTATGACCCGGCCTGCCTGATTTTTCTACTCTATGTCTGCTGTTGCCAGTACCAGCTGCCCGTCTGCTTGCCTGCTTGCTGGAGCCATAAGATGACTTCTCCTGCCCAGTGAGGACATCTGCCCTGCTGCTAGCAAGATTAACAGGCACTCGTGCCACTCTGTACTCCTGCGCCTCCTGTCTACACTATCAGGGGCCCCGTGTCAGAGGTGTAAGAGGCCCTCCTCGTCATATCAGGCTCTGCTATCAGGCACGTAATACTCCAGCTTTTAAAACACATTTCATCTTCAATTCAATTTAATGAACCTCTACTCTAGATCGGTCCCACGCTATCACACATTTACAAAATGCTTTATATTTTCTCAATGAATGCAAAACATTTTCTGATTGGACGAGGTGGAGAGCATAACAACACCGACCCACCTTATGCAATCAAAGAATATGGGTTCCGTGCTGAGCGGCTGTCCTACTGCATTATGAAAATTAAAAGATATTTCCCCATGAATAAGTCACGAGGGGTGTGACAAAACGCGTGGGAAGCAGAGCTACGTGACATCGTCCTGTTTTTATCTGGAACCCGGAAGTGAAAGTTTTTTTATGTGGATGTGATATTGATGTTGTATCTTAAGAGGGCAATGGATTTTTAAAGTGGCAAATATTCCCAGTGTACAGGATTTGTTTGCACTTTACTTGTGAGTGTAATTTTATTGTGTTTTATTGCTTTTAAGCCAATAACTTGTATGATGTTAATACATACTGCACGATGGTGACTTTTTATATTTCCTGAGCATTATGAATTAAAGAAAGGGCTGGCTGGCGTATTTGGAGCTTGGAAGTTCATATACAAAGGGGAGACCTGCTATTACCTCTGGAGAGTCCAATGGAGACTTGAAGCCCAGTTTACAAGGCCTATTTAAAACATAGGTCAACATTTAAAGGCGAGCAGGTGGTGTGGGTGGTGAAGGTGCTCACTGTGGTGATTTATTATTAAGAAGCACACTGTGACAGACCCAACCGGCTTTTGAAGGGGACTTCAGGGCAGTCTCCTACGCACTGACTATGGGCTCTGGCTTTTAAGGGAACACTGCACTTTGGGAGGTGTATGCCTAACAGACTTTTGGAGTAGTCTTGTTTCTAATTCAAGTCAATGTCTTCCTAACAGTGGTGGCCCGTCCATTGGGGGCGCAGGGGAGCCGCCCCCCCCCCCCCCCATCCATGTGTCTGGCCCCCTAATCTACATGCAGGGCGCCGGACGCATGGATTCCAATAGGGTTTTTTTTTTTTTTGAAGCACATGATTAGAGCCAGAGGCTCTAATAGGCTTCAAAAAAGGGTGGGCTCGGGGGGCAGAGCACTGCGCCCTGAGTCCACCCAGTTTTACGGCAATAGCGAATAAATATTCGCTATTGTCACACTGACTCTCCTCCCAGCCAATCAGGAAGAGGGTTGTGAGACCCCTTTCCCAATTGGCCAAAAGGAGAAGCAATGTTACTGGCCAGGAAAAGGCAGAAGACACACGGCTGGAGGAGAAGGACAGTGGCTCAGCCATCCAGCACTCCCCGGCTCGGACAGGAGGAAGGAGGAGGAAAGGAAGCAGACCGATCGGGGGGGGGGGAAAAGTCGCCTGCCATCTGACTGACTGACCAACCGACCGATCAAGGGGGGATCCGCTTAGGTTTGCTGCCCCCCTACCCCCCCCCCCCCCCCCGAATTACCGTGCACCAGCCGCCACTGCTTCCCAAAGCACACAGACTCTGGGAATCTAGGCCCGGGATCCATATTCAGGGCCTAGATGCCCCATTACCACCAATGACTCCTTTCGATTGTGATACTTAGAGCAATTAATATCATCAGCTCAAAGCAACCTAATTCTGGGGTCGCCTAATAAAATCTGTTTTAAGTGTTATGTGTCTTTGTCCCATTGTATTATTTCCCCATTATGTGCCTCCTCTGTGTGCATTCCCATTGTTCTATTGGTTCTGTCTGTCTGATCATCTCTTGTTCATGAGATTAATCTTGTGACCACTTTAACTTGTTATGGAACTATTGTGAGATGTTATGTGTTTATGCTTATGATAATGTGTAATGTACTTTGTGAGCTCAGTGCCGGGCAGTCTGACCTGGAGTGGGGTCTCTGAATAATCACAACATTGTCTGGATGGGCACTTAGTCACCTAGGTGGATAGTTGTTTAATTATCTTAATGTTGATAGTATATGCTGGCTGTTGTTTAGCTATGTTAAAGCGGTAGTATACTCCGCTATCTGACTTTTACCTACAGGTAAGCCTATAATAAGGCTTACCTGTAGGTAAAATTAATATCTCCTAAACCTGCACGGTTTAGGAGATATTTAACCTGCATGCAGCCGCTGACGTCAGCGGCGCATGCGTTTTGAAGGTCCGGCGGACCTTCAGAGCTTGCCGGCTTTTGCCAGAAATTTAATTTCCCGCGTGCGCGGGAGTGACGTCATGGCGGCTCCGGCCACTCACAGCGCCGGAGCCGCCGAACCAGGAAGAGACGCCGAAGGGAGCATGTCAGCTCCCTCAGCGTTGTCCAGACGACCGTGTCGGGGCTTCGTTCTAAGGTAAGTATTTCATAATGAGCTAGTATGCGATGCATACTAGCTCATTATGCCTTTGTCCTGCAGGGTTTTTTTTGTTTGTTTTATTTTTTCAGGAGTATACAACCGCTTTAAATATATTCCTGTTTACAGTTTGCATTGTCATGCTAATATCCTCAAGAGGGAAATGTCCTCCTGTGGGGTATAAAGTATATGTCTCTGTTTCAATAAACAGTCATTCCTTTGGTTTTTACCTCAACACAGGGTGGATAAAAATCAATGATTTTTTTTTTTTTTTCAATCAAAAAGATCTGATTTTTTTTTTTTTTTTAATTTAAATCTGATTTTTTTTCTTAATTTAAATCTGATTTTTTTGATTTTTATCACATTTTTTTGAATAAAATTCTTTTGGAGTAAAAATCTATCTAAAGATAGTTTTCAGTTTAAATACATTAATAGTTTAGTTTATTCAGCATGAAATGGAGCTTATTTAAGTAGCATGAAGCTGTATATTCTGCAATATTTATATTTTTGGTAAATTCATTCAATGAATCCAAGCTCTGCAAGCTAAGATAGCATGCACGGCATTGATGCATTCACACAATTTCACAGTAACCATGGGATAAAACAAAGTTCAGGAATATTCCTTTATCCCATTGTTTTGCAAATCTATGTACTTTGTACACTACAAACTGTATGATTGAAACGGTTCTGATATCGCTGTTTTACTAGCCTGACAGCTTATTCATCTAAATAGGAAACCTTAACCTCCTCACATCCGCGCTACAGCCTATATACGGCTGCAGCGCGGACTCGAATTTTCGGGAGGCCGTTTTTAAACGGCCTCCAGTGAAGCGCCCCCCCGCGCGCTCCTGCGAGCGCGCAGCGGGGAGAATCTGTGTCGGCCGTGTCCAAGGGACACGGCCGATCACAGATCGTGGTGAATGGCCAATCACAGCGGCCATTCACCACGTGATCAAGCCGTCCAATGAGAGATGATCTCATATGTAAACATATGAGATCATCTCTCATCGCCGGCGCTCCTTCCTCACACGGAGCCTGCAGTGTGAGGAAGGAGGGGGAGCCGACAGCCGCTGGGGACACAGAGACATGTAATCAGGGCACTGATCACCAGTGCCCTGATTACTGAAGGTAAAAAAAACACACACATTGCCCCCCCATCAGTGCCCACAGTGCCCGCCATCAGTGCCCCCATCAATGCCCACAATCAGTGCCCATAGTGCTGCCAGTCAGTGCCCATCAGTGCCTGCTCATCTAGGCACTGATGAGCACTGACTGGCAGCACTATGGGCACTGAGTGTGGGCACTGATGGTGCTGCCCATCAGTGCTCATCAGTGCCGCCCATCAGTGCTCATCAGTGCCACCCGTCAGTGTCCATCAGTGCCACCCGTTAGTGTCCATCAGTGCCGCCTATCAGTGCCCATCAGTGCCACCCGTCAGTGCCACCTCTCAGTGCCCAGCAGTGCCACCTCTCAGTACCCAGCAGTGCCACCTCTCAGTGCCTATCAGTGCCGCCTATCAGTGCCACCTATCAGTGCTCATCAGTGCGGCATATTAGTACCTCCTCATCAGTGCCCATAAGTGCCACCTCATCAGTGCCCATAAGTGCCACCTCATCAGTGCCCATAAGTGCAGCCTATCAGTGCCCATAAGTGCAGCCTATCAGTGCCCATCAGTGCCGCCTCATCAGCGCACATCAGTGAGGGAGAAAAATTTATTTTCAAAATTTACTCGCAGAAAATAAGAAAAACTTTTTTTTTTTTTTCAAAATTTTCTGTATTTTTCCTTTTTTTTTGTAAAAAATAAAAAACCCAGAGATGATTAAATACCACCAAAAGAAAGCTCTATTTGTGTGAAAAAAATGATAAAAATTTCATATGGGTACAGTGTAGCATGACCGCGCAATTGTCATTCAAAGTGTTAGAGCGCTGAAAGCTAAAAATTGCCCTGGATGGGAAGGGTGTTTAAGTGCACAGAAGGCAAGTAGTTGATTTTGTTTTCAAATAATAAAGATTCTAACTACCAGCAAGAATAAGTCCTTACATTTAAAGAGCACCTGTCACTTCAGATCCATCACGGCAGCGCCTGTTAGCGGGCATCCACTCACCTGCTGCCGCCACGTCGCTCAGTGTTGTGTCACTACCGCATCACCAGCCTGTGGGTGAGTCAACAGCAGGTCAGAGGCGGAGCCGCTGCCGGACAGAGATGACAGTTGTTCTTTAAAAATTACGATTTAAATCAATTCCACCCTGCCTCAACATCTTATCTGTGTAGGATGATTGGGGCAACAGGGCTGGTATTAGCTCTCGGTATGCTGGAACGGTTTGCAGGGCAGGAGGCTCTGTTTGGCAGAAGCACCTAATCAGGGTGCCAAGCCATTCCGTCACGCACGCAGACACGTGATCATCGGTTTTCAAGCACTTTATTTGAAATATAATGCACATGAGATCTAAACATATGTTATTAGGAACTGGATTATTTTTATGCACAAAAATAGGTTCAAATAAGCATTTTTTTGAGTATATACTGTATATGGACTATATAAATGTTAATAATACACAGGTATTAAGTTATTGGAGTATATGTTGATTTATTTTAAATGTATAATATTTTTTTAAATATTTTATATACAGTATCTCAGAAAAGTAAGTACACCTCTCACATTTTTTTGTAAATCTTTTCATGTGACAACACTGAAGAAATTACACTTTGCTACAATGTAAAGTAGTGAGTGTACAGCTTGTATAACAGTGTAAATTTGCTGTCCCCTCAAAATAACTCAACACACAGCCATTAATGTCTAAACCACTGGCAACAAAAGTGAGTACACCCCTAAGTGAAAATGTCCAAATTGGGCCCAATTAGCCATTTTCCCTCCCCGGTGTCATGTGACTCGTTAGTCTTACAAGGTCTCAGGTGCGAATGGGGAGCAGGTGTGTTAAATTTGGTGTTATCGCTCTCACTCTCTCATACTGGTCACTGGAAGTTCAACATGGCACCTCATGGCAAAGAACTCTCTGAGGATCTGAAAAATAGAATTGTTGCTCTACTTAAAGATGGCCTAGGCTATAATAAGATTGCCAAGATCCTGAAACTGAGCTGCAGCACAGTGACCAAGACCATACAGGGGTTTAACAGGACAGGCTCCACTCAGAACAGGCCTCGCCATGGTCGACCAAAGAAGTTGAGTGCACGTGCTCAGCGTCATATCCAGAGGTTGTCTTTAGGAAATAGACGTATGAGTGCTGCCAGCATTGCTGCAGAGGTTGAAGGGGTGGGGGGTCAGCCTGTCAGTGCTCAGACCATACACCGCACACTGCATCAAATTGGTCTGCATGGCTGTCGTCCCAGAAGGAAGCCTCTTCTAAAGATGATGCACAAGAAAGCCAGCAAACAGTTTGCTGAAGACAAGCAGACTAAGGACATGGATTACTGGAACCATGTCCTGTGGTCTGAGGAGACCAAGAAAAACTTATTTGGTTCAGATGGTGTCAAGCGTGTGTGGCGGCAACCAGGTGAGGAGTACAAAGAAAAGTGTGTCTTGCCTACAGTCAAACATGGTGGTGGGAGTGTCATGGTCTGGGGCTGCATGAGTGCTGCCGGCACTGGGGAGCTACAGATCATTGAGGGAACCATGAATGCCAACATGTACTGTGACATACTGAAGCAGAGCATGATCCCCTCCCTTCAGAGACTGGGCCGAGCAGAGAAAGGAGAAATGGAGAGCAGAGAAAGGAGTCGGTAAATATGTAATTTACCGGCCCCTTCCTTTTCTGAATGAACACAGTCAGTGATTGCTGACTCTGTCCATTTGTAACTGAGCATCGTAAATTGTGTTTACTATGCTTCGGTTTATAAATGGAGAGGAGCCTCTGTCTCCTGTTCATTAATCTTCAGTGCACCTGAGGCTGCAGAGAAAGGGACTGGGAAATCTGTGTCCTCGGTCTCTTTCCCTGTCTCAAAGGGGAGATGTCAGGGGTCCGTTTAGACCCCTGATATCCAGTGTTGGGGGTAACTAGTTACAAAGTAACTAATTACAGTAACTAAATTACTTTTTTTGGTAACTAAGTAAAGTAACTAGTTACAATACTAATATTGGTAACTACACTACTTTACTAGGCTATAGGAACGCGCTTTCCTGCGTTACCCAAGCCGTGCGATACAATCGTTATTTCGAAGAATAGAGAGGGATGAAGTTTATGACTTTTTGTTGCACTTTATGTTTTATTCTGTTTTTTCAGGTTTTGTTCTCATGTTTCCCAAAGCCTGTGTTTATACAATAAACTCTATGCAGAAAGAGTGTCATGTATCTTCTTCTACACGGTCAGTTATGAAAGAGGAAAGTAAAGTAATAAGTAGTGAAGTTACTTTTCAAATGCAGTAACTAGTAAAGTAATCTCATTACAATTTACAGAAGTAACTAGTAACTAGTAACTAGTTAAATTTTTTGAGTAACTACCCCAACACTGCTGATATCTCACCAAAGCCCCCCCTCCTTCAACTGGGCTGATAAAAAAAAAAAGAATTGTAATAAATAAATATTTAAACATAATAAAAAAAAACACTGACACCGCCCACTCCCCCCCCCCCCCAAAAAAAAAACTACGGACACCGTCCACTTCTCTACCGACACCACCCACTTACCTACTGATACAATCCACTACCAACTTCCTCTCCCCAAAAAATAATTGTGAAAAAAAATAAGAAGAAATTAAATCGTAAAAAAAATAAATAAATACATTTGTAAAAAATGTATAAATAAAAATAAAACACTGTCCAATGACCTACTGACACCGTCTAGCCATAGCCATCCATAGCCCCCCCCCCCCCACTATCCCTAACTGAAGCACTGTAAAAAAAAAATTTAATAACAGTAATAAAATAATAAAAATAAAAAACTACTGACACCATCCACTGATCTACTGACTCCATCCTGCACACACTTTCCACCACCATATACTCTGCACTCCTTTCCCTTATCTAATCATCATATTAGTGTCACTGTTGATGTTAGTGCCAGTTAGTCAGTTAACCCAACGATAGATGATTAGAATCTTGCCTGGATTAGCAGGGACCGGCTAAGATTTAAACCATCTATGGTTTGATGGATCAACTTGGGTACAATCAGCCTGTCCGATTGTTACATGCGATTATTTTTTCGAGGCGGGATCGGGGCAGGGGCTAGGGACGGGGCCAGGGGTGAGGCTGAAGGGGGCCTCATCAGGTAGGCTGTATGGGGCCCCATGATTTCTATCAGCGGGCCTGAGCAGGGGCTTAGGAAACCGACATTCCGGTGAAGTCTGCAGAAGGGGCTCGGGAAACCGATATTCCAGTGAAGTTTGCAGAAGGGGCTTTGGAAAGCGACATTCCAGTGAAGTCTGTAGAAGGGGCTTAGGAAACCGACATTCCGGTGAAGTCTGTAGAAGGGGCTTAGGAAACCGACATTCCGGTGAAGTTTGCAGAAGGGGCTCGGAAAACCGATATTCCGGTGAAGTTTGCAGAAGGGGCTTTGGAAAGCGACATTCCAGTGAAGTCTGTAGAAGGGGCTTAGGAAACCGACATTCCGGTGAAGTCTGTAGAAGGGGCTTAGGAAACCGACATTCCGGTGAAGTTTGCAGAAGGGGCTCGGAAAACCGATATTCCGGTGAAGTTTGCAGAAGGGGCTTAGGAAAGCGACATTCCAGTGAAGTCCGTAGAAGTGGCTTAGGAAACCGACATTCCAGGGAAGTCTGCAGAAGGGGCTCAGGAAAGCGACATTCCAGTGAAGTCTGCAGAAGGGGCTCAGGAAAGCGACATTCCAGTGAAGTCTGTAGAAGGGGCTTAGGAAAGCGACATTCCAGTGAAGTCTGCAGAAGGGGCTTAGGAAAGCGACATTCCAGGGAAGTCTGCAGAAGGGGCTCAGGAAAGCGACATTCTGGTGAAGTCTGCAGAAGGGGCTCAGGAAAGCGACATTCTAGGGAAGTCTGCAGAAGGGGCTCAGGAAAGCGACATTCTGGTGAAGTCTGCAGAAGGGGCTCAGGAAAGCGACATTCCAGGGAAGTCTGCAGAAGGGGCTCAGGAAAGCGACATTCCAGTGAAGTCTGCAGAAGGGGCTCAGGAAAGCGACATTCCAGTGAAGTCTGCAGAAGGGGCTCAGGAAAGCGACATTCTGGTGAAGTCTGCAGAAGGGGCTCAGGAAAGCGACATTCCAGGGAAGTCTGCAGAAGGGGCTCAGGAAAGCGACATTCTGGTGAAGTCTGCAGAAGGGGCTCAGGAAAGCGACATTCCAGGGAAGTCTGCAGAAGGGGCTCAGGAAAGCGACATTCCAGTGAAGTCTGCAGAAGGGGCTCAGGAAAGCGACATTCTGGTGAAGTCTGCAGAAGGGGCTCAGGAAAGCGACATTCTAGGGAAGTCTGCAGAAGGGGCTTAGGAAAGCGACATTCCAGGGAAGTCTGCAGAAGGGGCTTAGGAAAGCGACATTCCGGTGAAGTCTGCAGAAGGGGCTTAGGAAAGCGACATTCCGGTGAAGTCTGCAGAAGGGGATCAGGAAATCGAAATTACGGTGAAGTCTGTAGAAGGGGGTTAGGAAACCGACATTCCAGGGAAGTCTGCAGAAGGGGCTTAGCAAACCGATATTCTGGTGAAGTCTGCAGAAGGGGTTTAGGAAACATTAGGAGACATTCCAGGGAAGTTGGCCAATTGGTGGCTTTGATTGACCTCTTATCTTGACCTTCTGCAGTCATGAAACCAATGATCACGCCATTTATTATTTTATGGGACATTACAGGGAGTGAGGGAGCCCAAAGTTTCAGCAGCAAAGGCATTTAAGTGCTTCTAGTTCTCCACTGTGCTTTGGAGGGAAGACGGTTAGAAGTAACGGGTCGGGATTCTGGCGCAGCTTCACTTTAAGACGCAAGAGCCTTCATTCTTTTAACTGAAAAACCGAGGTCTTGAGGGACTACAAAAGATAGAATACTTTATTTGTGGCGGGTCTTAAAACTTGCTGCTACAGTTATTTAAACTTTATCTTCCCTCGTTGAAGTGCTGACTGCCGGCACTGGCAGAGATTCTCATTTAGCAGTAAACAATGTACCCGGGTAATGGCAGATCTGAGGATTGCGTTGGGAAATGTTTCTCTCCACGTACACACTCGGCTGATTGTCAGCTCTTTCTGGCTGCTTGTCAGCTGCTTTTTTTGTCCTGCTCTAAGCATCGGGAGCCAATCAAGGGCCACAGGTGTGGAACGCAAGTGTCACAGAGGGGCCACTAAGAGCGCCTCAGCCAAATTCATGAGCTTAAACGCTACTTGCTAAATAGACAAAAGTCTAATGGCTCCGGCATGAGGACGGTCAGCAGTTCTCATCCCGTAACTCTGTGTCATAACACAAAATATGAAGGTCAGGACATTCTACGGATGATGATGATTGCCTCTCACACCAACAAACTTTAATGAGACTCTTCCTATTACTTCCCAGACAATGGGAAGAACAGAAGAACCTGCGGTCACGTACCTTGTATGCAGAGCCTGAGATGACGATGGTGGCCTCTTGCACATTTTCTGTCCGAGCACCCCTGGAAGTTGAGACAAAGGGGCAGTGGCGGCTGGTGCTCAAAATTTTTGGGGGGGCGCAAAAAGAAAAATGTAATAGGTATTGCTTCGCGGCAAAAAACTCAGTAAAATATTGCGTGACTTTGAAGTCATGGTACAGGCATGGCACAGGTGATGGTATAGGCATGGCTTAGGTGATGGTACAGGAGATGGTATAGGCATGGCACAGATATGGTATAGGCATGGCACAGGTCATGGTACAGGAGATGGTACATGCCCCCTTTCAATGCAGAGACCAGCGAGCGTGCCCCCTTCAATGCAATGAACACTGTGCTGTGCCCCCTTCAATGAAATGAACACTGTGCTGTGCCCCCTTCAATGCAATGAACACTGTGCTGTGCCCCCTTTCAACACCGAGACCAGCGTGCGTGCCCCCTTCAATGCAATAAACACTGTGCTGTGCCCCCTTCAATGCAATGAACACTGTGCTGTGCCCCCTTCAATGAAATGAACACTGTGCTGTGCCCCCTTCAATGCAATGAACACTGTGCTGTGCCCCCTTTCAACGCCGAGACCAGCGTGCGTGCCCCCTTCAATGCAATGAACACTGTGCTGTGCCCCCTTCAATGCAATAAACACTGTGCTGTGCCCCCTTCAATGCAATAAACACTGTGCTGTGCCCCCTTCAATGCAATGAACACTGTGCTGTGCCCCCTTCAATGCAATAAACACTGTGCTGTGACCCCTTCAATGCAATAAACACTGTGCTGTGCCCCCTTCAATGCAACAAACACTGTGCTGTGACCCCTTCAATGCAATGAACAATGTGCTGTGACCCCTACAATGCAATGAACAATGTGCTGTGACCCCTTCAATGCAATAAACACTGTGCTGTGCCCCCTTCAATGCAATACACACTGTGCTGTGCCCCTACAATGCAGAGTTCAGCGTGCGTGCCCCCTTCAATGCAACTGTGCTGTGCCCTCTTCAATGCAATGAACAATGTGCTGTGCCCCCATCAATGCAGAGTTCAGCGTGCGTGCCCCCTTCAATGCAGAGCGCCACAGCATTGTCCCCAATGATTGCAGAGTGCCCACAGCATTGTACCACAATGATTGCAGAGTGCCCACAGCATTGTACCCCAATGATTGCAGAGTGCCACAGAATTGTACCCCAATGATTGCAGAGTGCCACAGAATTGTACCCCAATGATTGCAGAGTGCCCACAGAATTGTCCCCCAATGATTGCAGAGTGCCACAGAATTGTACCCCAAGGATTGCAGAGTGCCCACAGCATTGTACCCCAATGATTGCAGAGTGCCACAGCATTGTACGCCAATGATTGCAGAGTGCCCACAGCATTGTAACCCAATGATTGCAGAGTGCCACAGCATCGTACCCCAATAATTGCAGAGTGCCACAGCATTGTCCCCCCAATCAATGCAGAGACCAGCGTGCGTGCTCCCTTCGAATTACACTTACCTGGCGGCGGCGGGTTCTCCCCTCCTCGATCCAGTTCGTCCTCTTCTGCGGTGGCGGCGGCGGTCCTCCGAGCGGCGGTGACGGTGAGTGACGGACGCACGCACCGGCATCGCCCCCATTGTGACGTCACGATCGGATGTCCTGGATGATGATTGGTCCAGGCTGGAGACTGGACCAATCACAGCCAGGATATCACGAAGGTGGGGGTGGCCAAGCGCTCTTTCCTGCGCCCAGGTTACGCCCCCAGAAGGCAGCCAATCGGCGCCTTTCTGGGTCGTAAACCCCACCCCCCCTTTAGCCACCACATAGGCCGGCGAACCAATTTTTTTTTTTTTTAGAACTTTATTGTTCTTTTTTGTCTTTTTTTTTTTTTTTCCTTCTTTTAGGGGGGGCGGCGCCCTGGCGCCCCCTATGCACGGGCCGCCACTGCAAAGGGGTCAATTTACTAAAGGCAAATAGACTGTGCACTTTGGAAGTTGTAGTTGCACTCTGTAAGTGCAGTTGCTCCAGAGCTTAGTAAATGAGCAGAAGCTCTGCTGACTTCCATTATAGAATCATGTGCAAGCAAAAATGCTGTTTCCTTGCATGTGATTGGGCATTCTTTGCAAAGTGAAGCTTTACATAATTTACTAAGCTATGGAGCAATCATAGGTGTGTGCACAGGGTGTGCCAGGTGTGCCTGGGCACACCCTAATCACCCTGTGTGGTGCAGATTCACCACTTCCGGACCACCCACCGTGTATATACGTCAGTACTTCGACACTGACCACTTGCCGACCGCCCGCCGCATATATACTGTGGCAGGCTGGCTCAGCTGCGTGAATCGCCATACCTGTTCGCAGGAGCGCTCGCCCTCGCTAGGCAGCAGGGATGTGGACCCACAGGATCGGCAGCCCTGCTTGCCGCCAGGCACCCGCGATCGCTCCCCATGGAGAGAGAATGAAGCGCCCGCCCCCCACTAGGCAGCAGAGATGTGGATCCACAGTATCGGCAGCACCGCTTGCCGCCAGGCACCCGCGATCGCTCCCCACAGAGAGAGAATGAAGCGCCCGCCCCCACTAGGCAGCAGGGATGCCGAACCATAGGACCGGCAGCACCGATTGCCGCCGGGCACCCACAATCGCTCCCCACAGAGAGAGAATGAAGCGCCCGCCCCCACTAGGCAGCAGGGATGCCGATCCATAGGACCGGCAGCACAGATTGCCGCCGGCAC
Source organism: Pelophylax lessonae (assembly GCF_965119305.1). Lineage (NCBI taxonomy): Eukaryota > Metazoa > Chordata > Amphibia > Anura > Ranidae > Pelophylax > Pelophylax lessonae. Next base: position 22,916,090 of record NC_138779.1, on the reverse strand, counting down.
CCACGATCGCTCCCCGCTGAGAGAGGACGGTCTGCTGTTGTAAACACAGCAGACCGTTGTTCTCTCTGAAATGGAGATATAGGAACACAGGTCTCGGTGTTGATTTCACAAGTCCCTCCCCCCATACAGTTAGAAAACACTCCCCTAGGCTCACACTTAACCCTTTGATCACCCCGGGGTTAACCCCTTCCCTGCCAGTGTCATTATTACAGTAACAGAGCATATTTTTAGCACTGATTACTATAGTAATGTCACTGGTCACCCAAAAAGTGTCAAAAATGTCAGTTAGGGGTCCGATCTGTCCGCCGCAATGCCACAGTCCCGCTAAAAATCGCAGATTACTAGTAAAATATATATATATATATATATATACATATATATATATATATACAGTGCCTTGCGAAAGTTTTCAGCCCCCTTGAACTTTTCAACCTTTTGCCACATTTCAGGCTTCAAACATAAAGATATAAAACTGTAATTTTATGTGAAGAATCAACAACAAGTGGGGCACAACCATGAAGTGGAACGAAATTTATTGGATATTTCAACAAATAAAAAACTGAAAAATTGGGCGTGCAAAATTATTCAGCCCCCTTAAGTTAATACTTTGTAGCGCCACCTTTTGCTGCGATTACAGCTGTAAGTCGCTTGGGGTATGTCTCTATCAGTTTTGCACATCGAGAGACTGAGATTTTCGCCCATTCCTCCTTGCAAAACAGCTCGAGCTCAGTGAGGTTGGATAGAGAGCGTTTGTGAACAGCAGTTTTCAGTTCTTTCCACAGATTCTCGATTGGATTCAGGTCTGGACTTTGACTTGGCCATTCTTAAACCTGGATATGTTTATTTGCGAACCATTCCATTGTAGATTTTGCTTTATGTTTTGGATCATTGTCTTGTTGGAAGACAAATCTCCGTCCCAGTCTCAGGTCTTTTGCAGACTCCATCAGGTTTTCTTCCAGAATGGTCCTGTATTTGGCTCCATCCATCTTCCCATCAATTTTAACCATCTTCCCTGTCCCTGCTGAAGAAAAGCAGGCCCAAACCATGATGCTGCCACCACCATGTTTGACAGTGTGGCTCTCCCTGCAACGGCTGTAGCTGATGGGAGGAAAGGGTGGAAAAGCTGGCAGTGCTGCAGGGATGGGGGGGAGGGGCAGGGAGATTGGAGTGGTGGAGGGGGGGGGGCGCTATGTGAAAATACTGGAACTGATCTCTCTGCAGTGCAGGGAGGGAGGGGAGGAGAAGCTGTTAGCGCTCCGGAGAGGAGGGGGGAGGGGGGAATGTAGATCAGAGCGGAGTGGGCGGTATTTAGAGTGGCAGAAAAGGGGGGCACTGGGTGCAAATACTGGAACCGATCTCTCTGCAGTGCAGGAAGGAAGAGGAGGAGGAACTGGTAGCGCTGCGTGGGGGGGGGGGGTAGAACATGGAGATCAGAGCAGAGTGGGCGGTATTTAGAGTGGCAGAAAAGGGGGGGGGGCACTGGGTGCAAATACCGGAACCGATCTCTCTGCAGTGCAGGAAGGAAGAGGAGGAGGAGCTGGTAGCGTGGCGTGGGGGGGTAGAACATGGAGATCAGAGCAGAGTGGGCGGTATTTAGAGTGGCAGAAAAGAGGGGCACTGGGTGCAAATACTAGAACCGATCTCTCTGCAGTGCAGGAAGGAAGAGGAGGAGGAGCTGGTAGAGCTGCGTGGGGGGGTATAACATGGAGATCAGAGCAGAGTGGGCGGTATTTAGAGTGGCAGAGAAGGGAGGCACTGGGTGCAAATACTGGAACCAATATTTCTGCAGTGCAGGGAGGGAAAGGAGGAGCGCTGACTGCACTGCAGGGGGATCGGAGCCCAGGGAGCTCTAGTATAAGAGCGTTGTCATTAGTGGAGCCCAGTGATGGAACTTGTTCTGGCACTGGGCTCTGCCACTGCTGGGATTTCAGTGTAATCTTGGGATGGTCCTGCTCATTCCAAGACAGTTGTGAGGTATGCCTATGTGTCAGGGCTGGGACAAGGGGTGAACGGAAGGGTCAACTGCCTTGGGCGCAGTGTGTATTGTCGAGATGAGAGCACCACAAGCTCCTTCTACTATGAGGCTGACAGGAGTAGTGACAGCGGAATTACTACTTCTGTCAGCTCAGCGTTGAACGCGGCAAGGAGAGAAGGAGAGAGCCAGGAGGTGGTGTGGGCTGTGCTCTCTCTCCCCCTCATCCTCATAAGCTTGCACATGAGGGGGGGCACGATTTGGCATCTTTGGCCTGGGCACTGGATGATCTTGTCCTGGCACTGCTTTGCATATGTGCAACTGTGGGGTGGGGAATGCTCTGTCTGCAGCTTATTAGGCCTGTGGGTATGAGATCATTGCGACCACCTCCCATGGGTTCTGCCAAACTGGGTTCAGACTGAGATTGGACCAAAACCCAGCTTATCCCAACTCAGAACAAATAAGTAGACAAGGAGCTGTGACTTCACTGGCTGGATATCTGTTACAGGTCAGTGACACAGAAAGTATTTAAACCAGAGACAGCCAGGCAAATGGCATTTTTTAGAAACAGAAGTCATGTTTTTATATCATGTCAATTTGTCTCTAAGAACTAAGGTTGGAAAGAACAATATATCGTGCATAGTTTATTATGTAAATAGGAGCGGGCCATTTAGGTCATCTTATCTCACAACTAAGAAAAGAATACACAATGAGCAGCAGTGATTGGCAGCCAGAGACCATGTGATCCTGCCTGGCAGTTGGAATGCACTTTTTTTTTTTTTTTTGGCTCGGTGTAATCATGTGATTTGCTGATATGAGTCCAATTGATCCCTGTGAAGTGTGAATTCTAATAATGGGTTCACTTTAAGTGGAGCAATGAGGCTGATCGCACACACCACATGCAGCGAGCGCATTCACCGCAACCAGAGAGTGATGGCGCTACATGAACAGGTCACAGCTCAGTCACCAAATGTTCTGTTTTCAGCGTGCTCATCAAACAAGGCAAAACCCACATCTGCTGTCACTGTAGACTTGTAATATCAACCGGAGTCTTGCTTGTGGCTAGGTTGTAGGCAACTAAGTGCAAATGTGACCCCAGAAGGTCCAGAAGTAGGTAGACTTTGTACTAACAGCCTTCATTGTCTGACCTCCTCTTTTCTGTGCAAGGTTTTTAAATATGACTGAGCAGTCCAATAGGTAACAGGGATTTTACCTTCAGTATTAGTATATATAGTGCCCTAAAAAAGTATTCATACCGCTTGAGATTTTCCACATTTTGTCATTTTACAACCAAAAACGTAAATGTATTTTATTGCCACCCTCCCTGGGTGGCATTGAGTTGGCTTGTCTGCCTGTGCTCATGGTGGGGGGGTGGCTGGTCCCCAGGCTGTGCATGCCCCTGGCCTTGGTGCCTGCAGGCTCGCTCTCCCCCTGTCGCCCTAGGTGGGCCTTCTATGGGGTGGGAGGCCCTTTTGGGTCCCCTTGGGACAGCTGGTGGCTCTGGGGGGCGGGTGGCCTGGTATCCGCAGGTCCGAGTACCACGCAGTCAGGCAGTCCATCAAAGCCTCTTCGAGAGGTTTCTAGTGGCCTTGGTATGGCAATCAGAGAGCAAGCTTCTCTAGACTTGCTGACAAGACCCATTCTGCATGATGGTTTGCCCCCATCCATGTCTGGGGTGGGGGATGTCTTCGCTGGTTCGGGGCTGTGGACCTCCCGGGTCAGCGACCAATGGGTCCACGAAGTGATTATATCCGGTTCCAAGATGGAATTCCGTTTCTTGTCCTCTGGAAAGGTTCTTTCCTTCCAATGTGCACCTGTCCCTGGATCTGCTGCAAGCTTTGTTGTGGGCAGGGCAGGACTGGTTGTCTCAGGGCGTGATTGTCCTGGTTCCAGTGTCAGAACGTTTTCGGGGGTTTTTATTCATACCCTTTCATGGTTCCCAGGAAGGAGGGCAAGTTTGTCCGATTCTGGATCTCAAGGCCCTGAACCATTTTGTGCAGGTGCACTAATTCCTGAAGTCCTTTTGGACTGTGGTGGCATCCCTGCATCAAAGGGGTACCCTGGCTTATTTAGATGTCAAAGATGATTCCTACTTGCACCCGGCATCAGCGTTTCCTCTGCTTTGCTCTGACAAAGGAGCACTATCAGTTTGTGGCGTTACCCTTTGGTCTAGCCTCTGTTCCTCACGAAAGTGTTGGCCCCGGTCTTAGCGATGCTGCATCAACGGGGATTGCTGTGCTGAGGTACCTGGATGACCTCTTCTTGCGTCTCTGTCAGCTCTGATGGCTGATGTGGAAATTACTCTCCAGACTTTGCAGGAGATCGGGCGGTTTCTGAATTTCAGAAGTCTGCCCTGGTTCCAACCAGGAGATTGGATTATCTGGGGCTGACTCTGGATCCATGTCTAGCCAGAGTGTTCCTTTCTCTGGGGAAGTTGCAAAAGTTGCATTCTGCGATTCAACTGTTGTTAGCCCACAACACAAGTGGCGTCTCATCTGGCATGTATGCCAGTATTGGGCCTGATGGTGTCCACCTTCGAGGTGGTTCCGTTTTGCACAGTTTCACACAAGACTCCTTCAAAAGGAGATTCTGGCCAAATGGGACAAGTGTCCCAAGTTGCTGGACAATGTGATTTGTCTGAGTTGGGCGGCATGGAGTTCTCTGGCCTGGTGGCTGCACTCCCCAACCTTGCTAAAGGGCAAGTCCTTTCTCCCCTTGTACTGGACAGTGGTTACGACAGATGCCAGCCTGTCCGGGTGGGGAGGGGTCCTGGGGCTGAACTCGACCTAGGGCTGTTGGACGTTGGAAGAGTCCAGATTCCCCATCAATCTCTTGGAACTTTGAGAGATCAGGCTTTGCCTGGATCATTGAGCAGCTCCAGGGCTCCCGGTGCGGATTCAGTCAGACAACACCACAGCCGTGGCTTTTTTGAATCACCAGGGCGGCATAAGGAATGTGTTAACAGCCCTGGAGGTGTCAGGCATTCCCGGTGGGCAGATTATTCTTGCCCTCTCCGCCATGCACATTTCCGGCGTGGAAAATTGGCAGGCGGATTACCTCAGTCATCAGGTGCTGGACCAAGGGGAATGGTCCCTTCATCCGGACGTGTTTCATCTGATATGTCTGCGGTGGGGCACCCCCCGAGGTGGCTTTGTTGATGTCCCAGCTAAACAGAAAGGTGCTGAGGTTTGTGGCCAGGTCGCGAGATTCTCTGGCAGATACCACAGATGCTTTGGTGGCTCCATGGAGCCGGTACCATCTGATTTACCCCTTTCCTTCGCTCCAGCTTCTTCCGTGACTTCTACCCAGGATCGAGGACGAAGGGATTCCAGTCGTCCTGGTGGCTTTGGACTGGCCTTGCCAGTCTTGTTACGCTGACCTGGTGCAACTGGTTGCCAACGTCCCCTGGAGGCTTCCTCTCAGGGACGATCTGTTGTCTCCACACATGCATATATTTATATACACACCTAGACATATATAGGTGTGATAGTAGCAGAAATAAATGCTTGCGCTAATGAAATCATTTACAGTAATATATTTCTGCTACTATCACACCTATATATGGCTAGGTGTCTATATACATATAATTATGTGTGTATATATACCACTATACACAAGTTCAGATGTTTTGCCTGCCTCAAAAGAACCCCAAAAAATGCCAAAAAAAACGCTAGCGTCAAAAAAAAATGCCCAGGTGTGTTTTTGCTGGCATTTTTTGGGAGTTTTTGGAGGCAGGCAAAACATCAGAACTTGTGCACAGTACCACTATACACAAGTTCAGATGTTTTTCCTGACTGCAAAGAACCCAAAAAAATGCCTGCTATTAACCGGCAAGGTGTGAAAACCGAGGAGAGAAGTTAACCCCCTGAGCTGAAAGTTTTCTAATACAAACAATCCTTTTTTTTTTTGGTTCTGGACATGCTACAGAGCTGAAACTTCACAGGTACACTTTTTAGACCCCCCAGACACAAAATCACACACAAAAAAAGTTCTTAAAAATTGTCATTTTTGATAAAAAAGCCAATTATTGAAAGAATTTAAAAAAAAAAAAAAGAGATTTTTTGATTTTTACATGTACATGTGAAGTTTCAGCTCTGTAGCATGTCCAGAACCATAAAAAAAAAAAGATTGTTTGTATTAGAAAACTTTCAGCACAGGAGGTTGGCTTCGCTGCTGTAACACCTTGCCGGTTTAATAGAAGGCATTTTTTGGGGTCCTTTTGAGGCAGGCAAAACATCTGAACTTGTGTATAGGGGGTATATATAGACATAATTATATGTATATAGACACCTAGCCATATATAGGTGTGATAGTAGCAGAAATATATTACTGTAAATGATTTCATTAGCGCAAGCATATATTTCTGCTACTATCACACCTATATATGTCTAGGGGTATATATACAGACATATATGTGTATATATACCCCCTATACACATGTTCAGATGTCATGTCTGACATCAAACATGTCCTCAAAAAAGCACTGGCAGTGGCAGCCCCTGCAGCATGAAAAATGCTTGGCTGGTGAGAAGCCATATTCCTGTCCTGAAGCAATTCAGAGAAATGATCATTTCTCTATAGCGGTCACCCTGCTATGGAAGGGTTTTGTCACCCTGCCATAGCAGTCACTGCCAGTTAACCCTACACTACACTACGGTCCCCTTACACTTAACACTTTCCCTACAGAAACTAAATTTTTGAAGCTAACTTAAGTGTAAAGGAGCACTCTAACTACACTAGATATCCCTTTCCTCACACTAATAAATGCTAAATGACACTTTTAAAGTAAAATTAACAGAACTGCTTCCACTCTCTTCCATGTCCAGTATAACAATGCTAGGAATATGGCGGGGGCGATCTTATATACTGGGGGGCGTATTCACTAATGATTGGTCTAGGGACCCCCTAGTCACTCCAATCACATTCCTAGCATTCTCCTGCCCCCTCAATTGGCTTTTGCTAATGGTTCTGGTCCAATCACGGGCTTTTAAAGCCCATTTCCTGAAGCATTGCATTTTGGTCGGTTCTGGTTGCCGAATTCCGAACTTTTTGGGCAAAAAGTTCTAAATTCGGCCGAACCTCGAACACCCAATGTTCGGGCCGAACCGATGGTGGACCCGAACCGTTCGATCATCCCTAGTTACTACAACAGCAACAGCTCCATCATTTTGTTTGGGGACATGGTGGCCGGGGCCCCCTCAGAATCCCCGGCCCCCCTACATGTGTATGGGCTGTCCCCACTCCTGATGGCTGCTCTGGCATCAGGTTTCCTGCATAGTCCCACAGGTCGCATGTAGGGCAGACCATTCATTTCAATGCAGAAAACCAGTCCCTGACCCATTCTCAAAATTGCATCGCACTGAACTGCATGCTGCTGTGGCAGCATGCGTTTTGGCTAGCATAAATGCACGTTAGCAGAAATGATGGGGTGCCATTAACAATTAATGGCGCTAACACGTGTCTGATAAAGGGCAGTGTTTTCTGTGCATGTCAGGAAAGCACAGGTTTTTGCGCACATTCCCGACTTGCACAAATGTGGGGTAGGCTTCACACAAGTCTCAGGAAAGTTTCTCCAACTTTGGCGAAGAAGAAGTTTGGCTGACTTGAAGTTGAAGCAGCTCTGAACTTCTCTTCTGGTCCTCGAGGTCCCTCTAGTGGTGATGTGTATTAGTGCAGCGGAAAAAAACGCAACATTTACCAATTAACCCCTTCACCCCAGGAGGCGCACAATCCTTCTTTTAAAATTTTGATTCTAATTGTAGTCTTTTGTCCTTCTATATATAAGAAAAAAAAAATACTAAGTGCAACTAAGCCTAAAACAATGTCCCCATTGCTGCTGTTCATAAATAATCACTACTAAATCACAAACCACAGCGCAAAACAGAGCCAATAAAACCAATTGCATACCAATGAAAAAAATAGAAATCAGCATAAAAACAAGCAAGTGGCAAGTGAAAGTTCATAAAAGCTTCCAAAACGATCCAAGAAAGTCTAATCTAATGTAAGGGGGCACTGGAGAAACCTAAAATAAGGGGGTGCTCTAATGGGGACAGCTCGCGTGAGGGGGACTCTGAAGGGAACACCTGATGTATGGGGTAACCCCAGGGCTTATTTTCAGCGGGAACGCGGGGGCACCTCCAGTCTGAACGTATGCAATGGCAAAGGGGTGCTGGGGCCAGTGGGTTGAGCTGGATGGCCTATTGATGCTGGCTGCTGGGGGATTTATTGTTGCTGGAGGGCATTTTATTGTGGGGGGGGGGGGGGGGGGCTACTGTTGCAGTTAAGGATTTATTGCTGCTTAGGGGAACTATTGTTGTTTGGGGGGTCTATTGTTGCAGGGGTGGATTTATTGTTGCTGGGGGGGGGCTATTGTTGCTGATTGCAGGGGATCTATTTTACTGTTTTTTCTATTGTTGCAGGGGAAGATTTATTGCTGCTGGGAGGATCTATTGTTGGGGGGGGGGCGGTCCATTGCTGCTTATTCCAGGGGATCTATTTTACTGCTTTTCTAGTTATCATTAACAAATTCTATACAGATTACCTAGAACCACAATATGATACTTGGTTCTGTAATCTCTAAAAGGGGGGAGGGGGGGGTACTGGGAGGTGGGCAAAGGGTGGAACCAAAGGACAGCGCTCGGAGGTGGGTAGGGGGTGGAGACAAGGGGTGACTCAGAAGAGGGGAGTACCTGCACCTTTTCTCGGAGAAAAAAAGCCCTGGGTAACCTTAAGAGGATGCCAATATAAGGAGGTGTTATGATGGGGCACCTGATGTGTGGGGTCACCCTAGGAGGATGCTGATATAAGGAGGTGCTAGGATGGGGCACCTGATGTATGGGGTCACCCTAGGAGGATGCTGATATAAGGAGGTGCTATGATGGGGGCACCTGATGTAAGGGGTCACCCTAGGAGGATGCTGATATAAGGAGGTGCTATGATGGGGGCACCTGATGTAAGGGGTCACCCTAGGAGGATGCTGATATAAGGAGGTGCTATGATGGGGGCACCTGATGTATGGGGTCACCCTAGGAGGATGCTGATATTAGGAGGTGCTATGATGGGGGCACCTGATGTGAGGGGTCACCCTCGGAGGATGCTGATATAAGGAGGTGCTATGATGGGGGCACCTGATGTATGGGGTCACCCTAGGAGGATGCTGATATAAGGAGGTGCTATGATGGGGGCACCTGATGTAAGGGGTCACCCTAGGAGGATGCTGATATAAGAAGGTGCTATGATGGGGGCACCTGATGTATGGGGTCACCCTAGGAGGATGCTGATATAAGGAGGTGCTATGATGGGGGCACCTGATGTATGGGGTCACCCTAGGAGGATGCTGATATAAGGAGGTGCTATGATGGGGGCACCTGATGTATGGGGGTCACCCTAGGAGGATGCTGATATAAGGAGGTGCTATGATGGGGGCACCTGATGTATGGGGTCACCCTAGGAGGATGCTGATATAAGGAGGTGCTATGATGGGGGCACCTGATGTATGGGGTCACCCTAGGAGGATGCTGATATAAGGAGGTGCTATGATGGGGGCACCTGATGTATGGGGTCACCCTAGGAGGATGCTGATATAAGGAGGTGTTATGATGGGGGCACCTGATGTAAGGGGTCACCCTAGGAGGATGCTGATATAAGGAGGTGCTATGATGGGGCACCTGATGTATGGGGTCACCCTAGGAGGATGCTGATATAAGGAGGTGCTATGATGGGGGCACCTGATGTATGGGGTCACCCTAGGAGGATGCTGATATAAGGAGGTGTTATGATGGGGGCACCTGATGTAAGGGGTCACCCTAGGAGGATGCTGATATAAGGAGGTTCTATGATGGGGGCACCTGATGTATGGGGTCACCCTAGGAGGATGCTGATATAAGGAGGTGCTATGATGGGGGCACCTGATGTAAGGGGTCACCCTAGGAGGATGCTGATATAAGGAGGTGCTATGATGGGGGCACCTGATGTAAGGGGTCACCCTAGGAGGATGCTGATATAAGGAGGTGCTATTATGGGGGCACCTGATGTATGGGGTCACCCTAGCAGGATGCTGATATAAGGAGGTGCTATGATGGGGGCACCTGATGTATGAGGTCACCCTAGGAGGATGCTGATATAAGGAGGTGCTATGATGGGGGCACCTGATGTAAGGGGTCACCCTAGGAGGATGCTGATATAAGAAGGTGCTATGATGGAGGCACCTGATGTATGGGGTCACCCTAGGAGGATGCTGATATAAGGAGGTGCTATGATGGGGGCACCTGATGTAAGGGGTCACCCTAGGAGGATGCTGATATAAGGAGGTGGTATGATGGGGGCACCTGATGTATGGGGTCACCCTAGGAGGATGCTGATATAAGGAGGTGCTATGATGGGGGCACCTGATGTATGGGGTCACCCAAGGAGGATGCTGATATAAGGAGGTGTTATGATGGGGGCACCTGATGTAAGGGGTCACCCTAGGAGGATGCTGATATAAGGAGGTGCTATTATGGGGGCACCTGATGTAAGGGGTCACCCTAGGAGGATGCTGATATAAGGAGGTTCTATGATGGGGGCACCTGATGTATGGGGTCACCCTAGGAGGATGCTGATATAAGGAGGTGCTATGATGGGGGCACCTGATGTAAGGGGTCACCCTAGGAGGATGCTGATATAAGGAGGTGCTATGATGGGGGGCACCAAATGTAAGGGGGTCACCCTAGGAGGATGCTGATATAAGGAGGTGCTATGATGGGGGAACCTGATGTATGGGGTCACCCTAGCAGGATGCTGATATAAGGAGGTGCTATGATGGGGGCACCTGATGTATGGGGTCACCCTAGGAGGATGCTGATATAAGGAGGTGCTATGATGGGGGCACCTGATGTAAGGGGTCACCCTAGGAGGATGCTGATATAAGAAGGTGCTATGATGGAGGCACCTGATGTATGGGGTCACCCTAGGAGGATGCTGATATAAGGAGGTGCTATGATGGGGGCACCTGATGTAAGGGGTCACCCTAGGAGGATGCTGATATAAGGAGGTGCTATTATGGGGGCACCTGATGTATGGGGTCACCCTAGGAGGATGCTGATATAAGGAGGTGCTATGATGGGGGCACCTGATGTATGGGGTCACCCTAGGAGGATGCTGATATAAGGAGGTGCTATGATGGGGGCACCAGATGTATGGGGTCACCCTAGGAGGATGCTGATATAAGGAGGTGCTATGATGGGGGCACCTGATGTAAAGGGGTCACCCTAGGAGGATGCTGATATAAGGAGGTGCTATGATGGGGGCACCTGATGTATGGGGTCACCCTAGGAGGATGCTGATATAAGGAGGTGCTATTATGGGGGCACCTGATGTAAGGGGTCACCCTAGGAGGATGCTGATATAAGGAGGTGCTATGATGGGGGCACCTGATGTATGGGGTCACCCTAGGAGGATGCTGATATAAGGAGGTGCTATGATGGGGGCACCTGATGTATGGGGTCACCCTAGGTGGATGCTGATATAAGGAGGTGCTATGATGGGGGCACCTGATGTATGGGGTCACCCTAGGAGGATGCTGATATAAGGAGGTGCTATGATGGGGGCACCTGATGTATGGGGTCACCCTAGGAGGATGCTGATATAAGGAGGTGCTATGATGGGGGCACCTGATGTATGGGGTCACCCTAGGAGGATGCTGATATAAGGAGGTGCTATGATGGGGGCACCTGATGTAAGGGGTCACCCTAGGAGGATGCTGATATAAGGAGGTGCTATGATGGGGGCACCTGATGTATGGGGTCACCCTAGGAGGATGCTGATATAAGGAGGTGCTATGATGGGGGCACCAGATGTATGGGGTCACCCTAGAAGGATGCTGATATAAGGAGGTGCTATGATGGGGGCACCTGATGTATGGGGTCACCCTAGGAGGATGCTGATATAAGGAGGTGCTATTATGGGGGCACCTGATGTATGGGGTCACCCTAGGAGGATGCTGATATAAGGAGGTGCTATGATGGGGGCACCTGATGTAAGGGGTCACCCTAGGAGGATGCTGATATAAGGAGGTGCTATGATGGGGGCACCTGATGTATGGGGTCACCCTAGGAGGATGCTGATATAAGGAGGTGCTATGATGGGGGCACCTGATGTATGGGGTCACCCTAGGAGGATGCTGATATAAGGAGGTGCTATGATGGGGGCACCTGATGTATGGGGTCACCCTAGGAGGATGCTGATATAAGGAGGTGCTATGATGGGGGCACCTGATGTATGGGGTCACCCTAGGAGGATGCTGATATAAGGAGGTGCTATGATGGGGGCACCTGATGTATGGGGTCACCCTAGGAGGATGCTGATATAAGGAGGTGCTATGATGGGGGCACCTGATGTATGGGGTCACCCTAGGAGGATGCTGATATAAGAAGGTGCTATTATGGGGGCATGTGATGTAAGGGGGTCACCCTAGGAGGATGCTGTTATAAGGAGGTGCTATGATGGGGGCACCTGATGTATGGGGTCACCCTAGGAGGATGCTGATGTAAGGAGGTGCTATGATGGGGGCACCTGATGTAAGGGGTCACCCTAGGAGGATGCTGATATAAGGAGGTGCTATGATGGGGGCACCTGATGTATGGGGTCACCCTAGGAGGATGCTGATATAAGGAGGTGCTATGATGGGGGCACCTGATGTAAGGGGTCACCCTAGGAGGATGCTGATATAAGGAGGTGCTATGATGGGGGCACCTGATGTAAGGGGTCACCCTAGGAGGATGCTGATATAAGGAGGTGCTATTATGGGGGCACCTGATGTATGGGGTCACCCTAGGAGGATGCTGATATAAGGAGGTGCTATGATGGGGGCACCTGATGTATGGGGTCACCCTAGGAGGATGCTGATATAAGGAGGTGCTATGATGGGGGCACCTGATGTAAAGGGGTCACCCTAGGAGGACGCTGATATAAGGAGGTGCTATGATGGGGGCACCTGATGTATGGGGTCACCCTAGGAGGATGCTGATATAAGGAGGTGCTATTATGGGGGCACCTGATGTAAGGGGTCACCCTAGGAGGATGCTGATATAAGGAGGTGCTATGATGGGGGCACCTGGTGTATGGGGTCACCCTAGGAGGATGCTGATATAAGGAGGTGCTATGATGGGGGCACCTGATGTATGGGGTCACCCTAGGAGGATGCTGATATAAGGAGGTGCTATGATGGGGGCACCTGATGTATGGGGTCACCCTAGGAGGATGCTGATATAAGTAGGTGCTATGATGGGGGCACCTGATGTATGGGGTCACCCTAGGAGAATGCTGATATAAGGAGGTGCTATGATGGGGGCACCTGATGTAAGGGGTCACCCTAGGAGGATGCTGATATAAGGAGGTGCTATGATGGGGGCACCTGATGTATGGGGTCACCCTAGGAGGATGCTGATATAAGGAGGTGCTATGATGGGGGCACCTGATGTAAGGGGTCACCCTAGGAGGATGCTGATATAAGGAGGTGCTATTATGGGGGCACCTGATGTATGGGGTCACCCTAGGAGGATGCTGATATAAGGAGGTGCTATTATGGGGGCACCTGATGTAAGGGGTCACCCTAGGAGGATGCTGATATAAGGAGGTGCTATGATGGGGGCACCTGATGTATGGGGTCACCCTAGGAGGATGCTGATATAAGGAGGTGCTATGATGGGGGCACCTGATGTATGGGGTCACCCTAGGAGGATGCTGATATAAGGAGGTGCTATGATGGGGGCACCTGATGTATGGGGTCACCCTAGGAGGATGCTGATATAAGGAGGTGCTATGATGGGGGCACCTGATGTAAGGGGTCACCCTAGGAGGATGCTGATATAAGGAGGTGCTATGATGGGGGCACCTGATGTAAGGGGTCACCCTAGGAGGATGCTGATATAAGGAGGTGCTATGATGGGGGCACCTGATGTATGGGGTCACCCTAGGAGGATGCTGATATAAGGAGGTGCTATGATGGGGGCACCTGATGTATGGGGTCACCCTAGGAGGATGCTGATATAAGGAGGTGCTATGATGGGGGCACCTGATGTAAGGGTTCATCCCAGGAGGATGCTGATATAAGGAGGTGCTATGATGGGGGCACCAGATGTATGGGGTCACCCTAGGAGGATGCTGATATAAGGAGGTGCTATGATGGGGGCACCTGATGTATGGGGTCACCCTAGGAGGATGCTGATATAAGGAGGTGCTATGATGGGGGCACCTGATGTATGGGGTCACCCTAGGAGGATGCTGATATAAGGAGGTGCTATGATGGGGGCACCTGATGTATGGGGTCACCCTAGGAGGATGCTGATATAAGGAGGTGCTATGATGGGGGCACCTGATGTAAGGGTTCATCCCAGGAGGATGCTGATATAAGGAGGTGCTATGATGGGGGCACCAGATGTATGGGGTCACCCTAGGAGGATGCTGATATAAGGAGGTGCTATGATGGGGGCACCTGATGTATGGGGTCACCCTAGGAGGATGCTGATATAAGGAGGTGCTATGATGGGGGCACCTGATGTATGGGGTCACCCTAGGTGGATGCTGATATAAGGAGGTGCTATGATGGGGGCACCTGATGTATGGGGTCACCCTAGGAGGATGCTGATATAAGGAGGTGCTATGATGGGGGCACCTGATGTATGGGGTCACCCTAGGAGGATGCTGATATAAGGAGGTGCTATGATGGGGGCACCAGATGTAAGGGGTTTACGCTATGGAAATCATATGACTTATTTTGTTCTAGACATAAATAAATACATATAAATACACCTATATTAGGATCTGAGGCATTGCACAAACATGAGATTCAAGCCTTTGTTGGAACTTGGAAGAACATTTCACAGACAGTCCTCCTTGAATTTGACCCCCCCTGATGTAGGAAGTCCTCCTTTGTCCTAGCATGCCTGTGCTGCACCCCTCTGCTTTGTTTGGAGCATGCTCAGCCTGGCGTCCTTTGTTGCCAGGCAACGCTGTGCTGTGATCATTCTGTACACAGGGATGGATGACGCCCTCTGACCCGGAAGTGGAAAGACAGGATTGTTTCCATTCTGCTTCTATCGGTTATTTCAGCATTCTCTCACTGGATTGACCAGTAAGTGATCAGTGGTTTTGCTTTGTATCTGTGTGAATTGCCACTTATTATTACTGAGGGGAAATGTATCAAAACTGGAGCAGCTGTCTATAGCAACCAATCAGCTTCTAGCTTCAGCTTGTTCAGTTAAGCTTAGAAAATGAAAGCTAGATGCTGGTTGGTTGCCAAGGACAACTGCTCCAGTCTTAGTAATTTCCCCTCGACGTGTGTATGTGGGTGGTGGTTGCTAGGGGCAACGTCTAGCACCTGTATACGTTTACTGTTTATATCTGCACAATGGTGATGTCATGTGGTTGGGGGCGAGAATTTCACATTATTTAACCACTTAAGCCCTGGAAAATTTTACCCCCACTCCGACCAGGGGGTATTTTACGATTCGGCACTGCGTGATTTTAACGGACAATTGCGCGGTCGTGCGACGCTGTACCTAAACGAATTTGCCGTCCTTTTTTTCCCACAGAGCTTTCTTTTGGTGGTATTTGATCACCTGTGCGATTTTTTTGATCATGCGCTATAAACAAAAAAAGCGACAATTTTGCAAAAATAACAATATTTTTCACATTTTTTTATATGAAATTCCCCAAAAAAAATGTAAAAATCAAAATTTTTTAACATTTTTGGCCAATTTGTTTTCTGCTACATATGTTTGGTAAAAAAAATCGCAAAAAGCGTATTTTGATTGGTTTGCGCAAAAGTTATCGCGTTTACTAACAAAGGGAAAGATTTTTGTCATTTTTGTTGTTTTTTTTTAACGCGTAATGGCGGCGATCTACGATTTTTTTGCGGTACTGCGACATTGTGGCGGACAGATCGGACCCTTGACTGACATTTTTGACACTTTTGGGGTTACCAGTGACATTTCTACAGTAATCAGTGCTATAAATATGCAATGTTACTGTAAAAATTACACTGGCAGGGAAGGGGTTAACTTTTTTTTGAGAGGGAGGGGTTAAGTGTGTCCCTAGGAGCGTGATTCTAACTGTGATTGGCTGTGGCTTGAGGTGTAGGAACAGTGATCAACGGTCCTACATAGTAGAACCGTATGATCACTATTCCTACACAGGGAAGAATGACAGGCGGCTTGTTTACATCAGCCGCCTGCCTTTCTCCCTCTGCACTGACGATCGCCGAGTGACCGGCGGACACCGGGTCCGCCGATCACATGCGCGGGGGGGTCCGTGACCGCGCGGGAGCGGGAGCACGCCTCCGGGGGTGCGCGCTCACTCTCTAGACCAGGGATCCTCAAACTATGGCCCTCCAGCTGTTGTGGAACTACACATCCCATGAGGCACTGTAAAACTCTGACATTCACAGACATGACTAGGCATGATGGGAATTGTAGTTCCTGAAAAACTGGAGGGCCATAGTTTGAAGACCCCTGCTCTAGACCCTCACAGGCTAGCGACGTAGTACTACGTCGCTATGCCTGTGAGGGGCTGACCGCCGCAGTAAATAGTCGTGCGGCGGTCGGCAAGCGGTTAATATTTGTTTGCCTCAAGGGCTTATCCACATCATAAGATGCGTCCAAGAATGCGCTTTTTTTTTTTTTTTTTTTTTTTGCGCCTTCCTGCGCATTTAGGGCAGATTATTCATTTTAATGGGCAGTCCTACACATGTTCAAAAATAGAATCGCACAAATCGTGTCACACCAAACCGCACGGATTGCATTTTTAGCTGGCGTGAACGCACACTTGTTTGCCAGATGTGTGTGTGGGGGGATGGGGCAGTAAGAATTAAATGGGACCCCCATGCATCTGGAAAATGCATGTGCATTTGCGCCCATCAAAACGCATAGTACCATGAGGTTTGCCGACCGCCTCCTGTATATTTACTGCGGCATGCAGCCGCTTGCAGGCAAAGTGACGTCGCTTGCCAAAGAGCTTGTAGGGGGCGAGCGCGCGCCGCGGGGGGCGCACTTCCGCCCTCGCTCGTTCCCTGCCCAGCCAGCGCGTGTGACCGGCGGCTCCGATGTCCGCCGGCCACTCGCGATCTCCCGCAGCAGAGGGAGAAAGACAGACGGCTGATGTAAACACAACCGTCTGTCATTCTCCCTGATGTAAGCACAGAGGCTATGGGATCCTGCTATATAGGATCGTATGTCTCTGTGATTACTTCACAAGCCACGCCCCATAACAGTTAGAATCACGCCCCTAGGGACACACTTGACCCCTTGATCACCCATAGGGTTAACCCCTTCCCTGCCAGTGTCATTTTTACAGTAACAGTGAATATTTTTAGCACTGATTACTGTAGTAATGTCACTGGTACCCCCAAAAATGTCAGTCAGGGGTCCGATCTGTCCGCCGCAATGTCAGTCCCGCAAAAAAAAAACGCAGATCGCCGCCATTACTAGTTAAAAAAAAAAACAATAAAAATGACAAAAATCTTTCCCGTAGTTAGTAAACGCAATAACTTTTGCGAAAACCAATCAAAAAACGCTTATTGCGATTTTTTGTTTACCAAAAATATGTACCAGAAAACAAATTGGCCTAAAATGATAAAAAATTTGGATTTTTTTTTTTTTTTGGGAGTGTTATGTAAAAAATATATATATATATATATATATATATATATTTTTTTTTTTTTCAGAATTGTCGCTTTTTTTTGTTTATAGCCCAAAAGATAAAAATCGCAGAGGTGATCAAATACCTTAAATTTTACCAAAAATATGTAGCAGAAAACAAATTGGCCTAAAATGTTAAAAAATTTTGATTTTTACTTTTTTTTTTTGAGAATTTCATATAAAAAAAATGTGAAAAATATTGTTATTTTTTCAAAATTGTCGCTCTTATATTTTTGTTTATAGCGCAAAAAATAAAAATTGCACAGGTGATCAAATACCACCAAAAGAAAGCTCTGTTTGTGGGAAAAAAAGGACGTCAATTTTATTTGGGTACAGCATCGCACGACCGCGCAATTGTCCGTTAAAGTCACGCAGTGGCGAATCGCAGAATGGGGCCTGGTCTTTGAGCAGCCAAATCCTCCGGGGCTTAAGTGGTTAAACCACTTAGGCCCCTATCACACTTACGATTTTGCTGCCGTGATTTTACCGCGATTTTGATTCGATTTTGACTGGGCTTGAAGAACGCCTATGTCTTTGGACCTCAGAACGCATTAAAATCAGGCCAAAGTAGTGCAGGGACTACTTTGAAGTCAGTGTGACTTCAAGTCGCACAGATATGAACGGTACTCATTGGAAACAATGGAGAACGACTTGTCATGCAATTTTGCAGTCCCAGATTGCATGACAAGTCGCACAAGTGTGAAAGGGGCCTTTCTGCTTTGTTTATTTTTTTACAAAGTATCAATTTGACCACCTTTGAGTGATATTGGCTAGAGAGGTATATAATACCAGGCTCTGTATACAGCCTTTGGCCTTCTTTTTTTTTTATTCCCGTTACATTGTGTGCCGGTTCACATATATGCGATGCAGGAACCCTGCGAATCCACTGTGGGTTCACGCATCGCACTCAACTCACACTGCCATATGCGAATCGCTGGGTGTGTCAATACAAAGTTAACGACACCCCCCAGATCAGTTCGCATATCGCAGTGAGAACTGTCAGTTCGGACATGAATCGGATCGCATAAGTGTGAACACCCATGGAATCCGATTCTGCTGCAGACCCAAAAAAGGGTCCTGTGCGAGTTCTGTCCAAATCCGATGCAAATTCAGCCATACAATCTGTATGGCTGAATTCGCATCGCACAGACATCGCATTTGATTTGCAGAGCAGTGCGATCCAACTCACATGCGATGTCTGTCATCGCTATAATGTGAACCAGGACTTAAGCTGGGCATGCAAACATAGATTCTCAACAAAAATATGCGAACTGTCAGTTCGGGCATGAATCGGATCGCATAGGTGTGAACCACCATGCGATCCAATTCTGCTGTGGACCCAAAAAAGGGTCCTGTGCGAGTCCTGTCCAAATCCGATGCAAATTCAGCCATACAATCTGTATGGCTGAATTTGCATCGCACAGACATCGCAGGTGATTTTAAGCCCCAGTTCACATCAAATGCGATGTCTGTGAGATGTGAATTCAGACATACGGATTGTATGGCTGAATTCGCATCGGATTTGGACACAACTCACACAGGACCCTTTTTTGGATCCGCAGCAGAATCAGATCGCATGGTGGTTTACAACTCTGCGATCCGATTCATGTCCGAACTGACAGTTCGCACTGCAATATGCGAACTGATCTGGGGGTGTCGTTAACTTTGTATTGACACCCCCAGCGATTCGCATATGGCAGTGTGAACTGCCTGCACATTGAATGCAATGCAGGAACCTGCAGTGGATTCGCTGGGCTCCCGTATCGCATATATGTGAACCGGCACTCAGAGCCATGCACTGCGAATCACATGCGATGTCTGTGTAGTACCCTCCTAGGTAGGTGTTAGTGAGAGAGTATAGTTTGGGCTCTGGCTGCCTATCAGAGGAACAGCAGGTAAATCTATATTGTTTTCTGCCTATCAGAGAGCAGGATCTGTTAGTGAGGTCTGCTCATTGTGCTCAGTATGCGATTCATTGAGTCTAGAGAGTATTTCACACTGGTCCAATAGGGAGGCATGTTGGACAGTGGGAGGAAACCTGACCAATGGATGCATAGGCTTTGGTACAGTCCTGCCGATTGGCAGAGGGCAGGTCGCCTCGGTGCATTCTGGGATACTGTATAAAAGCCGGGAGCACATGTGCTGCGGGGTCTTTGGCTGGTGAGCGGAGTCCCGGAGGGAGGGTGGCGGCTGCCTCCTACTCTGTAGCAGTGGCACGTGGCCCCAGGAGGTCGTCCAGAGGAACGGAGCTGAACCAGAGGTTCCAGGAGAGCTGACTGAGGGGGGGAGACACTGGAGAAAAAACAGTATCGTCAGTACAGGGGCTTGTGTCGCGGGGCCTGACCTGAGGGGGGCCACCCCAAGAGTAGGATAGTCAGTGGACGGGTGTCGGCAGTCAAGAAAAGAGGATACTAAGGAGAGTGTCCTGAAGATAACCTTAGTTCATCAAGTCATCTTAGGAAAGAGGCTTAAAGCTAAATTCACCTCAGTGACAAGGTGGATCAACAGCCTGGCTGTACCAAGAGATAGAAGTCCTCCAGTATGTGCATAGTTAATTCAGAGTATCCACTATTCCCTTCCCCCATCCCTGATTTATAATAAAACCCAAAAACAACTACATACCCCTGGACTGATTATTTGGGAGGAAGGAAAAGAGAGAGACTGTGCATGTCAAGGTTGCTAATGGTAACTCAGGGGGACCCGTAAGTGTGACATCTGGCTGTCCTCAAGGGGGCAGTGCTACATATGACATCGCACTGATGTGAACCGGGGCTCAATCTGATTCTGTCACCGCCATCTGATATGTGTTCTCACCTTCTATTTGGCAGGTTTCCCAACTGTACTGCAGGTGTGCGGAGGCTCTGATATTCTACGAATAGATGAATAAGCTATTGATGGAGGTGGGATCGCAGGGAACAGGTGAGCGGGGTCACATCACACACTGTACACAGAATAATATTGGCACATAAACTGCTGTCAAAGGTCTCATTCAGTGCGCCACCTAGTGGGTGGCGTACTGCAGAGAGCAACCGAATAAAGGACGCTGTATCTGCGCATGGTGCTGAGAAAATCATAGATGCTCCAAATGTTCATTTTGAAGTACAAATTTATAAAACAGTATGCTAGCCCTGAAATGTGTATCGCTGACACTCTACCATATAAAATACGTTTTTTCATTTCTATTCCTTTCCATCCCGCAGAATGGCGAGCACGGTTCTTGGCGTGGGCACAGGAGTGTTTGTGATCTCCGCTATCTGGGTTGTTACCCTGCTGCTGTGTGTTCTGTTCTCCCGCACATCTGGGGCAGCCCGGTAAGAGGACGCCGTGATATCTGCTCTATTCAACTTATGTGTGCAGGGCTGCTCTGTAATCTGCTGAATAACGGCTTTTAGTAGCCTTCTGTTTTAAAGGTGCAGTGTGGCCACCTGTGTACTTCTGCCATCACTGGTCTCTTTAGGATGAGATGATCAGAGACTGTGGACGTATTAGAGTAGAAAGCCAGAGACTGCATAAATGCTAGAGTAGATGGTCAGAGACTGCAGGCATACTGGAGTAGATGGTCAGGGATTGCAGACATGCTAGAGTAGATGGTCAGGGACTGCAGACATGCTAGAGTAGATGGTCAGAGACTGCAGACATTGTAGAGTAGATGGTCAGAGGCTGCAGACATACTAGAGTAGATGGTCAGAGACTGCAGACATACTAGAGTAGATGGTCAGAGGCTGCAGACATACTAGAGTAGATGGTCAGAGACTGCAGACATGCTAGAGTAGATAGAGACTGAAAAAATGCTAGAGTAGATGGTCAGAGACTGTGGACGTACTAGAATAGATGGTCAAAGACTGAAAACATGCTAGAGTAGATGGTTGGAAATTGCAGATGTGCTAGAGCAGATGGTCAGAGGCTGCAGACATTTTGGCATTCCTTTTAGCAACATCTCTATATAAAATGTCTGAGGAAATATAATACAGAGTATAAAGAGTAAAGAGAATAAACAATACAGAAAATGTGAAAGACGTCCTGGTGACTATTTTCCTTTACTGTCCCTGACCCCATCTAGACAGGGAAAACAATGATTACTGGTTGACAGAGGCTTGCATGCTACATCTCAGAGGGTTGCACACTCCATCCCAGAGGGCTTCAAACTCCATCCCAGGGGACTGAGCACTCCATCCCAGAGGGCTGCACACTATCCCAGAGGGCTGCACACTATCCCAGAAGGCTTCACACTCCATCCCAGAGGGCTGCACGCTCCGTCCCAGAGGGCTGCACGCTCCGTCCCAGAGGGCTGCACGCTCCGTCCCAGAGGGCTGCGCACTCTATCCCGGAGGGCTGCACACTCTATCCCAGAGGGCTGCACTCTCTATCCCAGAGGGCTGCACACTCTATCCCAGAGGGCTGCACACTCTATCCCAGAGGGCTGCACACTCTATCCCATAGGGCTGCACACTCTATCCCATAGGGCTGCACTCTCTATCCCGGAGGGCTGCACACTCTATATAGTGAGAGAATTCAATAGACCTCCACAAGCTCTCATATGGGAGAATGTGGTACAATGGTGATATATGTGGTTCCATCTTTTAACCTATGTGAAGAGTTCCGTACCTTTTTGTACTTACAGATTGCTGAGTGTTGTATTTTTCCTCCTGGCGCTGATCGTCACTCTGGTTCTGGTCTTCTTCCCCCGAGCGAGTGAGACTTCCACAGCACAGAAGGAGTTTCAGGTATTTTGTTGGGTGGGGCGCAGACATTGAATGATATTGTGGCTAATCGGTTATTGTTAATACCGGAAAGAAACCTCTACTTCAATAATAGAAACTTAAACAAGCTTGTCCAAGGAGCTGACTCTTCACAGAAAACACTCACTAAGCAAATGAACTTAGCTCTACCCCCTGGCTATTCTTGTGCAGCAGGTGTTGCTCTACCAACTGGGCTTCTGTCAGCCCCATCCACATGGTTCTCAAAAAAAGTCAACATTGGAGTCCATACATAATCAGAATTTATTTATTAAAAAAGTGGCCAATATAGAGCAAAAAGCTAACATGTTTCAGCTTACAAAGCCTTACTCCTAGATATAATCTAACAAGTTTTGGCTTACAAAGCCTTACTCATAAATATAATCTTACACTTTTTGTCTTAAGAAGCCTTACTCATATGAGTTTACATATTTAAGCTTACAAAGCCTTTATCGTGTACCTGATGAAGACTTGAATGTTGCAGGGGCCTCTCTTGCACCTCCCACCCAACAATCCTGCAGGTGGAGACAGAGAGTGTAAGGGCAAGGAATTTCACGAGTGCCATAGTAGCGGGCTGGTGATGTCCACTCTGTAGGTTTGTAGAGCTGGTAGTCGCAGTCCTCGGAGCAGGTGCAGGTTGGCACCAGAGCAGGAGACGTTAGCAGGACCAGAAAAAGAGCAGCAGTCCGCAACGGCCGGGCAGCTTACGCACTTCAGCCTACAAAGCCTTAATGATAGCTAACTCATTTTAGCTTACAAAGCCTTACTCAAAGATATGAGCATTTGCACTTCAGCTTACAAAGCCTTACTCGCAGCTATAAGCTAAAGTGTTTGGCTTACAAAGCCTCACTCATAGATATGAGCTTACGCATTTTAGCCTACAAAGCCTTACTCATAAGAGTTTACACATTTCAGCTTACAAAGCCTTACTCATAGCTATGAGCTAACGCGTTTTGGCTTACAAAGCCTTACTCATAGATATGAGCTTACTCCTTTTAGCCTACAAAGCCTTACTCATAAGAGTTTACACATTTCAGCTTACAAAGCCTTACTCATAGCTATGAGCTAACATGTTTTGGCTTACAAAGCCTTACTCATAAGAGTTTACACATTTTAGCCTACAAAGCCTTACTCCTAAGAGTTTATACATTTCAGCTTACAAAGCCTTACTCATAGCTATGAGCTAACGGGTATTGGCTTACAAAGCCTTACTCATATATATGAGCTTACGCATTTTAGCCTACAAAGCCTTTTCTGATAACTATGAGTAAGGCTTTGTAAGCTGAAACACGTTAGCTTTCAGCTGTATATTGGACCACTTGATTTTTAATAGGTAAACCCTGCGGATTTTGTGTGAACTCCAGTGTTGAGCCTTTTAAACACAGACAAACCCTCTCACAGAAATGAGCACGGCAGATCAAGGTTACCAAATTACACCCACTGCTGACCTTTATCTCATGTGACCTAAGGCCTAGGCGGCTATTATATTTCTCTTATATGATAGTCTATTATATTTAATCAGACGAATCCTGACTGATCGATATGCAGTAAAAGCTGAACTTAAGTCTTGCACAATTGTATTGGCTCATCTCTTGGACTGAAATGGCTTACTCTAATTTCACTGCACACTTTGAGATTCTCACAATGTGCAGTAGAAGCTGTAGCAGGTCAGATAGAGCCTGCTTTATTTTCTTGGCTGGAGGGCACTGAGCATCATCTAGCTCTTTCCTTCCCAGCCTGACTGGCCCTGGCCCTCCCCCATCATACATTGCATTTTCATTATTTTAATCATGGAGGCTCAGCATGACATGTAGGTGTTACCTAGGGTGGTCTGTATGTCAATGCAGCCTGCCGAGGAACACTTAGGTATCGTGTACACTTCCTTCAAAATGTGACATTGGAAACGCTTTTTTAAAGCACTCTGAATGCCATTTAAAGCTCCTGTCACTATATAAAATGGTTACCTTACAGTCCTGTTCATACATTGCGTTTGCATTGCTTCAAAAGTGATCCCCGTGTCACTTTCTTGGTGCTTCAAAGCTTCTCCAAAGCCTCCATAGAAGTCTATAAAAACATCTTGCTAGCAGCACCTTTTATTCAGCATTAGCCTCTTTGTTTTGGAGGTATTGCAGGTATGAGATATCCCAGGATGCACTGGGAAACCAAAAAGCGAACTGGAAAGACATCATCTGCAGTCACTTCAGGTTTATGTGTATATATTCTGGTAGTGTCTGATGCAGACGTCACATCTGCAACGTGGAGCAAGAAGGTGAGCTGGGGCCATACTGGAGCGGAGCAAATAGCAGACAGCACACATGGTGTGCAACATGGGAACGCTATAGCGGAAGGAGAGCGGGGGCTGGAAAGAGGGGGTACTGAGTGTCAGAGGATCAGCAGAGCTTGGGGACTGGAGCAATGTCATACGGGGTGAGCATCGTGGGAGCAATATAGCAGGATGTGAGCGGGCACGGGAGAGAGAGGAGGATCAGCAAAGCAGAGGATCAGCAGAGCTTGGGGGTTACTACTAAGTGGGGGATCAGCAGAGATGGGGGTTACTACTAAGTCGGGGGTACAGCAGAGCTGGGGGTACTTCTGAGTGGGAGATCAGCAGAGCTGGGAGTACTATTGAGTGGGGGATCAGCAGAGCTGGGAGTACTACTGAGTGGGGGATCATCAGAGCTTGGAGTACTACTGATTAGGGAATCAGCAGAGCTGGGAGTACTACTGAGTGGGGGATCAGCAGAGCTGGGAGTACTTCTGAGTGGGGGATCAGCAGAGCTGGGAGTACTACTGAGTGGGGGGATCAGCAGAGCTGGGAGTACTACTGAGTGGGGGATCAGCAGTGCTGGGAATTACTACTGAGTGGGGGATCAGCAGTGCTGGGAATTACTACTGAGTGGGGGGTCATCAGAGCTGGGCATTACTACTGAGTGGAAGATAAGCAGAGCTGGGCATTACTACTAAGTGGGGGATCATCAGAGCTGGGCATTACTACTGAGTGGGTGATCAGCAGAGCTGGGGATTACTACTGATCTGGGGGTCAGCCGGGCTGGGGCTACTAATGGGTGGGACATCAGCAGAGCTGGTAGTATTACTAAGCAGCGGACCTACTGAATAAGGCTACCAAAAAGCTGGGGATGTGCAAAACAGGGGTACTAATAAGCTGGGGATCTGCTGAGTGGAGGTACTACTGAGCCTGGGTTCTACTGGGCCCCTTTAAAACAAATAGACAACACACACAGGAAATTTGGCAAGCTTCATTAAAGCTTCAAAAAAAGCATCATTAATGTATCACTGAAGCAATAAAAACACATCAATAATGCATGTTGAAACCGTAGGCTGGTGAGCAGCATGGGAGCAATAAAGAGGGAGGTGAGCGGGGGCCGCGTAGAGAGGAGAATCAGCAAACCAGAGGATCCACAGAGCTGGGGGTTACTACTGAATGAGGGGATCAGCAGAGCTGGGGTTACTACTGAGTGGGATATCAACAGAGCTGGGGGTACTACTGAATCAGGGGATCAGAAGATCTGGGGGTACTACTGAGTGGGAGATCAGGAGAGCTGGGAGTACTACTGAGTGGGGGATCAGCAGAGCTGGGGGGTACTACTGAGTGGGGGATGTACTGAACAAAGGTACCAATGAGCTGGGGATGTGCAGAGTGGGGTTACTACTGAGCTGGGGATCTGCCAAGCTTCATTAAAGCTTAAAAAAAGCATAATTAAAGCTTTACCGAAACATCACAAGCACATCAAAAATGCATGTTGAAGCGGTAGGCTGGAGCAGCATGGGAGCAATATAGAGAGAGGTGAGCTGGGATCGGAGAGAGAGGAGTACTACTGAGTGGGGGGGTCAGCAGAGCTGGGGGTACTACTGAGTGGGGGATCAGCAGAGCTGGGGGACTACTGAGTAGGCGATCAACAGAGCTGAGGGTACTACTAAGTGTGGATCAACAGAGCAGGAGGTTACTACTGAGAGGGGGATCAACAGAGCTGGAAATAACTACTGAGCGCGGGATCAGCAGAGCTCGGGGTTACTATTGAGCGGGGGGGGTCAGCAGATTTGGGGGTTACTACTGAGCGGGGGGGATCAGCAGAGCTGGAGGTTACTACTGAGCGGGGGATCAGCAGAGCTGGAGGTTACTACTGAGCGGGGGATCAGCAAAGCTGGAGGTTACTACTGAGCGGGGGATCAGCAGAGTTAGGGGTTACTACTGAGCGGGGGATCAGCAGAGCTGGTGTACTACTGAGTAGGGGATCTGCTAAACAACGGTGCCAATGAGCTGGGGATCTGCAGAGTGGGGTTACTACTGAGCGGGGGATTAGCAGAGCTGAGGTTACTACTGAGTGGGTGATCTGCTGAACAAGGGTGCCAATGAGCTGGGAATCTGCAGAGTTGGGGTACTACTGAGTGGGGGATCTGCTAAACAACGGTGCCAATGAGCTGTGGATCTGCGGAGTGGGGTTACTACTGAGCGGGGGATTAGCAGAGCTGAGGTTACTACTGAGTGGGTGATCTGCTGAACAAGGGTGCCAATGAACTGGGAATCTGCAGAGTTGGGGTACTACTGAGTGGGGGATCTGTTAAACAGGGGTACTAATGAGCTGGGGATCAGCAGAGCTGAGGGGACTACTGAATGGGGGATCAGGAGAGCTAGGGGTACTACTAACTGGGGGATCAGCAGAGCTGAGGGGACTACTGAATGGGGATCAGGAGAGCTAAGGGTACTATTAAGTGGGGGATCAGCAGAGCAGGAGTTTACTACAGAGCAGGGTATCAGCAGAGCTGGGGGTTACTACTGAGCGGGGGATCAGTAGAGCCGAAGGTTACTAATGAGCAGGGGATCAGCAGAGCTGGAGGTTACCACTGAGCGGGGGGATCAGCAGAGCTGGGGGTTACTACTGAGCAGGGGATAAGCAGAGCTGGGGGTTACCACTGAGCGGGGGATCAGCAGAGCTGGAGGTTACTACTGAGCAGGGGATTAGCAGAGCTAGAGGTTACCACTGAGCGGAGGGATCAGCAGAGCTGAGGGTTACTACTAAGCGGGGGATCAGCAGAGTTGGAGGTTACTACTGAGCTGGGGATAAGCAGAGCTGGGGGTTACTACTGAGTGAGAGATCTGCTAAACAAGGGTGCCAATGAGCTGGGGATCTGCAGAGAGGGGTTACTACTGAGCTGGGGATCTGCCAAGCTTCAGTAAAGCTTCGAAAAGCATCAATAAAGCATCACAAACACATCAATAAAGCATGTTGAAGAGGTTGGCACTTTAATGTGTGTTGAAGTGTAAAGTGTAAATGAGCCGTAACTCCTCCAAACTGACATCCAACCATCAAGGCATTGTCATATTTGCATAACTCCTCCCAAGAGCCCGCCCACTGCTGGTATCAGGACTGAGGGATTTGAGAGAAGTGCTGAGGCAGGGTGCTGGGATGTTTTTAGGAAGCTATGTACAGCCCCCTGCTGGCTCCTCCCACCAGCCATGATCTGCCTGCATTGCATAGAGAAGCACAGAGACCTACAGGTGACATCTCCGTATTTACCATAAGCTATGTAGTGGATGAGTGTATGGGCAGCTGTATAGGGGCATATTCTGTGATTCTGCGGGGTGCTTTATTCCTGTAGTGGCGGATCTCGTTATTCCACAGCGCCCATGGGGGACGCACACAGCCTTGGATTACTATGATAGCCCCCCTCCCCCCTATACTAGGTCATTGTATGAGGAGTAGTAGTGATCTAGACACCGGTCCTCCATGTGATTTACTCAGCTGCTGCGGCAGTTCTTCTCCGAGAACTAATTATACGATTTGTGTCTGCGTTTCCCTCTCCATCCTCCTCTCAGCGCAGCTCAATAGCCCATCCATAATACATGACTCCGGCTTTACCCGCCGAAGGCCCACTAATTGGCTAATTAGAAAAGCGAAGCGTCTTGTGCGGACAAACACGCCGACCACCAGAGACTCGTTCAGCGAGGAAGCCAAGGTCAGCCTTTCATGCGGGCGCAGCGTCCTGACCTTTCTTGTTGTAGCAGCATGTTTGGCAGCTCCCTGGGGCCCGGCCATGGCGAAGGATTGGTCCGGCCATCCCCTTTTATGTTCTCACACTTTGTTTCATGTCCACCATCTGAAATAAAAGGAACTTTTATTTGGCCGCTGTTCAAAAAATGTATTTTTCATCATTATGAGCCTGAAGAAGAAATGTCCAATGTTTTCACCTATCGTAGCTGGATGAGGAGTTCTAGTTCAGTGTGTATGGGGACCGACTGAGACGCTTCTGTCACTTCTGAGTCCCTACCACAGGGGTCCAGTGTGTGATGTGTAGATACACAGAGTTCTAGAAGTCTCATGTCATTTCACTCCCATTTATGAATGGTTCCTGTATCATGTCCGCAGTCTCTAACATCTCCTGTATCATGTCCGCAGTCTCCAACATCTCCTGTACCATGTCCGCAGTCTCCAACATCTCCTGTACCATGTCCACAGTCTCCAACATCTCCTGTACCATGTCCACGGTCTCCAACATCTCCTGTATCATGTCCACAGTCTCCAACATCTCCTATACCATGTCCACAGTCTCCAACATCTCCTGTACCATGTCCACAGTCTCCAACATCTCCTGTACCATGTCCGCAGTCTCCAACATCTCCTGTACCATGTCCACAGTCTCCAACATCTCCTGTATCATGTCCAGAGTCTCCAACATCTCCTGTACCGTGTCCACAGTCTCCAACATCTCCTGTATCATGTCCATAGTGTCCAACATCTCCTGTATCATGTCCGCAGTCTCCAACATCTCCTGTATCATGTCCACAGTGTCCAACATCTCCTGTATCATGTCCAGAGTCTCCAACATCTCCTGTATCATGTCCACAGTCTCCAACATCTCCTGTATCAAGTCCACAGTGTCCAACATCTCCTGTATCATGTCCGCAGTCTCCAACATCTCCTGTATCATGTCCACAGTCTCCAACATCTCCTGTATCATGTCCGCAGTCTCCAACATCTCTTGTGTCATGTCCGCAGTCTCCAACATCTCCTGTATCATGTCCACAGTGTCCAACATCTCCTGTATCATGTCCACAGTCTCCAACATCTCCTGTATCATGTCCACAGTCTCCAACATCTCCTGTATCATGTCCGCAGTCTCCAACATCTCCTGTATCATGTCTGCAGTCTCCAACATCTCCTGTATCATGTCCCGAGTCTCCAACATCTCCTGTATCATGTCCACAGTCTCCAACAACTCCTGTATTATGTCCGGAGTCTCCAACATTTCCTGTATCATGTCCACAGTCTCCAACATCTCCTGTATCATGTCCACAGTCTCCAACATCTCCTGTATCATGTCCACAGTCTCCAACATCTCCTGTATCATGTCCACAGTGTCCAACATCTCCTGTATCATGTCCGCAGTCTCCAACATCTCTTGTGTCATGTCCACAGTCTCCAACATTTCCTGTATCATGTCCACAGTCTCCAACATTTCCTGTATCATGTCCACAGTGTCCAACATCTCCTGTATCATGTCCACAGTCTCCAACATCTCCTGTATCATGTCTGCAGTCTCCAACAACTCCTGTATCATGTCCGGAGTCTCCAACATTTCCTGTATCATGTCCACAGTCTCCAACATCTCCTGTATCATGTCCACAGTCTCCAACATCTCCTGTACCATGTCCACAGTCTCCAACATCTCCTGTACCATGTCCACAGTCTCCAACATCTCCTGTATCATGTCCGGAGTCTCCAACATCTCCTGTATCATGTCCGGAGTCTCCAACATCTCCTGTATCATGTCCACAGTCTCCAACATCTCCTGTACTATGTCCACAGTCTCTGATCATCTCCTGTATCATGTCCACAGTGTCCAACATCTCCTGTATCATGTCCGGAGTGTCCAACATCTCCTGTATCATGTCCGGAGTCTCCAACATCTCCTGTATCTTGTCCGGAGTCTTCAACATCTCCTGTACCATGTCCGCAGTCTCCAACATCTCCTGTATCATGTCCACAGTCTCCAACATCTCCTGTATCATGTCCACAGTCTCCAACATCTCCTGTATCATGTCCGCAGTCTCCAACATCTCCTGTATCATGTCCACAGTCTCCAACATTTCCTGTATCATGTCCACAGTCTCCAACATCTCCTGTACCATGTCCACAGTCTCCAACATCTCCTGTATCATGTCCACAGTCTCCAACATCTCCTGTACCATGTCCACAGTCTCCAACATCTCCTGTATCATGTCCACAGTCTCCAACATCTCCTGTATCATGTCCACAGTCTCCAACATCTCCTGTATTATGTCCACAGCCTCCAACATTTCCTGTATCATGTCCACAGTCTCCAACATCTCCTGTATCATGTCCACAGTCTCCAACATCTCCTGTATCATGTCCACAGTCTCCAACATCTCCTGTATCATGTCCACAGTCTCCCAACATCTCCTGTATCATGTCCACAGTCTCCAACATCTCCTGTATCATGAGTAGAGGATGGGTATTGGCGCTGCCTTAGGTAAATAGAAAATCAGTGTATGATGTAAACACATGAAGTGATAATACAATAAAGTGACAAGTGCAAATATTATCGCAACTGATATAAAAATAATATAAGCGTATAAAGTGGTAATGCAATAAAGTGACAAAGTGCAAGTATTATCACAACATTATAAAGTGCACATTTCCAGTGGTATTCAAATAAAGTGCTAAACAAATGAAGTGCTAGCATGCACGTGCAAGAAAGTCCTCGACTGTATAAAACAATATGATATAAGTGCTAGGAGTGCTAGAAAACCAATTAACTCTGAGTTGTAAAAAAGACACAGTCCAGATTAGCAATAGTGTGCAGCAAAAAAGGGTTCAGCCGTCAAACATGGTGAAATCTCCAGAGTTTACTGGCTACTTGTAGCGTAGAATAGTATACGCCAAGACAGGTGGATAGTCAGGTGGGAAACACACTACCGAGAAGGTGAACTAGGAAAGGGTGACCCCGTGTTTGGTGGTGAGGTGCTAGGTGATCCCTTCTGGTAGAAAGACACACTCACCAGAAGCACCCACCCCACACAGGGGTATAGGGCGGGTGTATAACGGTCAAAAATCACTGTATCTCCTCTCCTTCTAGGTCGGTAGGTCCCTGGGGAATGGTCTCAGCGGTCCTGGCAGCGGGTGTTCCTGAGATGGCAGTGGGTCCTAGTATTCTCTTAGGGGCCGGGGTTACTCCGAGATATTCACCAGAGGTATAGCAATCATATACCTGTATATGAGATGTCTAATATTGAATTTATGAATATCCGGAAGTTGGAAGCAACACACTGCATTCCCCTCACGCCCCGATCCGCCAATCAGCATCCAGGAGTAGGTACTAATCTGGACTGTGTCTTTTTTACAACTCAGAGTTAATTGGTTTTCTAGCACTCCTAGCACTTATATCATATTGTTTTATACAGTCGAGGACTTTCTTGCACGTGCATGCTAGCACTTCATTTGTTTAGCACTTTATTTGAATACCACTGGAAATGTGCACTTTATAATGTTGTGATAATACTTGCACTTTGTCACTTTATTGCATTACCACTTTAGTGCTGGTTCACATTGCCGCTACCACTAAAGTAGCGTCGCTTCCAGCGCGACTTTGGCGCGACTTCTGCGCGACTTTGACGCGACCTAATCGCGAGGCGACTTTTTATTTGGCCAATCACAATATGATGTCTTGTGACCTAATTTCCTTTTCCTGTTTTTTTTTTTAAAACGTAAAAAAAAAAAAAAAAGAGCTTTTTTCCTATAATTTTTAAGAAGCACATGCCTCCAAAGACGCCCAAAAAATGCCCGCAAAATGTCTGCAAGAAAAAAAGCCAGCCGCAGAGAAGCCGTATTACAGAAAATATAGTAAAAATGCTGTTTTTTAGGGGTTCTGGACATGCTACAGAGCTGAAACTTGACAGGTACACTTTTTAGACACCCAGACACTAAATCCCAAAAATGACATGCCTGCCTAAAAAAAATGCCCGCTAAATGCCTGCAAGAAAAAAAGCCAGCCGCAGAGAAGCCGTATTACAGAAAATATAGTAAAAATGATGGTTTTTAGGAGTTCTAGACATGCTACAGAGCTGAAACTTGACAGGGACACTTTTTAGACCCCCCAGACACTAAATCCAGAAAATGACATGCCTGCCTAAAAAAATGCCCGCTAAATGCCAGAAAGAAAAAAACACAGCTGGTAAGTCACTACTAAAAATTAAAAGAAAATGATTTTTTTTAGGGGTTCTGGACATGCTATAGAGCTGAAACTTGACAGGGACACTTTTTAGACCCCCCAGAAACGAAATCCAAAAAATGACATGCCTGCCTAAAAAAATGCCCGCTAAATGCCTGCAAGAAAAAAAGACAGCTGGTAAGACACTACAAAAAATTAAAAGAAAAATGATTTTTTTTAGGGGTTCTGGACATGCTACAGAGCTGAAACTTGACAGGGACACTTTTTAGACCCCCCAGAAACGAAATCCAAAAAATGACATGCCTGCCTAAAAAAATGCCCGCTAAATGCCTGCAAGAAAAAAAAGCCAGCCGCAGAGAAGCCGTATTACAGAAAATATAGTAAAAATGATGTTTTTTAGGAGTTCTGGACATGCTACAGAGCTGAAACTTGACAGGGACACCTTTTAGACCCCCCAGACACTAAATCCAGAAAATGACATGCCTGCCTAAAAAAATGCCCGCTAAATGCCAGAATGAAAAAAAGACAGCTGGTAAGACACTACTAAAAATTATCAGAAAAATGATTTTTTTTTAGGGGTTCTGGACATGCTACAGAGCTGAAACTTCACAGGGACACTTTTTAGACCCCCCAGACACTAAATCCAGAAAATGACATGCCTGCCTAAAAAAATGCCCGCTAAATGCCTGCAAGAAAAAAAGACAGCTGGTAAGACACTACAAAAAATTAAAAGAAAAATGATTTTTTTTTTAGGGGTTCTGGACATGCTACAAAGCTGAAACTTGACAGGGACACTTTTTAGACCCCCCAGAAACAAAATCCAAAAAATGACATGCCTGCCTAAAAAAATGCCCGCAAAATGCCAGAAAGAAAAAAAGCCAGCCGCAGAGAAGCCGTATTACAGAAAATATAGTAAAAATGATGTTTTTTAGGGCTTCTGGACATGCTACAGAGCTGAAACTTGACAGGGACACTTTTTAGACCCCCCAGACACTAAATCCAAAAAATGACATGCCTGCCTAAAAAAATGCCCGCTAAATGCCAGAAAGAAAAAAAGACAGCTGGTAAGTCACTACTAAAAATTAAAAGAAAAATGATTTTTTTTAGGGGTTCTGGACATGCTATAGAGCTGAAACTTGACAGGGACACTTTTTAGACCCCCCAGAAACGAAATCCAAAAAATGACATGCCTGCCTAAAAAAATGCCAGCTAAATGCCTGCAAGAAAAAAAGACAGCTGGTAAGACACTACAAAAAATTAAAAGAAAAATTATTTATTTTAGGGGTTCTGGACATGCTACAGAGCTGAAAAAATGCCCGCTAAATGCCTGCAAGAAAAACGGCCAGGTTGACAGAAGACATATTCATTTTTTACATAGTTACATAGTTACATAGTAGGTGAGGTTGAATAAAGACAATAGTCCATCCAGTTCAACCTGTGTAGGTGTGTGTGGCTGTAATCATCTCACATACCCCTGAATGTTCTGATCCTTGAGATGTAAGTCTAAGAGTCTTTTGAAAGCCACCATACTTCCCGCAGAAACCACCTCTTGTGGTAGAGAATTCCACAATCTTGTAGCCCTAACAGTAAAGAACCCCCCACGTTGCCTGAGGTTAAAACGCTTCTCCTCTAATCGCATTGTATGCCCTCGAGTCCTCATGCAATCCCTTCGAATGAACAGCTTTTTTTCTAAGCTGGGATCCCCATTAAGATATTTATAAATTGCTATCATGTCCCCCCTCAGACGTCTCTTCTCCAGGGAGAATAAATTGAGCGATTGTAGACGCTCTTCATAGTCAAGGTCCTCCAATCCCCTAATTAGTTTAGTTGCCCTTCTCTGGACTCTCTCCAGCTCCAGCACATCCCTCCTGAGGACTGGCGACCAGAACTGGACAGAATACTCCAGATGCGGTCGGACCAGAGTTTTATAAAGTGGAAGGATTATAGTCTTATCTCTGGAATACATCCCTTTCTTTATGCATGCCAATATTCTGCTGGCTTTGGCAGCTGCCGCTTGACATTGCATGCTGTTGCCTAATCTATCATCAACCAAGACTCCCAGATCCTTCTCCATTTTTGATTCCCCCAAGGGTTCCCCTCCTAACGTGTATTGTGCTTTTATGTTTTTAGTCCCCAAGTGCAAAACCTTACACTTCTCCACGTTAAACCTCATTTGCCATGTCCGTGCCCACTCTGTAATTTTGTCCAGGTCATTCTGTAGGATATCTGCTTCATGCTGTGCAGTTATTGCTCTGGCCAATTTTGTGTCATCTGCAAAAACTGATATCGAACTACTGATCCCGACCTCAATGTTGTTTATGAATAAATTGAACAAGGTTGGTCCCAGGACTGAGCCCTGGGGGACCCCGCTTACTACCTCAGACCAGTCTGAGTATGCGCTGTTTATTACCACTCTTTGGACACGCCCTTTAAGCCAATTCCGTATCCAAGAGCAAACCCTGCTGTCGATACCTGCAGATCTTATTTTATAAATTAAGCGCTTGTGGGGAACTGTATCAAACGCCTTAGCGAAATCCAAGTACACCACATCCACTGGTCTCCCCCTATCTAGCTCACAGCTCACCTCCTCGTAAAATGTTAATAGATTGGTTTGACAAGAACGCCCATTTGTAAACCCGTGCTGATTACTGCTGATGATGATGTTGTTGTCTTTAGCAAACTCTACGATATAGTCCCTTATCATCCCCTCCAGAAGTTTACATACTATTGATGTCAAACTGACAGGCCTATAATTTCCCGGGATATGCCTCTGGCCCTTTTTGAATATCGGAATCACGTTTGCTTTCCGATTTTTTAATGAAAATTATGCTCTTTTCTTTTTCACTACCATTTTTTTGCAAAGTCGGATTACAGGTCACTTCAATTAAGATAAGGAGGCGACTCCCATTGAAGTATATGGGACAGGTCGGATCACTGGTCGCCTGAAAGTAGTACTGGACCCTTTTCTGAAGTCGGAGCGACCTTAATAGCGGCAATTAAGACGGCACTGATTCAATTACATTGGTTTGGTTATGTCAAGCAACCTGGGGCGACACAAGTCGCCTCGTGAGTCGCCCCTAGTGTGAATGGGGGCTTATAAGCTTATATTATTTTTATATCAGTTGCGATAATATTTGCACTTGTCACTTTATTGTATTATCACTTCATGTGTTTACATCATACACTGATTTTCTATTTACCTAAGGCAGCGCCAATACCCATCCTCTACTCATATTATCTTTAGTCTCCTGACTAATATTCTGGGAGGCTGCAGCCTTACAATTATCTATATATTTTCCGTTTTTATCACATATTTGTATTTTATACTTTTTCATTTTCACTCACACTTGCACTTTTTAGCTCTTTGCACATCCAAACAGAGACCTTTGCGCGGAGTTTATACCTTCTATCTCCTGTATCATGTCCACAGTGTCCAGCATCTCCTGTATCATGTCCACTGTCTCCAACATCTCCTGTATCATGTCCACTTTCTCCAACATCTCCTGTATCATGTCCGCAGTCTTTAACATCTCCTGTATTATCTCCACAGTCTCCAACATCTCCTCTCTCATGTCCGCTGTTTCCAACATCTCCTGTATCATGTTCGCAGTCTCCAACATCTCCTGTATCATGTTCACAGTCTCCAACACCTCCTGTAGCATGTCTGCAGTCTCTAACATCTCCTGTATCATGTCCGCAGTCTCTAACATCTCCTCTCTCATGTCCGCCGTCTCCAAAATCTTCTGTACCATGTCCACAGTCTCTGATCATCTCCTGTACCATGTCTGCAGTCCCCAACATCTCCTCTATCATGTCCACAGTCTCCAACATCTCCTGTATCATGTCCACAGTCTCCAACATCTCCTGTATCATGTCCACAGTCTCCAACATTTCCTGTATCATGTCCGCAGTCTCCAACATCTCCTGTATCATGTCCGCAGTCTCCAACATCTCCTGTACCATGCCCACAGTCTCCGACATCTCCTGTATCATGTCCACAGTCTCCAACATCTCCTGTACCATGTCCACAGTCTCCAACATCTCCTGTACCGTGTCTACAGTCTTCAACATCTCCTGTATCATGTCCACAGTGTCCAGCATCTCCTGTATCATGTCCACAGTCTCCAACACCTCCTGTAGCATGTCTGCAGTCTCTAACATCTCCCGTATCATGTCCGCAGTCTCTAACATCTCCTCTCTCATGTCCGCCGTCTCCAACATCTCCTGTACCATGTCCACAGTCTCTGATCATCTCCTGTACCATGTCTGCAGTCCCCAACATCTCCTCTATCATGTCAGCAGTCTCCAACATCTCCTCTATCATGTCCGCAGTCTCCAACATCTCCTCTATCATGTCCGCAGTCTCCAACATCTCCTCTATCATGTCCTCAGTCTCCAACATCTCCTCTCTCATGTCCGCCGTCTCCAAAATCTCCTGTACCATGTCCACAGTCTCTGATCATCTCCTGTACCATGTCTGCAGTCCCCAACATCTCCTCTATCATGTTGGCAGTCTCCAACATCTCCTCTATCATGTCCACAGTCTTCAACATCTCCTGTATCATGTCAAGAGTCTCTGGTCATCTCCTGTACCACGTCGGGAGTCTCCAACATCTCCTGTACCATGTCCACAGTCTCCAACATCTCCTTTACTATGTCCACAGTCTCTGATCATCTCCTGTACCATGTCCGCAGTCTCCCACATCTCCTGTACCATGTCCACAGTGTTTGATCATCTCCTGTACCATGTCTGCATTCTCCAACATCTCCTGTACCATGTCTGCAGACTCCAACATCTCCTGTACCATGTCCACAGTCTCCAACATCCCCTGTACCATGTCTAACAAAACAACCCCCTCCATTCCTGGGCAAAAAATCCAGTAAAAGGGATGCCTGCATATAACCCACTAGTAAAGCAAGAATCAGGCTGATGGCCAGGAAGCCCTCACCTATTATCAAAGGGGCCATTAGTGATTAGATGTGGGCTTCCCAGCGAACCCGAACCAGCATTTCAGCCTTTCACCCAGTGGTGGCTGGTGCTGAAGGATTTGAGGGGGGGCATGGGCGGGCCCCTCCAGGTCCGAACTCACCCTACAGGCAGAGCCCTCTAGTGGTCACGGCTTCCCTGGTGCCCTGCATAGCGGATTCTGTGTTAACCTGCTTTTCTTTCTTGGTTCTGGGTCTTCGGCCTCCTGCCCTTATTGGCCAGGACGAGAAGCCGATGGCAAGTGTTGATTCGCTGGTATTGCAGTGTGGGAGGGTTTGGGCGCAGAGGACAACATGAAACAGGCCAATTGGGGCCTCGGCTCTGGTCACGTGCTTGTGAGGGTGCGACGGACCTGGTGGAGACCTGTTGGTCTGGCGCCCCACACAGTGCACGGCCACACACAGAGTGATAGGCTGCCACTGCTTTCACGCCTAGCTGAGAATTACGCTGCGCCCAATCCACGCAGATGCAAACGTGGGGAAGGGCTCTGCCTGGCCTTTAGTATCCACAGGACTTTGTGTTCGGTCAGCGAACATTTTGAAGAATCGGCGCGCGCGCAGACCAAACATAATTTCCTGTACATTCTTTATAGCTCCACGTTCGTGCACCCGTGCATGCACAGATCTGCCACAGGGCTCTGCTAGGTTCAGAAGGATGGGCAGAGACCTTTAGCACATCTGGACCATCAATGATGGTGGTGCCAGTAAGGGGCACCACCCTTCCTGTTCCTCTTTAACACAAATTGTCAGTAGCAGCTTCTGTACCATTACAGGTTCCTTGAGAATTTAATAATGGGCTGCAGGGTGTTCTGTACCTTTTCTTTCCATCGCTCTGATATTCAACACTCAGAAAATTATTTTATGACACCTTTATTATGGATTTCATTATTATTCATTGTTAATTTATATAACGGTATCATCTCTGTGCCTGTTTATTAGGTAAGTGTTACCAATAGGCATGAGTCATACAGATATTACAAATCCTTAAATATAGAAAGTGGAGGAAGCAGAGAAGAGGCTTGTGAACATTGAAAGTTTAAAAATGGCCTAGCTATTGCTCCTTTATATGAATGGATAGGAGGTGGTAAACCCACGTGGTTAAGCTGCATTTTACTGCCCCTCAACCGCTCCCCTTTTTGCTGGAAACATAGCAGTTGGGGTGTACACATGCCCCAGCAGGAATTACCCCCCTGCTGTGTACGGCCAGCACTACTGCCTGCCGAACAAGTTCCATTCAAGTGAATTGGGTTGCACTGCAACCGTGCACAATGCATGCCATGTTCTGACATTGAGGGGGTTAAAACAGCGGACGAAGAGGCATTAGCACACCTCACCGCCTATCAAATGCTAAAAAGTGATCTGCTCTTCAGAGAGCAACGCAGGTGTAAACGGACCCTTAGGCTGCATTCACACCTGAGTGCTGTCACAGGCACTTGTCAAGAGTGCCTGCCCAATCCTCTAGGTACCTAATTTCTGTGGCGCTGTTGTGTGGTCACATGATCTCTCCCTGTTATTTGGCATCTGCAGGAAAAGATCCTCAGGGGAGGGACTTTTATTAATCTGCTGATGTATGCTATCTACAGTATTAGTCTGTCTCTGGCCAGCCCTGATTGGTGCTGTACTGATTTATATTAACACTAAGCATTTATGTGAGCTTCTTACTGAATGTAATCAATACTGTATCCTGCCCCCAAAGTGTTTAGCAATAGGAGGAGATGGAGGCAGAGGGAGAGAGGGGAGTAGTATTTACCACTGTGTATACGCCCACACGTGTGACTCTATAGTCATGTGGGCAAAATAGATAAGACAAAGGAGGAAATGAAGAGCTTAGGGAACTGAAATATGACTATGCTCAGTAGAGGACACTATCTGTTCTACATAATCTCAGTCTGCAATGGGGATACAGAGAAGATGGGAGGGACCGCGGAAGGCAGGATCAACCAGGTATATTTCACTCTACACAAAACAAATGCAGGGGTGTCAATCTCAATTTCACTTGCATCAGCATTATGGTTGCCCTCAAACCAAAATGACTAGATGTCCAAAGCACCCGCCCCCCCCCCCCTTACCTTAGGTGTTAAGAGCCCCCTCAAGTCCCCCACCCTCCCTTACATCACAGTGCACCTCCCCTTACCTGCTGCTGGTAAGAAGCTGGGGGCAGAGCTGGGAAGTAGAAAGTCCATCATACAATGTATATGTTCTCTGCCTGATACAGATTGTGGACACGTTCTTCATCGGCCGCTACGTCCTGCTGTCTGTGATGAGCCTCATCTTCCTGGCCAGCATCTTCCTGTCTCTCTTATACTGCATTCTGGAACCCGTATACGCCAAACGCCTTCGGACCCACTAATTCAACTCAAAGCCGCCAACAATTTCTGGGATGTCGAGGTATTTTATTAATTTGCTATATTATGGATACAAAATAATTTCTTCTGCATACAGATGTGGTTTTAACATGAACTCGAAGGATTCTTTTTTTTTTTTTTAAGAAGAAATGGTTTATTTTCTAGCGGAGACCCTCTTTCCTGGCGCATGTGAAGTCCCAGTAAGGGTTTTAGCTCTGGTGGTCTGTTTGTTAGGTATACACCAAATCTTGGCAGCATGTAAAAGGTTTGCCTTGTGCTGCCTCCTCTCCTGCAGCAATGTTGGTTATGTTTAAAAGCTACTTGTATGTTAAGCCACTATTGCTGATTTCCTTCTGCAAATATTAGTATTTTGTAAGCCAAGATTTAGTATGTAGCATGTAAAGTTAGAACTTTTGACCTGCACCCTTGTTCCAGGCCAGTGGATCCTTTATTTTAGCATTACGCTTTGAATGCACTTTGGGGTGGATCCCATTCAGAAGACGTGCAATTCTCCTGTTCTGGGGTCCCTCGCTGGCGTTCCTGGCTCCTCCATAGTAAGTGCCCCCATAGGAAGCCACTCATGCGAGCTCGCTCCCAAGCCCTGCTGTCTGCGTCTGTAGGCACAGACAGTGGGAATTGACTCCGCCTCCCCACTCCCTTTTCATAGGGAGCCTATGGGTCCCGCTGCTATCAATCTGTCCAGTGAGGATGGAAAGACCTGGGAGAGCCACTGCTCTTGTGCACAATGCCCTGGGTGGCTAAACTCCAACATAAAAATGTATATTAGTGCTAAAGAAAAGGCCTTCAAAAAATACAAGACTGAGGGGTCATTGGCAGCATTTAAGCATTACAAAGAGTGTAATAAGAAATGTAAAGACGAAATCAGGGCGGCTAAAATAGAACACGAGAGACATATAGCGGAAGAGAGTAAAAAGAACCCCAAGAAGTTCTTTAAGTATATAAACAGTAAGAAAGCGAGGCCAGAACACATTGGCCCCATAAAAGATGACAAAGGAAATATGGCCACTGAGGACAGAGAAAAGGCGGAAGTGTTAAATCATTTCTTCTCTTCAGTCTTCACAAAAGAATCGGAGGGCTACACAAACCTAGCTTGTAAGGCCGGACTAAATAATACACCTCAGGAAATGCCGCCATGGCTGACAGAAGATAGACTTAGAACTAAACTAGAGAAAATTAACATAAATAAATCACCGGGACCGGATGGCTTGCACCCGAGGGTTCTTAAAGAGCTCAGCCAGGTGATTGCCAGACCATTATTCTTGATCTTTAAGGATAGTTTACAGACGGATATGGTGCCAGCTGATTGGAAAAAAGCCAACGTGGTACCAATATTTAAAAAGGGGCCGAGGTGTATCCTGGGGAACTATAGGCCGGTCAGCCTAACATCTGTAGTCTGCAAGATTTTGGAGGGGATGTTAAGGGACCACATACAAGACTTTAGTAATGAAAACTGTATTATTAGTAGCAATCAGCATGGATTTATGAAAAATCGTTCTTGCCAAACCAATCTATTAACCTTCTACGATGAAGTGAGCTGCCACCTAGATAAAGGGAAGCCTGTGGATGTGGTGTATCTGGACTTTGCAAAGGCCTTTGACACCGTTCCCCACAAACGCTAACTGTACAAACTAAGGAAGGTAGGTATGGACCATAAGGTGAGTACCTGGATAGAGAACTAGCTCCAGGGGAGAGTCCAGAGGGTGGTGATTAATGGGGAGTACTCGGATTGGGCGGGTGTGGAAATTGGGGTCCCCCAGGGTTCTGTCCTGGGACCAATCCTGTTTAATTTATTCATAAATGATCTAGAGGAGGGGATATCTGGTACAATCTCAGTATTTGCAGATGATACTAAACTAAGCATGCCAATATCTTCTATGCAGGATGTGGAAACCTTACAAGCAGACCTGAACAAAATAACGGGGTGGGCAACTACATGGCAGATGAGGTTTAATGTTGAAAAATGTAAAGTAATGCACTTGGGGGCAAAAAAACAGAAAGCAAGCTACTCACTAGGGGGGGGAGCCTCTGGGTGAGTCTAGGATGGAAAAAGACTTGGGGGTACTGGTGGACAACAGGCTTGGCAGTGGCATGCAATGCCAAGCCGCTGCAAGTAAAGCCAACAGAATACTGGGATGTATAAAAAAGGGGATTCACTCCAGAAATAAAGAGATTATTCTCCCACTCTACAAGACTCTGGTCCGGCCACATCTGGAGTATGCTGTCCAGTTCTGGGCACCGGTCCTCAGGAAGGATGTGCTGGAACTGGAAAGAGTCCAGAGAAGGGCAACAAAAATAATTAGGGGAATGGAGGACATCAGCTATGAGGAAAGACTACAAGCACTGAACTTATTCTCTCTGGAGAAGAGACAACTGAGGGGGGATATGATATCAATGTTCAAATACTGTACTGGCGACCCTAGCATTAGGAACAAACTATTCAGAGAAAGGAGATACAATAAGACACATGGCCACTCACTAAAACTAGAGGAAAGGCGGTTTAACCTTAAAATGCGTAAGGGGTTCTTCACTGTAAGAGCAGTAAGGATGTGGAATTCTCTTCCACAAGCAGTCGTATCAGCAGGGAGCATTGATAGTTTCAAAAAACTGTTAGATGGGCACCTTCAGAGACCACAACATACAGGGGTATACAATGTACGGTTAAAAGCAAACACACACACACATCATAGGTTGAACTGGATGGACTGATGTCTTTTTTCAACCTCACTAACTATGTAACTATGTAATGCTGCATGAAGATCAAGCTCAGGTAAGTAAAAGGGGGGGGGTGGTGGGGCATCTTGGACACTGAAGGTTTTTTTACCTTAATGCAAAGAATGCATTAAAGTAAAAATCTTAAAGCTTTAGAACCACTTTAAGCCCTAAAAGCACCCACCGCCACGCTACAATCAGGAGGTTGTGATGTGACCCCCACATTCTGATGTGGTCACGTTCTGCACGCAGTACTGCCCGCTAAATGTGGCATGGAGTATTATTTTTGCCATGGGCGTAGGATCTGTACATCCCTATTTGGCTGCCTGTGCAGCTTAAGGTGGGTAGGAGGAAAGGGGGGGGGGGATAAAAACACCTTAACCTTCTCTTTTCACCACCCCAATGACAAGTGTAAATTTGGCCCATATCTTTAGCCATTTCTGTCATGATAGGTTATAGGGGATTTATGGGGTTGTGGTCAGTGTTCATTTTGGCATCGAATTTTGATTTCATTTTAGTTATAGTATTTTGAGTAAAATGCCATTTTAGTTGTAGTCCCATTTTAGTCATCGTATTTTAGTTGATAAATAAATAAATTTTAGTCAAATAAAATAATTTTAGTCAACTAAAATCAAATGTGTTTAGGTATATTGTAATGTATTATTTAAGAATTTCTATAGAATTTCCAAACTCAATATATACTCCTGGATTAAAAATCTAATATCATGTTATTATTTATGGTATTAAGGTTTGAACAGATTTAGCCACTCTGGATGGTCTGAGGAGGCCTGTAATGCTGCTCAGTGCTCTGGACAGAGGTCTGAAGGTCTGTAATGCTGCAGAGTGCTCTGGATGGAGGTCTGAGGAGGCCTGTAATGCTGCACAATGCTCTGGATGGAGGTCTGAGGAGGCCTGTAATGCTGCACAATGCTCTGGATGGAGGTCTGAGGAGGCCTGTAATGCTGCACAGTGCTGGATGGTGGTCCCAGGTTTGAGGGATGGCCTGTAATGCACAGTGCTCTGGATGCCGCCATGCCGGTGATCACTGATCAGAGGAGGCCTGAAATGCTGCACAGTGCTGGATGGTGGTCTGAGGGATGGCCTGTAATGCACAGTGCCCTGGATGCCACTGCCAGTGGTCAGAGGAGGCCTGTAATAATGTGCACACAGTGCTTTGGATGGACAGTTGTCTGGGAGGAGCCCTCAGCCCTGCTGTAATTATAATATACACTAGTACTACACACTCACAGTCTGCTCTCTGCTCTGGATGTGAGCGGTGAGTCAGGACTCGGGAGTGGGACAGTCTCGTCGGGACTCTGAAGGCCTGCCTGTAATGAACAGTGCTAAACTGGTCTCTGGCAGTCATCACGGACGGTTCCAAACAGTCGTTTAAACTCACTTGCTTGCTAGGAGCTGAAGCAGGCGGAGCTCCGTGAAAACCAGAAGTTAGTTCAAAAGAGTAAACGTCCCTGCCTCATAGCTTCGTTTTTGTCACTGTAAAAATGCTGCTGATGAAAATATTGACGAAAATATTTTCGTTGACGAACTTAACTTTGGTTGTGGAAGCAGAGTCCCCTGAATCAGTCTTCCCCACCCCACTGCCTATTTCCCCTTGCTCGGCTATGTCACCTCAGTGAGACTGTCAGGGTGATCAGGGAGCTCAGGGAGAGGTAGGTTGGCGTGTGGAGCGGAGAGGGAGATCCGGTACAGGGTGGTCGGTACAGGTGTTTTAGCAGTGGCAACAGGAGGTTAATCAGGATTAAGATTGACCTTGAGTTTGGTCTCAACCTGGGTTTGAACCACACCTGT
Organism: Pelophylax lessonae; assembly: GCF_965119305.1. Lineage (NCBI taxonomy): Eukaryota > Metazoa > Chordata > Amphibia > Anura > Ranidae > Pelophylax > Pelophylax lessonae. The sequence goes on along the minus strand of NC_138779.1, from coordinate 22,871,629 downwards.
AAGGAAGCTGTCACCATCTGGCCATCGTAGGTCAATGATGTTAAGCACATCCTTGCCCATATTTTTTTACAGAAGTGTGAGTGAAATGTGCAAGCTTAGCCTCCACCTCCTTGTTCCTGGTAGCATGAGAAACAGTGCCATCTTGACCATGTGATCAGAGGATGCATAGCCCTTGCAGGTTTCTCTTTGTCATGCCTGACTTTGGTGTGGCAAGAAGATGTCAGTGTACCGGAGAAGAAAGATCCAGTACAGGCTAGCAGGTGGGTAAAAAGTTTTAGTAGTGGCCACAGGAGGTTAATCTGGATTAGGGATGAGTTTGGATTTGGTCCAAACTTGGGTTGGACCGAACCTGGAACTAAGCTGCCACTATGTGGTCATATTGGGTCAATGATGTCACAAGCATCCCTGCCACTTTGTGTGCATGTTGCTGTGGAGTGTGGCATGCCCTGGTCCCAGTTAATTGGGCAGGAGTGACCCCAAGTTTGGGCCAAACCCAAGCTCATCCCCAGTTAGAATCACCAGCAGAGCTCTCACAAGGCACATCTCATTGCATGAATGGATACCCACCCTCCCCAAGGAAGTGAGAAAAGATGTTATGTGGCACAAAGGGATTGCTTCCTACAAAGATCCTACAATGAGTTCCTAGACCCATAGAGAAATGTAGGCACTGGTAGCCATGCTTACCCAGAAATCAGTTTACTGTTTATGATCCAATAAAAACAGAATATCCTAAGTCAGGGTTTGAAGTCACATCCTGGAATTTTCATAGCAACTAATAAAGTTTTCCCAAACACTTGTTTGCTTTCCGGCTTTTATAGGTCATCTGCACTGGAGATGCTTTAATTTGTCTGTAGAATTTTTTATACTGTCCTTTACATAATGTCCATAAATACCAACAATAAAACAAATCTGTCATCTATTTCAAAAACGTAAAATAAAGAAACCATACCTAAGAGCAAAGTATTATATAGTTCACGCAATGGACCAAAAAAAATTCCCTTTTTATGTGGAGTGCTGTTTTATCACAATCATGTGATTGTTTACATTTTTGGAGTTGTATTTGATATGCGCAAAGTGAGATCACACAAATACTTAAAAGTATAACTTTTTTTTAATACCCTGTTTCCCTGAAAATAAGCCCTACCCGAAAATAAGCCCTAGTTAAAGTCATTGTAAAAATATGCAATCCATTTTGTAAAAAGATAAAATGCAGTGTGTCTCCTTTTGTAACTTTATTGTGGAATATACCTTATTTACAGTGCTGCTGGGTGCTCACATGACCTGCCATAGATCTTCTGCTCTCCTCCCGGTTGACGTCAGCGGCCCCTTACTCTGCAGTGCTCAAAGCTGGGAAGAAGAGTTCCGGTGGGTCATGTGAGCACCCAACGGTGCTTAAAAATACAAAAGAAGACACACTGCACATTCTATAATCTTTTTACAAAACTGATTTTGACCAAGGTTTATTTTTGGGATTACAGAATGTCCTAATGCTGACTCCTGAGCTGACAGGGGACACAGGACATTTTTTAAAAACCTTTTATTGTTTTATTCCAGGTTTTTTAGAACAAAGAGAGGGGTAAATGACACAGTACACTGTGCTGTCTATCATGCCCTAAAGCATCAGAATTTTTTTTTTGTTAGGGTTTCAACCACTTTAGGAGCGTCATGATGACGTGACTGTTTTTGAATAAATGTAAATTATTGCACGTACCGTAAATAAATAATACACCCCCTGAAAATAAGCCCTAGTGTGTTTTTTGTAGCCAAAAATTAATATAAGACCCGGTCTTATTTTCGGGGATACACGGTAGTACTAATGACAGATACGGATAATATTAGAAAATATAACAAGAGTACTTAACTAAAGATGCTGTTTCTGCCATGGAGTCCCGTCTGCTTTCCATACAGCGTGGCACACAGGTGATCAGATGCATGCATGATTGCAAGCTCTGATATGAGATCTTACATGTTTTAGCTGCTGGCTTTTAAAATAAGGGCACTTACCTGTCCAGGGATCCTGTAATGTCCTCACCTGAGGCGGCTCTTCAATCGGCTTTGGGTACAGACATCTCTAGTAAGGGAAACAGGAAGTTAAGCCTTGCGGCTTCACAGCCTATTTCCTATTGCACTTGCGCAAATCATGCTGCACTTTGTGAACGGTCTTATAGTCTTCTGGGACCTGTGATGAGTCCCAGAAGAATGCAGGGGAAGGAGGGGGCCGAACTTCTGGCTCAGTTCGCCGTGGCAATCTGAGCTGGAATTGGTCACCTGTTAAAACCAGGTACCCACTCCCCCTTCCCCCCCAAAAAGTGCCAAATGTGGCAGTGGAGGGAGGGTGAAAACAAGCGGAACTTCCCGTTTTGGATGGAGCTCCACTTCAACCAGGTTTAGAATTCATTATTATATATTGTGAGCCAATAAGAAGAAGAAGAGAATATGAAATATGCAATTCCCCCATCAAGTGCTAGTTATTTTTTTGGTTTACTAGGTTATCATCATATAAGAAAATAATCTGTATTGCCAGTCTTCTGTGTTCAAATATGACCAAAGCTATATACGTCTAATCATTGTTTTTGCTATGAAATTCTAGATGAACCTGTCTCTGTCTCCTGAGGAACCAGATCAAGAGTCTGTGAAACGCGTAGAGAAGGCTGCCCTCATTCCACCAATGAAATCTAGGTTTTTTGGACTACAAATACTTTGGAATATCATATTTGTATATTGAATGTAGTTGTGTTAAACAGAGAATAGGCATGGGGGGATTTTTGTTGAATGCACTTCAAAATGGTCTGTTGATCTTTACTCTATCTATATTTTTATATTTTATGTTTTTTTAAGAGTCTTTGATTAATAAAAAAATATATTTTTTGGTATTTAACCACTTTACTACCGCTTACGGTAATAGTACTGCGGCAGTGTGGCTCGTTCCCGTCCAGTCACGTAGTATTAACGTGACTGGACTCCTCCCCTTCTGGGCGGCGCTTGCGCGCCGCCGGAGGCTCGCTCCCGCTGTTTTCATTCACAGCGGGAGTCGGGCCAGGGGAGGAGCAGCGGCGATCGCCGCTGCTCTTACCCGATCGTCGGGGATCGAGTCTGGAGATCCGCCCGCTGTGTGTAAACACAGCGGGCGGATCTCCATAGTGACAGGGAGTGACAGATCGGACTGTTCAGCATAGCTGGACATCCGATCTGTCCATGAATCACATAGTCACCTCCCCCCCTACACGTCAGTAAGCACCAGGCATACATTAACCCCTCCCTCTCCAATAAAATTAACCCCTTCCCTGCCAGTGTCATTTTTACAGTAACAGTGCATATATATAGCACTGATTACTGCAGTAATGTCACTGGTACCCCCAAAAGTGTCAAAAATGTCAGTCAGGGGTCCGGTCTGTCCGCCGCAATGTCGCAGTCCCGCAAAAAAAATCGCAGATCGCCGCCATTACGCGTTAAAAAAAAAACACCAAAAATGACAGAAATCTTTCCCTTTGTTAGTAAACGCAATAACTTTTGCGCAAACCAATCAAAATACGCTTATTGCGATTTTTTTTACCAAACATATGTAGCATAAAACAAATTGGCAAAAAACTTTTAAAAAAATTGGTTTTTACATCTTTTTTGGGGGGAATTTCATATAAAAAAATGTGAAAAATATTGTTATTTTTTCAAAATAAACGCTCTTTTTTTGTTTATAGCGCAAAAAGTAAAAATCGCACAGGTGATCAAATACCACCAAAAGAAAGCTCTGTTTGTGGGAGAAAAAGGACGTAAATTTCGTTTGGGTACGGCGTTGCACGACCGCGCAATTGTCAGTTGAAGTCGCACAGCGCCGAATCGCAAAAAGTGGCCTGGACGGAAGACAGCAAAATCCTCCGGTTGTAAAGTGGTTAATGAATTTATGGGTATATCACTCTAGCACCTTAAAAGTCCTGTTTGTATGATGTGTTGGTTACTATAAGATACAGAACGTTTCCAGTAGCTGGAAATAAAACTGATTCCATATTAGACAAAAGGTAGTTAACCACTTGCCTACCGGGCACTTTCCACTTCCTGCCCAGGCCAATTTTCAGCTTTCAGCCCTGTCACACTTTGAATGAAAGTTGCGTGGTCATGCAACACTTTACCCAAATTAAATTTTTATCATTTTTTTTTCCACACAAATAGAACTTTCATTTGGTGGTATTTAAAGTGGTTGTAAAGTCAGAAGGTTTTTAATCTTGATGCATTCATTGCATTAAGCTAAAAAGCCTTCTGTGTTCAGCAGCCCCCCTCAACTCCCCTAATACTTACCTGAGCCCACCTTTATCCAGCGATGTCCACGAATGCCTTGACCACCCCGGGACTCTCCCTCCTGATTGGCTGAAACACAGCAGCGGCACCATTGGCTCCAATCAAAGTCAGTCAGCCAATGAGGAAAAAAAGGGGGCAGGATCGGGCCGCAGCTCCATGTCTGAATGGATACACGGAGCTGTGACTCGGCTCAGATGCCTCCATAGCAAGCTGCTTGCTGTGGGGGCACTCACCAGGAGGGAGGGGCCAGGAACACTGAAGAGGGTGTTACCATATGTAAATAACAATTTTCATAAAGTAATCAGATGTGTGTCACCTATAAACAAACATTACTAATGGTGATCAAATGTGTTGCCACATGTAAATACAATGAATAAAAAGTTCATAAAATAAGTCCCAAGTGAAAAAAGAAAGCATGTGCATCCAAATTCATAGGTGACGGTAAACTGTGACAGGGGTCCCCACACCAAAAATCAATAAATGCGCTCACCGGAGGGTATGGACCCAAAATACCCTATAGTATATGGGCCATACAGGCTGGTATATCTGTAAACTCCCAAAAAGAAGCTGGAACACCGGATGTTTAGGAAGGTAGCCAGAGCTTCTCAAATGGAAGCCATGGATCTCTCACAGTCATACATGGAGGAACAAGCCAGGCAAAACCGACAGTGTAAAACTGCTAAAAACTTTTATTAATAAAAAGCCAAAGATACACTTACAAGCATCCAATGTGCATAGGCATAGAATACTAGAGGCTATGATGTAGAGCCTATGACGTAGGCTCTTTACCATGTGTCCAACTGTGTCCAATTACAGCTGGTCACTTAGTAAATAGGAAGTGCCATTGATCGGCTTTCCTCAGTTCGTGCCTGACACCAATTTTTTTAACCACTTGCCGACCGCCGCACGACTATTTACTGTGGCAGTCAGCTGCTCCTGGGCATTCTCCCTGATGTAAGCACAGAGGCTATGTGATCCTGCTATATAAGATAGTATGTCTCTGTGGTTACATCACAAGCCACGCCCCCCCCTCCACAGTTAGAATCACGCCCCTAGGGACACACTTAACCCCTTGATCACCAATAAAGTTCCCTGCCAGTGTCATTATTACAGTATCAGTGCATATTTATAGCACTGATTACTGTAGTAATGTCACTGGTCCCCCCAAAAGTGTAAAAAAGTCAGTCAGGGGTCCGATCTGTCCGCCACAATGTCGCAGTCCCGGAAAAAAAAAAAAAACGCAGATTGCCGCCTTTACTAGTTAAAAAAAAAAACAATAAAAATGACAATTCTTTCCCGTAGTTAGTAAACGCATTAACTTTTGCGCAAACCAATCAAAATACGGTTATTGCGATTTTGTTTTTTTACCAAAAATATGTAGCAGAAAACAAATTGGTCTAAAATGTTAAAAAAATTAATTTTTACATTTTTTTTTGAGAATTTCATATAGAAAAATGTGAAAAATATTGTTATTTTTTTCAAAATTGTCGTTTTATTTTTTTATTTATAGCGCAAAAAATAAAAATCGCACAGGTGATAAAATAACACCAAAAGAAAGCTCTGTTTGTGGGAAAAAAAGGACGTCAATTTAATTTGGGTACAGCGTCGCACGACCGCGCAATTGTCTGTTAAAGTCACGCAGTGCCGAATCGCAAAATAGGGCCTGGTCATTGAGCAGCCAAATCCTCCGGGGGTAAAGTGGTTAAAGATTAATCATGCAGCTCTAAAGAGAAGCAATGTTTCCTCTGTCCCAAGATCCAGTGCTGTGCTCACCTGAGCAGTCCCTTTTCTCAGTCTTCTCTCCCCGGCGCCGGCATCTCAACTGTGGGCACCCGGCTGTGACAGCATGCGACTTCGCAGCTGGAAGCCAGCTGCTCATGTGTGAGCCTTGCTGCACAATGTGAATGGTCCCAGAGTCTGGGTGACGTGCCCCAGAAGACTGCGGAGGGAGGGGGAGAGGAGAACAAAGTGATCCAAGAAGAAGTGTGAGCATGTATCTGTCAAAACCAGGTACCAGCACCCCCCCCCCCCCAAGAAAAAAAAAAAAAAGTGCAATTTGGAGAAGAGGAGGGGGGCGGGGGGAGGCCTTAAAGTGGAACTTCCCCTTTTGGGTGGAGCTCTGCTTTAAAGTGGTAACCTCAGATATGAAATCTGGACAAAACATATCTCTTTATAGTGTATACTTGTCTCAATCCAGAGCACTAAGTGTAATTTCTGTCTGTTGCCTCCTTCCTTTGCTATCAGCAGCATTAAATATTCAGTTTTAAAGACAACAGCCACAACAGAATGCAGTCAAAGATCATGGACAGTGTACAGAAGATGGTCAGATACTGCAGACATGATGCAAGAGATGGTCAGAGACTGCGGACATGATACAAGAGATGGTCAGAGACTGCGGACATGATGCAAGAGATGGTCAGAGACGTTAGACATGATACAGAAGATGGTCAGAGACTGCGGACATGATACAAGAGATGGTCAGAGACTGCGGACATGATACAGGAAATGGTCAGAGACTGCAGACATGATACAAGAGATGGTCAGAGACTGCAGACATGATACAAGAGATGGTCAGAGACTGCAGATATGATACAAGAGATTGTCAGAGACTGCAGACATGATATAAGAAATGGTCAGAGACTGCAGACATGATACAAATGATAGTCAGAGACTGCAGACTTGATGCAAGAGTTGGTCAGAGACTGCAGACATTATACAAGAGATGGTCAGAGACTGCAGACATGATACATGAGATGGTCAGAGACTGCAGATATGATGCAGAAGATGGTCAGAGACTGCAGACATGATACAGAAGATGGTCAGAGACACTTCTGACAAGTTTTCCTGACACCAAGAGAAAAATGGTGACTCCTCTCTCTCCTCACTAATGTGATTTCAGTCTCCGCCCCCTGCTTTTCAGAGCTGAGAGATCCTGTGTACATTCTGCTGCAAAGAAAGGCGTGTGTGTTTGAGCTTTTGGGTGCACACCCTAATGCAATAGGCTTTGCATATCTATGAGTTTAGTCACTTCACTGGGTATATGTAAGGGTCATATCATAAAAATGATCAATAAATGGTGTATTACATCCTGTTCATACTCAACTCAGTCACTATAAGATTAGTTTTCTGTATTCTGCAAAAAAAAATAAAAAATGTGGTTGATCCTGCTGCTCTCTATCTCCCCCTTCTGTCCATGTCCTCAATGCAGTTGGGGATTTTGCAGAGCAGTGTTGGCAACTCTGCACATGCTCAGTTTTCAGTGAATTTTTATCCTGAGCATTTCTTCCCTATCACATCTGAGCAGCCCATGTGAGTAATAGTATAGGGCAGGGATCCTCAAACTACGGCCCTCCAGCTGTTACAGAGCTACACATCCCATGAGGCATTGTAAAACTCTGACATTTACAGACATGAGTAGGCATGATGGGAATTGTAGTTCCTGAACAACTGGAGGGCCATAGTTTGAAGACCCCTGGTACAGAGGCAGACATGTGGGCGTATACACAGTGGTAAATTACAGCTCACACTCTCCCTCCTCCTCCATGCCCACTAACCAGGTAAACACAATAGGGGGCAGGATATAATATGTAGATTGATGGAGGCTTCACCTCCCTCTTATTCTAAAACACGGACTGAAGGGGCGTGACACAGCCTGTGACTGGCAGAAATCCGCCCACACCATGTTATTGCCAAAAAATAATATATATTTGTATGACAATTTAAGACAGTTTGCTGATATGAATTATTTATGTTTATTCTGTATCCCAAAGGCTGTTTTTTTATATTTTTATGTTGAACGTGTGACCAGCAGCAGAGGACTAGAAGCTCCTCCTGCTTATGTTTCCCTGCAGACAGGCTGGGAGAGAACTAGGTCATGTGACAGCTGTATATCGATTAGCATAGAGCAGTGATGGCGAACCTTGACACCCCATATGTTTTGGAACTATATTTCCCATGATGCTCCACTACACTGCAGAGTGCATGAGCATCATGGGAAATGTAATTCCAAAACATCTGGGGTGCCAAAGTTCGCCATCACTGGCATAGAGGTACTTCGATGTTTTTTTTTAAATTAAAGTAACCACAGTGCCATCATCCCCATACAGAAATAGAAGGGACAATGTAAATTACACAGTGTGTGTGTTTAGTATAACTTTAGGATGGAATTTTGGATCTTATCTACCTCCCTGGTACACTTAAAAACCCTCTAATTTTTGTTGGGTTCTCCTGATATACAATTTCCATCTTAGAAGAGCGCACTGCAATTGCAGATCTAACTGGCAGGACCCAGACCGATCCAGCCATTGTATCACCCTCTACTTTGTATTTAAAGGAGGGGGAGGGGTAGGGGGGATGTATATGGAACGGGGCCACATTATACAGCTCACAGCATTCCAGGATCATGCACTGATTTCCTGCGGCTCCAGCACGGGGTGAGAACACATGATTTATGTGTACAATGGAGAGGTGTGAAGCTGGCCAGTTGGCCGCGTGGCTCTTATCATAACAATAGCTGAACGTTTCATGTACCCCGAGGGGCAAATTCACACAAAATCAAAATCTCATTATCGCTTGTTCCCCGCTACATCAACAATGTGAAGAATGATGACGACCCCAGGAAAATCTGGATTTAAAAAAAATTGAAATCCCGCACAACGGAGTGTGGTTGGGTTGGTAAGTAAATATTTGTAGGTGTGAAGGCCAATATGCCTCAATGACCTTCAGGGATAGAAGAGAGAAGGGGGACATTACCCACACTCATGTTCCAGAAGATTTTGAAAACTAGGAATGGTGTGATCCTGGCAGAGGTTCTCCTACAGTGCGTAGAGCAGTGGTTGGAAACTTTCATGATTTGGTTGTTGGGCCTCAAGAGATGGTCAGAGACTGCAAACATGATACAAGTGATGGTCAGAGCCTTTAGACATGGTAAAGAAGATGGTCAATGATTGCAGACATGATGCATGAGATGGTCAGAGACTTTAGACATGGTTCAGAAGATGGTCAGAGACTGCAGGCTTGATAAAAGAGATGGTCAGAGACTGCAAACATGATACAAGTGATGGTCAGAGACTTTAGACATGGTTCAGAAGATGGTCAGAGACTGCAGGCTTGATAAAAGAGATGGTCAGAGACTGCAGACATGATACAGGAGATTGTCAGTGACTGCAGACTTGATACAAGAGGTGGTCAGGGACTGCAGACATAAGACAGGAGATGGTCAGTGGCCGCAGACATGATACATAAGATGGTCAGAGACTGCAGACTCGATACAAGAGATGGTCAGTGAAAGTAGACATCATGTCATGTAGACATGATGATAAGTGTGGTTGGGTTTGGTAAGTAAATATTTGTAGGTATGAAGGCCACAAATATGGTCAGAGACTGCAGACATGATACAAGTGATGGTCAGAGACTTTAGACATGGTAAAGAAGATGGTCAGTGATTGCAGACATGATGCATGAGATGGTCAGAGAATGCAGGCTTAAGAAAAGAGATGGTCAGAGACTGCAGACTTGATACAGGAGATTGTCAGTGACTGCAGACTTGATTCAAGAGATGGTCAGAGACTGCGGACATGAGACAGGAGATGGTCAGTGGCCGCAGACATGATACATAAGATGGTCAGAGACTGCAGACTTGACACAAGAGATGGTCAGTGAAAGTAGACATCATGTCATGTAGACATAATGATAAGTGTGGTTGGGTTTTGTAGGTAAATATTTGTAGGTGTGAATTCCACAAATATGGTCAGAGACTGCAGACATGATACAAGAGATGGTCGGAGACTGCAGACTTGATACAGGAGATGGTCAGAGACTGCAGACTTGATACAGGAGATGGTCAGAGACTGCAGACTTGATACAGGAGATGGTCAGAGACTGCAGACTTGATACAGGAGATGGTCAGAGACTGCAGACTTGATACAGGAGATGGTCGGAGACTGCAGACTTGATACAGGAGATGGTCAGAGACTGCAGACTTGATACAGGATATGGTCAGAGACTGCAGACTTGATACAAGTGATGGTCAGAGACTTTAGACATGGTTCAGAAGATGGTCAGAGACTGCAGGCTTGATAAAAGAGATGGTCAGAGACTGCAGACATGATACAGGAGATTGTCAGTGACTGCAGACTTGATACAAGAGGTGGTCAGGGACTGCAGACATAAGACAGGAGATGGTCAGTGGCCGCAGACATGATACATAAGATGGTCAGAGACTGCAGACTCGATACAAGAGATGGTCAGTGAAAGTAGACATCATGTCATGTAGACATGATGATAAGTGTGGTTGGGTTTGGTAAGTAAATATTTGTAGGTATGAAGGCCACAAATATGGTCAGAGACTGCAGACATGATACAAGTGATGGTCAGAGACTTTAGACATGGTAAAGAAGATGGTCAGTGATTGCAGACATGATGCATGAGATGGTCAGAGAATGCAGGCTTAAGAAAAGAGATGGTCAGAGACTGCAGACTTGATACAGGAGATTGTCAGTGACTGCAGACTTGATTCAAGAGATGGTCAGAGACTGCGGACATGAGACAGGAGATGGTCAGTGGCCGCAGACATGATACATAAGATGGTCAGAGACTGCAGACTTGACACAAGAGATGGTCAGTGAAAGTAGACATCATGTCATGTAGACATAATGATAAGTGTGGTTGGGTTTTGTAGGTAAATATTTGTAGGTGTGAATTCCACAAATATGGTCAGAGACTGCAGACATGATACAAGAGATGGTCGGAGATTGCAGACTTGATACAGGAGATGGTCAGAGACTGCAGACTTGATACAGGAGATGGTCAGAGACTGCAGACTTGATACAGGAGATGGTCGGAGACTGCAGACTTGATACAGGAGATGGTCAGAGACTGCAGACTTGATACAGGATATGGTCAGAGACTGCAGACTTGATACAGGAGATGGTCAGAGACTGCAGACTTGATACAGGAGATGGTCGGAGACTGCAGACTTAATACAGGAGATGGTCGGAGACTGCAGACGGTCAATGAAAGTAGACATAATGATAAGTGTGGTTTGGTAAGTAAATATTTGTAGGTGTGAAGGCCACAAATATGGTCAGAGACTGCAGACATGATACAAGAGATGGTCAGAGACTGCAGACTTGATACAAGGGATGGTCAGAGACTGCAGACATGATACAAGAGATGGTCAGAGACTGCAGACTTGATACAAGGGATGGTCAGTGACTGCAGACATGATACATGAGATGGTCAGAGACTGCAGACTTGATACAAGGGATGGTCAATGACTGCAGACTTGATACAAGAGATGGTCAGAGACTGCAGACATGAGACAGGAGATGGTCAGTGGCTGCAGACATGATACATAAGATGGTCGGTGACTGCAGACTTGACACAAGAGATGGTCAATGAAAATAGACATAATGATAAGTGTGGTTTGGTAAGTAAATATTTGTAGGTGTGAAGGCCACAAATATGGTCAGAGACTGCAGACATGATACAGAAGATGGTCAGTGACTGCAGACATGATACAGGAGATGGTCAGTGACTGCAGACTTGATACAAGAGATGGACAAGGATTTTGAAAACTAGGAATCCTGGCAGAGGTTCTCCTACAGTGCATATGGCAGTGGTTGGAAATTTCATGATATGGTTATTGGGCCTTAAGTTGGGCCCCTAACATCACGCAAGGGCCACATAATAAATTCAGTAAATATTCCGTGTCAAAGACAACAGCCACAACAGTATATAGTCAAAGATTATGGACAGTGAATGGGAGATGGTCAGATACTATGGGCATGGCACAGAAGATGGTCAGAGACTGCAGAAATGATACAAGAGATGGTCAGAGACTGCAGAAATGATACAAGAGATTGTCAGAGACTGCAGACATGATACATAAGATGGTCAGAGACTGCAGACATGATACAGGAGATGGTCAGTGACAGTAGACATAATTTCATGTAGACATGATGATGAGTGTGGTTGGGTTTGGTAAGTAAACATTTGTAGGTGTGAAGGCCAATATGCATCAATGACCTTCATGGATAGAAGAGAGAAGGGGGACATTACCCACACTCATGTTCATGTTCCAGAAGATTTTGAAAACTAGGAATGGTGTGATCCTGGCAGAGGTTCTCCTACAGTGCGTAGGGCACAGAAGATGGTCAGAGACTGCAGAAATGATACAAGAGATTTTCAGAGACTGCAGACATGATACATAAGATGGTCAGAGACTGCAGAAATGATACAAGAGATGTCAGAGACTGCAAACATGAGATGGTCACAGACTTTAGACATGATACAGAAGATGGTCAGAGACTGCAGACAAGTTACAATAGATGGTCAGAGACTGCAGACCTGATACTAAACAAGTCTTCACATCACAGCCCCCCCTCCCCCCCATCATTTAGGGGGCATGTTGCTGCAGGCTGGGTAGAATCTTCTAGCAGGCATTTGAAATCCTGTGTGCTTATCAAGGCTTTTTTTTCTCAGAGAATAGGTGCAGGAACTTTGCCCCCTATCCACCTCTCAGCACTGTCTCTTGGCTCCACCCCCTACCCACCTCCCAGTACCACCCCTTTGAGAGAATACAGAGCCAAGTATCATTTTGTGCTACTAAGTAATTTGTATGGAATTTGATAGACCCCAGCAACATTAGAATCCCCCAGCAACAACAGACCCCGCCACAGCAACAATAGATCCCCCACACAACAACAGACCAATCCCCAGCAACAATGGACCCCCCCCTGCAAAAAAATGCCACCCAGCAATAGACCCTCAGCAGCAACAACAGATTTCCCTGCAGCCAGCATCAATAGAGCCTCCGGCAGACAGCAACAATAGACCTCTCCCTCAACAATAGATCCCTCCCAGCAACAAATGACCCCCAGCTAACAACAATAGATCTACTCAGCAACAATAAACCCACGTAAAAAAAAGATCCCCACCAGCTTCAATAGATCCCCGCGGCCAGCATCAATAGACCCTTCTGCCCTTTACCCACCTCTGAGCACTGTCTCTTGGCTCCACCCCCTTCCCACCTCCCAGTACCACCCCTTTGAGAGAACACAGAGCCAAGTATCATCACCACAGCAACAATAGATCCCCACACAACAATAGACCGACCCCCAGCAACAATGGACCCCCTCCCCCGCAGCAAAATACCACCCCAGCAATAGACCCTCAGCAGCAACAACAGATCTCCCTGCAGCCAGCATCAATAGACCCTCCAGCAGCCAGCAACAATAGACCTCTCCCTCAACAATAGATCCCTCCAAGCAACAGCTGACCCCCCAGCCAACAACAATAGACCTACTCAACAATAGACATCCTTAAAAAAAAATAGACCCCCCCCACCAGCAACTATAGATCCCCCACAGCCAGCAGCAATAGACCCTCCTGCTCCCTACCCACCTCTGAGCACTGCCTCTTGGCTCCACCCCTACCCACCTCCCAGTACCACCCCTTTTAGAGAAAGCGGAACCAAGTATCATTTTGTGCTACTAAGTAATTTGTATAGAATTTGATAGACCCCAGCAACATTAGATGGCACCAACAACAACAGACCCACCACACAACAACAGACCAACCCCCAGCAACAATGGACACCCCCCCCCCCCGCAAAAAAAACCACCCCAGCAACAGACCCTACGCAGCAACAACAGATCTCTCTGCAGCCAGCATCAATAGACCCTCCGGCAGCCAGGAACAATAGACCTCTCCCTCAACAATAGATCCCTCTCCCAGCAACAATTGACCCCCCCCCAGCAACAAAAGACCCCTCCAGCCAACAACAATGGACCTACTCAACAACAATAGACATCCTTTAAAAAAATAGATCCCCACCAGCAACAATCGATCCCCCTGCAGCCAGCACCAATAGACCCTCTAGCATACCTCGCCATAAACTACATTCAGTGTTGGAGGTGCCGGAACCGTGTTCCCCCGCATTCCCACTGAGAAAAAAGCCTTGGCTCTCATGCAATTCACTGATGTGAAGAGGTTCATAAATGCTCATTTTTATGTACCGTTAGCATGCTGTGATCCTGCAATGTAGTGCACATAATATGCCATGGTGTGAACTGGTCCAGGTTAGGGAATCAGGTGGTAATGAAGCAAGGCAACTAGTATTTTCAGAAAGCAGATTCTTGCAGGGGCGGGGCGTGGCAGGGAAGGGGTTAATCCAGGGGTGATCAAAGGGTGGTTAAGTGTGAGCCTAGGGGGTGTTTTCTAACTCCATGGGGGCGTGGCTAGTGAAATGATCATAGAGACCTGTGATCCTATATAGAAGGATCACAGGCGCTCTGTGATCATTTCTGAGAGAACAACGGTCTGCTGTGCTTACAACGGCTGACCGTTCTTATCTCGCAGCGGGGAACGATCGCGGGTGCCTGGCGGCACCCGTGATCGCTCCCCATAGAGAGAGAACAACAGTCAGCTGTTGTAAACACAGCAGACCGTTCTTCTCTCTGAAATGATCACAGAGTCCTGTGGATCGGCATCTTCGCTGCCTAGTCGGGGTGGGCGGTGAGCGCTCGCCCCCAGGACCGCTCCCGCGAACTGACACACCCATACGTCGATTCGCGCAGCTGAGCCAGCCTGCCGCAGAATATCTGTCGGCAAGCGGTTAAAAAAAAAATAAAAATCTATCAGTGTATGGTGAGATAACTCGTCTGATTTAGAAGTAGGTAACGAAAACCCTTTGTCTGGCGTTCCACTTTAGAGCTCTTGAAAGTCGCTGGCTTTGTGTGGACTTTCTTGGCGGAGTCTTATGAACAGCATTGTAGTTAATTAGCACCCGGACCTGGCTGGGCTCCGTCTGTGGAGGAAGCGGCATTATTGATTTAACCTTCAGAGAGGCTGAAGAACAACAGAACGCCGGGCCGGTGGCACCGATCCATGTCTGCTCTGGAATCGCATGGCATACCGTAGTGCCGCTTAGATCGCTGTGTTTTCTTACTGTCCAGACATAGTAACGTTCCCCACTTCTACTCTTCCTGCTTTACCTTATATTTCCGCCTTTTCCATTGTTTCTCAGATTTTATGTAGCTGGAGCCTTTCCTGAATTGTAGTCGTATTTTGTTTTTCTTCATTTTACAGTTTGGGACTTTGTGCCGATGAGACGAGCGCACTGTCTGCCCAGAACCAATCAGATCCCCACTTTCATTTCTAAACCTGTGCATGAAAAATGTCAGTTTGTTGCTATGGGTTACGTTATGTGGTTTTTTTCTCAGAAAATAGGTGCAGGAACTCAACCAAACCACCCCCCCCCCCTCCAAACCGCATTAAACTAGCAATGGGGGGGGGGGGGGTCTTAAAAGGGCAATAAATACCAGGAGTGTATTATGTACAGAGTGCAGAGTTTGGAAGGGTTACACACAGAGTGCAGCATTTGAGGGGGGGGGATTTACACACAGTGCAGAGTTCAGGGGTGCACTAAGTACAGAGTGCAGAGTTCAGGGGTACACTACATACAGAGTTCAGGGGGGGGGGTTACATACAGAGTGCAGTGTTCAGGGGTGTGCTGCATACATTGTACAGAGTTAAGGGGTGTGCTGCATACAGAGTACAGAGTTCAGGGATGCACTGCATACAGAGTGCAAAGTTCAGGGGTGCGCTGCATACAGAGTTCAGGGATGCACTGCATAAAGAGTACAGGGTTAAGGGGTGCACTACATAGAGAGTGCAGAGTTCAGGGGTGCGCTGTATACAGAGTGCAGAGTTCAGGGGTGAGCTGCATACAGAGTGCAGCGTTCGGGGGGGAGGGGTTACACACAGAGTGCAGTGTTCAGGGGTGTGCTGAATACAGTGTGCAGAGTTAAGGGGTGCGCTGCATACAGTGTGCAGAGTTCAGGGGTGCGCTGCATATAGAGTGCAGAATATGTGGGGGATTATTCACAGGGGTGCGCTCCATACAGAGTGCAGAGTTCAGGGGTGTGCTGCATATAGATTTCAGGGATGCGCTGCATACAGAGTGTATCGTTCAGGGGTGCTCTGCATGCAGAGTTCAGGGGTGCGCTGCATACAGTGTGCAGAGTTCAGGGGTGCGCTGCATATAGAGTGCAGAATATGTGGGGGGGTTATTCATGGGGGTGCGCTCCATACAGAGTGCAGAGTTCAGGGGTGTGCTGCATGTAGAGTTCAGGGATGCGCTGCATACGGAGTGCAGAATTCAGAGGTGCGCTACATTCAGAGTGCGATGTGTTGCATACAGACTGCAGAGTTCAGGGGTGCGCTGCATAGAGAGTATAGAGTGTAGCCTTCTTCTACAGCTGCTTACCTTTGCATCCCCTATCCACATCTCACTTTCACCCCTCTTCATCTCTCACTTCTGAATGCAACCCCCCCCTCCAACGCCCCATCCCCCCCCCCCTCCTTAAAAGCGCCATTTTCCACATGCCTTACATTTGTTGCTGTATTAAGCTGAAACACCCAGCCTGCTCTAGTACCTCCCTGTATATTGTAGGTGGCTCCACCTCTCTCATTTGTCAGGAGATCATCCAATGGGGGTGTTGGGATCTGCACTGCTACCCGGTCACCCGCATCTCCCTTGTCCCCATCCTGCACTCAGTGGGAGCCGCTCAGGAGATTAGATCTGTGGGAGCCGCTCAGGAGATCAGATCTGTGGGAGCCACCCAGGAGATCAGATCTGTGGGAGCCGCTCAGGAGATCAGATCTGTGGGAGCCGCTCAGGAGATCAGATCTGTGGGAGCCACCCAGGAGATCAGATCTGTGGGAGCCGCTCAAGAGATGAGATCTGTGGGAGCCGCTCAGGAGATTAGATCTGTGGGAGCCGCTCAGCAGATGAGATCTGTGGGAGCCGCTCAGGAGATCAGATCTGTGGGAGCCCCTCAGGAGATCAGATCTGTGCGAGCCGCTCAGGAGATCAGATCTGTGGGAGTCCCTCAGGAGATCAGATCTGTGGGAGCACCTCAGGAGATCAGATCTGTGCGAGCCGCTCAGGAGATCAGATCTGTGGGAGTCCCTCAGGAGATCAGATCTGTGGGAGCCCCTCAGCAGATGAGATCTGTGGGAGCCGCTCAGGAGATCAGATCTGTGGGAGTCCCTCAGGAGATCAGATCTGTGGGAGCCCCTCAGGAGATCAGATCTGTGCGAGCCGCTCAGGAGATCAGATCTGTGGGAGTCCCTCAGGAGATCAGATCTGTGGGAGCCCCTCAGGAGATCAGATCTGTGCGAGCCGCTCAGGAGATCAGATCTGTGGGAGTCCCTCAGGAGATCAGATCTGTGGGAGCCCCTCAGGAGATTAGATCTGTGGGAGCCGCTCAGGAGATCAGATCAGTGGGAGCCGCTCAGGAGATTCGATCTGTGGGAGCAGCTCAGGAGATTAGATCTGTGGGAGCCTCTCCGGAGATGAGATCTGTGGGAGCCGCTCAGGAGATCAGATCTGTGGGAGCCCCTCAGGAGATCAGATCTGTGGGAGCCGCTCAGGAGATAAGATCTGTGGGAGCCGCTCAGGAGATAAGATCTGTGGGAGCCGCTCAGGAGATCAGATCTGTGGGAGCCGCTCAGGAGATCAGATCTGTGGGAGCCGCTCAGGAGATCAGATCTGTGGGAGCCGCTCCGGAGATTAGATCCCTCCTAGCACACCCCCTCCCCCTGCCCAAACCCCCCTCCCAGCAATAATCCTTGTCTACCTTCCCCTCCTAAACTAAATGGTGCACCACTGCTACCCCCAAATTTCCTCCTCCTAGTGCAAATCCTCTCCCAGTCCAACCCCCCCTCCTAGCACATACCCCTCCCCCTGCCCAAACCCCCCCCCCCCTCCCAGCACTAATCCTTGTCTACCTTCCCCTCCTAGCACACATACCCTCATCCCCAGCACAAATCTTTGCCCTCCACCATCCCCCCTACCAGCTCAAATCCTCTTTTCCCCCAAATGTCCCCTCCTAGTACAAATCCTCTACCTGTCAAATTTCCCCTCTGAGCATAAATCCTCTCCTACCTCCAAATCCCCCCTCAAAGCACAAACCCCCCACCCTCCAATTTCCCCTCCTAACACAAATCCCCCCCCAATCCTCCCTACTAGCACAAATACTACCCCCAAAATTCCCATCACTGAACATAAATCCCCCCTCCTAGTCCACCCCCCCCCAAAATTAGGACTCCTAAACTAAATGGTGCACCACTGCCACCACCTAATTTCCTCCTCCTAGGGCAAATCCTCTCCCAGTCCAATCCCCCCCTCCTAGCACATACCCCCCCCCCCTGCCCAAACCCCCTTCCCAGCACTAATCCTTGTCACCCTTCCCCTCCTAGCACACATACCCTCATCCCCAGCACAAATGTGGGTTACTCTAAAGCTGCTGTCATTACTCCTGCCAGCTTGTAGGTAGTACCTCCGAAGGCAGCGCCCTCAAACCTCACATGATACCACTGTGCCCAGGGCAGCCGCCCCCTCCTGCCCACCCCGTGCCCCGGCCCTGCTAGCAAGGTGTACCTAATAAAGTGGCCGGTGAGTGTATATCTCCCTTCTCCAACCTCCAAAGTGAGCAGCCAATCTGTGGGGTGGGGCCACAAGGGTTTGGAGTTTGGCTTTAAGCGATCAAATTCTGATGTCAACCATTGGCTCAAAAACCCAAATCTCCGCAAAGTACGCCATTCCAAAAACGACAAGAAAACAGAACTTTATAAAGTTTATTAGTAATCAGAAGATCGGAAATTGTAGCTTTCACAAGATGAATGGCCTTTCTCCAGCTGTTGGGGTTGAGCGCGGTAATGAAATCTGGGGAGCGGCGGGATTTTTGGGACGCGCCGTACACAGACATGAAAAAGCTGAGCTTTCATTCAGTAAAAAAGCGATGATCTATTACCGCCCAGCGCTGTTATTGTAACCCGCCGTTGAGGCGTTGAACAGCCTAATCCTTTTTTTAATGACTCCCAGTGTATCCCCCCCCCCCCCCCACAGAAATCCCGAGCCCGAGTTAACTAAGACGTTCGCCCCCCCGCTGTTTTAAGGCACGCCGCTGGCGAAGGACGGAGACGCTGAAAGTGAAATCCATGACGTGTTTAAGAAAACAGCCTCTGTGCCAATCCTCGCAGGACAGCTGGAAGAGGTCGTAGCGAAGTTATATTAATCATCGACTCGCTCCTACCGTTCCCGGCGGGGGCAGGGGGGGGGGACTCCGCGCCTTTCGCCAAGCCAGGTTCACAGTCTCTTATTACACATGGAAAAAAAGGGGAATTAGACGCGCGGCTAGGCCGTCTCCGAACTCCGCTTCCTTCTCCTGCCTCCGCTGGACAACGCCTCCGTCTTCCTCTGCTGGACCTGCGGAGAGAAAATGATTATTCAGAGAACGGTCTGATCTGCTTCGCACAGAGGAACTTTCATGGTCAATTACCAAAATATGTGAAGGCCACGTTACCATGCAGAACGTTAAATCTTCCCAGATCATTTATAGAAAAAAAAGAATATTTGCCATGAAGATAGTGAAAGTTATATATTGGCCATGCTGGTTTAACCACTTCTGGACCAAAAGGTTTACCCCCCCCTTAATGACCAGGCCATTTTTTGCGATTCGGCACTGCGTTACTTTAACGGACAATTGCCAATTCTTGCCCTACTGAGTCTTGAGGTGCATACCCTAATGCAATAGGCTGTGCAAACCTATGCCATCCAATCAGATGCAGCTGCTGATATTCTGACAGCTACCGCCAGCGATTGCCAGCATACAATAGCCCAGCAGGGGGAGCTTTCACATTTATGCTGTTAGCGTCAATGGAGGAATTTGCAGGCTGAATTAACCACTTAAAGTGGAGTTCCACCCTAAATTTATACTTATCTCCATCTTCTCGCTCCGGGTCACCTGAAAAACAAATGGATAATCGCATTTTTTTTTTTTTTTACTTACCTCGTAGAGAAGAAAATATACTCACCTTACTTCCTCTTCCTCCCCTCGGCGGCCACGGCGATTCGTCACTTCCTGGCTTGCAATGATTCCTGGGAGCTGAACATCATCGCTCCCAGGAATCAATGCGCCTGCACCGGCCCCGACGTCAGTTCCGGGGCACGTGCACCGGAAGTGACGGCGGGGCCGGTGCAGTGCATAGTGGGACCGAAGAAGACGGAAGAGGACGCAGAAGAGGATCGCGCTGGCTTCAAGCTGCCCACACCTGAGATGGCAGCGCTGGACAATACATTTTCAAGGTAAGTATTTCTTCTAAAAGGTAAGTGCAACCCGGGACAGATCAGAGGCTATCCATTGTGGAATGTACTAGCCCTGACTGTCCCGGGGGTATTTTTATTAAAAAAAAGTATTCCCAGGGTGGAACTCCGCTTTAAGGACCTATTTCTGACACGTGTTGTTTACACGTTAAAAATACAGGGTTTTTTTTTACGGAATAAAAAAAAAATACAGTTTTTTTGCTAGAAAGTTACTTAGAACCCCCAAACATTATACACATATATATATATATATATATATTTTTTTTTTTAGCAGAGACCCTAGAGAATAAAATGGAGATTGTTGCAATATTTTTTATCACACCGTATTTGCGCAGCAATCTTACAAGTGCATTTATTTTTTTAAAAAAATATACTTTTTTGAATTCAAAAATAAGAAAACAGTAAAGTTAGCCCAATTTTCTAAAATGTAAAAGATGATGTTACGCCAAGTAAATAGATACCTAACATGTCATGCTTCAAAATTGTGCACACTCGTGGAATGGCGACAAACATTGGTACTTAACCACTTCTGGACCGGAAGATTTTCCCCCTTAACCGCTTTCCGACCGCCGCAAGTAGATTTACTGCGGCGGTCAGCCCCTGCCAGGCAGAGTGACGTTAATTAACGTCACTAGCCTGGGAGGGTCTGGGGAGCGAGCGCGCGCCCGCGGAGGCGCGCTCCCGCACGGTCACGGACCCCCCCGCGCGTGTGACCAGCGGACCCGATGTCCGCCGGCCACTCGGCGATCGTCGGGGGAGAGGGAGAATGTCAGGCAGCTTGTGTAAACAAGCTGCCTGTCATTCTCCTCGCTGTACAGACACTGATCACACGGATCTAGTATGTAGATCCGTTGATCAGTGTCCTTACAGCTAGAGCCACAGCCAATCACAGTAAGAATCACGCCCCTAGGGACACACACAGCCCCTCCCTCCCAAATAAAGTTAACCCCTTCACTGCCAGTGTATTTTTACAGTAACAGTGCATATGTATAGCACTGATTACTGTAGAAATGTCACTGGTAACCCCAAAAGTGTAAAAAATGTCAGTCAAGGGTCCGATCTGTCCGCCGCAATGTCGCAGTACCGCAAAAAAAATCGCAGATCGCCGCCATTATGCGTTAAAAAAAAAAAACAACAAAAATGACAAAAATCTTTCCCTTTGTTAGTAAACGCGATAACTTTTGCGCAAACCAATAAAAATACGCTTTTTGCGATTTTTTTTACCAAACATAGGTAGCATTAAACAAATTGGCCGAAAATGTTAAAAAATTTTGATTTTTACATTTTTTTTTGGGGAATTTCATATAAAAAAATGTGAAAATATTGTTATTTTTGCAAAATTGTTGCTCTTTTTTTGTTTATAGCGCGTGATCAAAAAATCGCACAGGTGATCAAATACCACCAAAAGAAAGCTCTGTTTGTGGGAAAAAAGGGACGTCAAATTCGTTTAGGTACAGCGTCGCACGACCGCGCAATTGTCCGTTAAAGTCACGCAGTGCCGAATCGCAAAATACCCCCTGGTCTTTTAGCAGGAAAATCCTCCGGGGCTTAAGTGGTTAATGACCAGGCTATATTTTGCAATTCGCCACTGCGTTACTTTAACTGACAATTGCCCAGTAGTGCGACGCTGTACCCAAATAAAATTGATGTCCTTTTTTTCCCACAAATTATTATTATTATTATACAGGATTTATATAGCGACAACAGTTTGCGCAGCGCTTGAAATAGAGCTTTATTTGGTGGTATTTGATCACCTGTGCAATTTTTATTTTTTGCGCTATAAACAAAAAAAGAGCGACAATTTTGAAAAACAAAAAAAAAAAAACAATATTTTTTTACTTCCTGCTATATAACATTCCCAATAAAAAAAAAAATCTAATTTTTCTTTCATCATTTTAGGCCAATTTGTATTCTGCTACATATTTTTGGTAAAAAAAAATCCCAATAAGTGTATATTGATTGGTTTGTGCAAAAGTTATCGCGTCTACAAACTAGGGAGTAGATTTATGGCATTTTTATTTATTTTTATATTTTCTACTGGTAATGGTGGCGATCAGCAATTTATAGCTGGACTGCGACATTGCAGCGGACAGATCGGACCCCTAACTGACACTTTTGGGGGGGGACCAGTGACATTACTACAGTATTCAGTGCTAAAAATATGCACTGTTACTGTAATAATGACACTAGCTGGGAAGGGGTTAACCTAGGGGTGATCAAAGAGTTAAATGTGTCCCTAGGGGGTTCTTTCTAACTGTGTGGGGGTTGTACTTACTAGATGAACATGGAGATCTGTGTTCCTGAATAGCAGGAACACAAGATCTCTGTGTTCATCTCTGACAGAACAGCGGTCTGCCGTGTTTACATTGGCAGACCGCCGTTCTGTCTCTTTGGGAATGCGATCGTGGGTGCTAAGTGGCAATCCCGGCCACTGGCCCCATGCATCAGCTTCCCTGCTGGCCCATGATCTCTTCCGTGAAGTAACATACGGGTACGGCATTTCACGGAAACCTGCGATCGTGGGTGGCTCCCGCTGCTGTCAGTCGAACTCTTATGCGGAGGGAGCAGGAGGTGTGGTTTACCAGTGCTTTGTGTGTCTATAGACACACACAGCCCAGCTCAAGAGCAGGCGTGAACGAGTGCCTCTGTAGCACCTGGCTTGCTAAGAAGTTACCCGGAGGAGGGAGGCGAGGACAGCGCCGACAGGGGACTCCAAAAGAGGAGGTAAGGGACCACTCTGTGCTATATCATTGCACAGAGCAGATAAAAGTAACATCTTTTTTTCTTTATTTCAGCCCAAAAAAAAATCCTTTATTATTTTAGCCCAAAAAAAAAAAAATCCTTTACTGTCAATTTAATAGATCTGGAGGTGAATGAAAATGCCATTTGTCTGGCAGATTCAAGGCTATTTGTACTGGAAGAAGCTCGGGGGTTAGTTTTCATGACATGCCTCCCCAAATCATCACTGACTGTGGAAACTTCACACTGGACCTCATGCAACTTGCATTCTGTGCCTCTCCACTCCTCCTCCAGACTCTGGGTCCCTAATGAAATGCAAAATTTTCCACAGTCACCACACCTTTTTGAGAAGGGAGCGAGGGACAGCTATTAGTAAAAGTATGTAGGCATAGGACACACCCCCCTGCCACGCCCCCTTAAAAGGAGAATTATACAAAAATAAAATGATTAGTGCTTTTTACCACTACTATTCCTTTATATTGGATTTTTGAAATTTACAAATGCAGCAATTTAGAAATTGGATGAAAGGTTTAGCACTGGGAAAAACATTTTATATACAGCTATATAGATCAGACCAAAATGAGGGAGAAATGAGGAGGAAAGAGGGACAGAGGGACTTTGCTCCAAATCAGGGACAGTCCCCGGAAATCAGGGACAGTCCCCCGAAATCAGGGACAGTTGGGAACTATGAGTCAGTGATGATTTGGGGAGCCATGTCATCTGCTGCTGTTGGCCCACTGTGTTTTATCAGGTCCAAAGTCAGTGCAGTCCTCTACCAGGAAATTCTAGAGCACTTCATGCTTCCCTCTGCTGACCAGCTTTATGGAGATGCTGATTTCATTTTCCAGCAGGACTTGGCTCCGCCCACACTGCCAAAACTACCAAAACCTGGTCACATGATCATGATATCACTGTGCTTGATTGGCCAGCAAACGCGCCTGACCTAAATCCCATAGAGAATCTGTGGGGTATTGTCAAGAAGAAGATGAGAGACACCAGAGCCAACAATGCAGGCGAGCTGAAGGCCACAATCAAAGCAACCTGGACTTCCATGATGACGATTGCCTTGGGGTGGTCTTTATTTCTAGGCATTAGGTTATTTTATTTATTGGAATGCAAGTTATTGGACCCTTTTTACATTTATATTGCTGGAGCAATCTGTTGTATTCCTCTTTTGTCAGATGAGATTTGTTATTCTAATACTAGTCTATAATTACAGATATCATTTTTAATTAAGCTCCTGATGAGTGGACGGAGAGCCACGAAACGCGTAGAGCACACAGTTATGAAGACATGCCTCTCAGAGACTGACCAAGTGTCGTTCATGATACATTTTTATGTTATTTATTTATTTATACAATATGGAATGTACTTTTATAGTTGTGACCTATCTACGTTATGTCAAGTCTCCTAAATTGTGTATGTCTATAATTTATTTGTGCTTTTTTTTTATATAACTGTCTTATTATGTAATATCCAATAAATTATTAATTATTATTATTATTATTCTGTGATTTTACACATCTTGTTTATTAGCAAGTGGCCGACCTCATATAAAGTCCCATGACCCATCCTTTTCTCTTTGTATGTTTAACCACTTAAGCCCCAGAAGATTTGGCTGCTCAAAGACCAGGCCCTTTTTTGCGATTCGGCACTGCGTGATTTTAACGGACAATTGCTCAGTCGTGCGACGCTGTACCCAAATGAAATTGACGTACTTTTTTTCCCACAAACAGAGCTTTCTTTCGGTGGTATTTGATCACCTCTGCGATTTTTACTTTTTGCGCTATAAACCAAAAAAGAGCGACAATTTTGAAAAAAATAACAATATTTTTCACATTTTTTTATATGAAATTCTCAAAAAAAAATGTAAAAATCTAAATTTATTATACATTTTAGGCTAATTTGTTTTCTGCTACCTATGTTTGGTAAAAAAAAAAATCGCAATAAGCGTATTTTGATTGGTTTTGCGCAAAAGTTATTGCGTTTACTAACTAAGGGAAAGATTTCTGTCATTTTTATTGTTTTTTTTTTTAACTAGTAATGGCGGCGATCTCCGATTTTTTTTTTTTTTTGCGGGACTGCGACATTGCGGCGGACAGATCGGACCCCTGACTGACATTTTTTTACACTTTTGGCGGTACCAGTGACATTACTACAGTAAGGGGTTAACTTTATTCGTGAAGGGGTTAACTTTATTGGTGATCAAGGGGTTAAGTGTGTCCCTAGGGGCGTGATTCTAACTGTCAGGGGGCGTGGCTTGTTAGATCATCACAGAGACATACGATCCTATATAGCAGGATCGCATAGCCTCTGTCATGATCTAAGGGAGAATGACAGACGGCTGTGTTTACATCAGTCGTCTGTCTTTCTCCCTCTCCTGAGGGAGATTGCGAGTGACATCGGAGCCGCCGGTCACACATGTGGGCTAGGCAGGGAACGAATGGGGGCAGTAGCACGCCGCCAGCGGCGCACGCTCGCCCCCTACAGGCTCGGGGGCGAGCGAGGTAGTACTATGTCACTTTGCCTGTAGGGGGCTGACTGCCGCAGTATATAGTCGTGCGGCGGTTGGCGAGTGGTTAATTAGGGATGGAGGTCTGTCACTGGTTTTACTTCAGATCATATTCTTTTTCCCTGGGCTTCCATAACACCTCAGCAGTGCCACAGGCTGATCGCCTCCATGCCACGCCGCATTGATGCAGTAATTCATGCAAAAGGAGCCCCGACCAAGTATTGAGTGCATAATATACTGTACATGGACAGACTTTTCACTAAGCCAACATTTCTGTATTAACCACTTGGCGACCGCTCACATGGAGCGTACTGCGGCAAAGTGGCTCGTTATCGTCCAGCGACGTAGACCTATGTCGCTGGACTCCTCCCCTTGTGGGCGGCGCGCGCGCGCCGCCGGAGGCTCGCTCCCGCTGTATTCAGACACAGCGGGAGTCGGGCCAGGGGAGGAGAGGCGGTGATCACCGCCGCTCTTCCCCGATCGTCGGGAATCGAGTGAGGAAATCCGCCCGCTTGTGTAAACAAAGCGGGCGGATCTCCTCTGTGACAGACAGGGTCAGATTGCAGGATTCAGCATAGCATGTCACACAATCCCCTCCCCCCACACACGTCAGTAAGCACCAGGCATACATTAACCCCTTGAACACCAATAAAAGTTAACCCCTTCCCTGCCAGTGTCATTTTTACAGTAACAGTGCATAATTATAGCACTGATTACTGTAGTAATGTCACTGGTACCACCAAAAGTGTCAAAAATGTCAGTTAGGGGTCCGATCTGTCCGCCGCAATGTCGCAGTCCCGCAAAAAAAAATCGCAGATCACCGCCATTACTAGTTAAAAAAAAACCAATAAAAATGACATAAATTTCCCGTAGTTAGTAGCTGCGATAACTTTTGCGCAAACCAATCAAAATACGCTTATTGTGATTTTTTTTTTTTACCAGAAATATGTAGCAGAAAACAAATTGGCCTAAAATGTTAAAAAATTTAGAATTTTACATTATTTTTGGGGGGAATTTAATATAAAAAAAATGTGAAAAATATTGTTATTTTTTCAAAATTGTCGCTCTTTTTTTGTTTATAGCGCAAAAAGTAAAAATCGCACAGGTGATCAAATACCACCAAAAGAAAGCTCTGTTTGGGGGGGGGGGGGAAGGACATAAATTTAATTTGGGTACAGCGTCGCACGACCGTGCAATTGTCCATTAAATTAACGCAGTGCCGAATCGCAAAATATGGCCTGGTCAGGAATGGGGTAAAATCTTCCGGTCTTAAAGCAGTTAAAAATACGCTCATTGAGAATTTTTTTTTGTCAAAGACATGTAGCTAAATACATTTTGGCCTAAATATATGACAACAATTGAATATGTTGGATATTTTTTAACTGTCAAAGTAGAAAAATTGTTATTTTTTCAAAATTGTCGCATTTTTTTTATTAATATCGCAAAAAATGAAAAGCGCAGAGGTGATCAAATACCCCCAAAAGAAAGCTCTGTTTGTGGGAAAAAAAGGACGTAAATTTCGTTTGGGTACGGCATTGCATGACCGCGCAATTGGCAGTTAAAGTCGCACAGTGCTGAATCGCAAAAAGTGGCCTGGACGTACAGCAGGAAAATCCTCCGGTCCTAAAGTGGTTAAAAATCCTTTTTGTTATTGGTCTTATGTAATATCCTAATTTTCTACAGGAGGAAAAAGGAGGACAGTGATTTCTCTACATGCTGCCCTCACTGCCCCTCCTATCCAGGTGTACAGGGGAGCCGCACAGGCCCCATGGAGCATGGGGCCCAGGTTGCAACCCCTGTAGTTACGCCCCTGTAGTGGACCAAGGTCGTGCACCACCCTTGCAGCATGAAGCAGATTGACCTCCCTGCTCCAGTTCCTGACTCTATTTCTGCCCACCTTTAGGGCCCATCTCTCACGATTTTTGTTGTGCAATTTTCACGTGTGACAGCCCATTAACTTCAAGGGGCTGCCCTATGCACATTTTTCGCCCAAAAGGAGCTTCTTTTTGGGTGACTTGCATAGCGCAATTTTTAACCACTTTACCACCAGAGGATTTTCCTGCTTTACGTCCAGGCCACTTTTTGCGATTCGGCACTGTGCGACTTTAACTGACAATTAACAATTATGCAACGCCGTACCCAAACGAAATTTACGTCCTTTTTTCCCCACAAACAGAGCTTTCTTTTGATGGTATTTGATCATCTCTGCGATTTTTATTTTTTGCGATATTAATAAAAAAAAAAAACGACAATTTAGAAAAAATAACAATATTTTTCTACTTTGACAGTTAAAAAATATCCAATATATTCATTTTTTGTCATATATTTAGGTCTAAATGTATTTAGCTACATGTCTTTGGCAAAAAGATTCTCAATGCGCATATTTTTAACCGCTTTAAGACCGGAAGGTTTTACCCCATTCCTGACCAGGCCATATTTTGCGATTCGGCACTGCGTTACTTTAACGGACAATTGCGCGGTCGTGCGACGCTGTACCCAAATTAAGATGAAGTCCTTTTTTCCCCACAAATAGAGCTTTCTTTTGGTGGTATTTGATCACCTGTGCGATTTTTACTTTTTGCGCTATAAACATAAAAATAGCGACAATTTTGAAAAAATAACAATATTTTTCACATTTTTTTATATGAAATTCCCCCCCCCCAAAAAATTAAAAATCAAAATGTTTTAACATTTTAGGCCAATTTGTTTTCTGCTACATATTTTTGGTAAAAAAAATCACAATAAGCGTATTTTGATTGGTTTGCGCAAAAGTTTTCGCAGCTACTAACTACGGGAAATTTATGTCATTTTTATTGTTTTTTTTTAATTAGTAATGGCGGCGATCTGCGATTTTTTAGCGGGACTGCGACATTGCAGCGGACAGATCGGACCCTTGACTGACATTTTTGCCACTTTTGGGGGTACCAGTGACATTACTACAGTAATCAGTGCTATAAATATGCACTGTTACTATAAAAATTACACTGGCAGGGAAGGGGTTAACTTTTATTGGTGATCAAGGGGTTAATGTATGCCTGGTGCTTACTGACATGTGTGGGGGGAGGTGACTGAGTGACACAGGCACAGATCGCAGGTTCAGCTATGCTGAATCCTGCAATCTGACCCTGCCTGTCACTTAGGAGATCCGCCCGCTTTGTTTACACAAGCGGGCGGATCTCCACACTCGATTCCCGACGATCGGTGATCACCGCCGCTCCTCCCCTGGCCCGACTCCCGCTGTAACTGAATACAGCAAGAGAGAGAGCATCCGGCGGCGCGCGCGCGCCGCCGAGAGAAGGGAATGTCTGGTGACGTAGGTCTACGTCGCCAGACGATAACGAGCCACTGTGCCGCAGTAGCAGCACAGTGAGCAGTGCGGAAAGTGGTTAAAGTCACGCTTTGCCGTGGAATTCTGTCATAAAACAATCGCAGGAGGATCACACCGCGTTTGGGGTGCCATTAAAGAATAATAGCACTCAAGTGCATGTTGCATGTTGCATCCTAAATATGGGGTAACCAGTGACAGGAGAAGGTCATTCAGTGCCCAGGGGAAAGTTGCCAAAGTGTCCCCCACCCTTCCAGTTCACCATGTGCAAGCTTAGGGTAACCCGCACCTCCTCCTGGCTCTCTCCTAACTGCTCCCAGCACCGGGCTTACAAAAGTAGCGATGCAATAAACTATTGCCCCCAGGGCAACATGCTCCAACATGGGCATAACATGTTCCAAAAGCTTAAACTCTTGGCGCCGGCGCCTCCCGGCCCTTTTAGAGGTTTATGATGCCGGTGTTCCGTGAGAATTACCTACCCGTGAGGAAAACCTACCCTCGTCACTTCCGGTTCACGGCAGTCTGTGTAACGCGAGCAGTTACATTAAAACAGCTGTGCTGCACTATGAGTCATCTCCGCTCCTGTCCCGGTCACTTCCCTGCTCTTGGCTACTAAATATAAAAGCGGCGGCGGCTGTATGAAAAGATAAATCACGGAGCCGCCAGCCGCTTTTATATTTACTAGCCAAGATCAGGGAAGTGACCGGGACAGGAGCGGAGATGACTCATAGTGCAGCACAGCTATTTTATGTCACCGCCGGGTCGGTAGGTTTTTTTAACGGACACCGAGATCGTTTCAGACTAGTGCGCATGCGCACTAGTCTGATCCTCAGCTGTTCCATTAGGTATCCGGGGCTGTGAGCATGCGCACTGCTGCGCTGCTCAGCTGTTCCTGGCCGGAAGTGACGAGGGGTAGGTTTTTCTCACGGGGTAGGTAATTCTCACGTTACACCGGGAGCCAGGGCACAGCTTAAGATCACATGACTGCCATGATTGGCTGTTAGGCTAGTGACCGCCATGATTGGCTTTCAGTTAGTCAATGGTAACTGTGCTGGGAGTGTGCAGCACACGCAAAGGCAGCAATTCTGCTACATAATTTTGGTAAAAAAAAATCCCAATAAGTGTATATTGATTGGTTTATGCAAAAGTTATCGCATCTACAAACTAGGGGAAAGATTTATGTCACTTTTATTTATTTATTTATTTATTTATTTTGTAAATCTGCGATTTTATTGGGACTGAGACATTGCGGCGGACAGATTGGACCCCTAACTGACATTTTTTTGCACTTTTGGGGGGGGACCAGTGACATTACTACAGTAATCAGTGCTAAAAATATGCACTGTCACTGTACTAATGACACTGGCAGGGAAATGGTTAACACCAGGGGCTATCAAAAGGTTAAATGTGTCCTTAGGGGGTGCTTTCTAACTGTGTGGGGGTTGTATTCACTGAATGAACACAGAGACCTGTGTTCCTAAAAAAGAGGAACACAGGATCCCTGTGTTCATTGCTGACAGAACAGCAGAACGAGCGATTGCAAGTGCCTGGTGGCCGTCCGCTGATTGGCTCCCCTTGTAGTGGTCCCACAAAACGACGAACAGGTACGTCATTTCATGGGACAGAGCCGACCAGTATATTTACTGCTGGCCGTCAGCAAGTGGTTAACCCCTTTATGACCGCCCGCCGCAGATTTATTGTGGCAGGCAGCCGTTCCTGGGCAAACCGATATAGCTCTACGTCGCTCGCTCTCAGGAGGCTAGGGGGGCGAACGCGCCGCTTGTCAGCGGTGAAGCCTGTGCCTGTGTCAGACGGCTCCGATTGCTGCCTGACACCGGCGATCTCTCCCCGCTGAGGGAGAAGGACGGTCGGCTGATGTAAACACAGCTGTCCGTCCTTCTCCCTGCAATGATCACAGAGACCATGTGATCCTTCTATATAGGATCGCATGTCTCTATGGTCATCTCAGAAGCCATGCCACCCCACAGTTAGAATCACTCCCCTAGGGTCACATTTAACCCCTTGATCACCCACAGTGTTCACCCCTTCCCTGCCAGTGTCATTTCTACAGTAACAGTGCATATTTTAAGCACTGATTACTGTAGTAATGTCACTGGTCCCCCTAAAAGTGTCAAAAATGTCAGTTAGGGGTCCAATCTGTCCGCCGCAATGTCGCAGCCCCGCAAAATATTGCAGATCGCCGCCATTACTAATAAAAAAATAAAAAAAATGACATAAATCTTTCCTGTAGTTAGTAGTAACTTTTGCAAAAACCAATCAAAATACGCTTATTGCGATATTTTTTACCAAAAATATGTAGCAGAACACAAATTGGCCCAAAATGTAAAAAAAAAAATATTTTTATTTATTTTATTTTTTTGGGAATGTTAAATAGCAGAATGTGAAAAATATTTTTTTTTTTTCAAAATTGTCGCATTTTTTTGTTTATAGCGCAAAAAGTAAAAATCGCACAGGTGATCAAATACCACCAAAAGAAAGCTCTGTTTGTGAGAAAAAAAGGACGTCAAATTTATTTGGGTACAGTGTTGCAGGGCCGCGCAATTGTCCATTAAATTAACTCAGTGCCAAATCGCAAAATATGGCCTGGTCATTAAAGGGGAAAATCCTTCCGGTCCAGAACTGGTTAAGGAGAATTGTACAAAAAAAAAAAAAAGATTGGTTAAACCCACAAATGCTTGTTTTTACCACTATTATTCCTTTATATCAGCTTTTAGAAATTGATAAATGCGGCCATTTAGAAATCGGATGAAAGGTTTAGCATTGGGAAGCAGTTTTTAAACAATAAATAGTGCAATTTATATACAACTATATAGACCAGACCAAAATGGGGGACAAATGAAGGACAGTCCCTCGAAATCAGGGACAGTTGGAAGCTATGGAAGTGGGAACGGCCGATTTTTGGGCTTTGCAACCTTTTAAAGCCTATTAGGATGCAGCGGCTGCGGGGACACAGCCACTCATCTTGATGTGACAGCCGTATGGGTGAGCCGCCACAAACCCTCACTGCCTGTGTTTGGGGCCGCTCACCCTCCAGGCTTGGTTTTCTTGCATTTTTTAATATAGAAATGATTTCATACATTTACTGACTGCAGAGCCAGATCCTCAGTTCCAGTAACCAGTAAATGGCCCATTAATACTGTACATAGGGAGGATTGCATTGCATAGTGTGCACATTGCAGTGTGAAAACAAAGCAAAGGGTGCCATCTAGTGTTAGTTTTATAGAAAGCAAGGAATCTAAACTTTAATGTATACCTAACAGCAAAACTTTTCTTTTTAGCTTTGGATAGAGTGGAGAGGGGTTAGAACCCCTGTCGGTTTTTATTGTGGTCTGTGGTCCCTGTTTAAGTGATTCCCCCTCTTTATTTGTCCTGTTTACCATTATCATTGGAAGTGAAAGTAATAGAAAATCACAAATTTTGGGTTGTCTCCGGAAAAGTAATAGAGGGGAAATCTTCCAATGGGAACACTAGTTCTGGTGACCTGGGGGGGGGGGTCCCCAAGGAATTCCCTTAATATGCCAGGATTTCTTCTCACTTCCTGTTTAGCTCTGGGACAGGAAGTGAGGAGAAATCTCCACAATGGGTCACAGATTGCGAAAAACATACATAAAATATGGTAAATTCCCTAGGGCAGTGATGGAGAACCTTGGCACCCCAGATGTTTTGGAACTATATTTCCCATGATGCTCATGCACTCTGCAGAGTAGTTTAGCATCATGGGAAATGTAGCTCCAAAACATCTGGGGTGCCAAGGTTCTCCATCACTGCCCTAGGGTAGTGTTTGGGGATTATAAGTAAGTAATCTAGCAAAAAATACGGATTTAAAATTATAAACAAAAAGTGCCAAAAAAACCTGGTCTTCAGGTGGTTAATTGAACAAGCTGAAGTTAGAAGCTGATTGGCTGCCACGCACAGCTGCACCAACTTTTGCACTCTCCAGTTTTAGTAAATCAACCCCAATGGATTTAGTGCTTTCTGAATTACAGACCAGCAACAAGTACAGAGATGAGGAATTCTTTTTTTTATTTCCTGCATACTTGTCCTGGGTCTGTGGCTCCAAGTATCGAGGCCAGGCACCTTGTATTTTCAGGAGCTCAGCAGTGCAGCCCCCCCCCTACTTTTCCCCTGTAGACACCTACTTTAAATAAAAAGCATAGGGAACCACATAAAAGGTATGGGGATCATGCAATGAAGCACTCACTTCTGCCATTGCTTCCTCCAGCTGCATGAGCTCCTCATAGTGATCCCTGGCTTCCTGCAGAGGGCGCACCATCGCCTCCTCTATCTGTGGGAAGAGCTGCCAAAAAAAAAGCGACATAAGGTTGTAGTGTATATACAGAGAGCAGGGAGGTTTATTAAGGGTGGGTCAAATACAGTGCTCCCTCTAGTGGTTAATGTACAAATCTACATATTCAGTATCATAATAAAAACATGGAACAGCAAACATTTACAGTATCTCACAAAAGTGAGTACACCCCTCACATTTTTGTAAATATTTTATTCTATCTTTTCATGTGACAACGCTGAAGAAATGACACTTTGCTACAATGTAAAGTAGTGAGTGTACAGCTTGTATAACAGTGAAAATTTGCTGTCCCCTCAAAATAACTCAACACACAGCCATTAATGTCTAAACCGCTGGCAACAAAAGTAAGTACACCCCTAGGTGTAGCCATTTTCCATCCCCGGTGTCATGTGACTCATTAGTGTTACAAGGTCTCAGGTGTGAATGGGGAGCGGGTGTTTTAAATTTGATGTTATCTCTCTCACTCTCTCATACTGGTCACTGGATGTTCAATATGGCCCCTCATGGCAAAGAACTCTGGGGAGTGGGAGGAAACCATAGGCTTGGATACAGTCCTAGTGATTAGTAGACAGGTTGTCTCTGTGCATTCTGGGATACTGTATAAAAGCCAAGAGCACATGTGCTTCGGGTCTTTGGCTGATGAACAGAGTCCTGGAGGGAGGGTGGAGGCTGTCTCCTCCTCTGTAGTGGTGGCACATGGTCGCAGGCAGTCGGCCTGGGCATCAAAGGAACGGAACTGAACCCAGAGGTCCAGGAGAGCTGGCTAAAGGGGAAGAGAGTGACAAAAATTATATAATAAAATATGATGGTTGCGCTCAACCAAAAATATAAATAGTGGTAATGTAAACAACTGTGCAGTGACAAATTAAATAAATGGATGGGTTATAGACCCAATTAAATAAATAAATATTGATAATAAACCACAAACATAATCAATTCATATGCAGTGCCGGAAATTAATTTGAATTCAGTCCCAGCAGAACTACAGCAAACAGTCCAAATGAATAATGCAGGCTGGAAATCTTTATAAATGTGTTTCTTCTGATAGTATAGCCTCCACCAATATCAGAATCACCCAGTGATACAGGCTGCTTACCAGATGGGGTGGACCCCTAAATTATAAGGGGTCAAAGAAGCCTTTGATCATACATATATGCCTGGATCAGATTATTTTCCTCCAAGGATCGACCAGCCAGATAATCAATGGACCACCATAAATAAACTCTCCAAAATAGCTCCAATCAATCATGTAAAATTGAGGGAATGTTTATTTAAAGAATAAAACTTACAAACAACTTCTTGTAGCAGAGCGTGTAGATACAAACAAATGTGCCGCGTACCGGGTGAACGGGCTTCCGCGTTCCACGATGCGTTCCACCCGGGCCGGAAGTGGCGTGATGCGATCAGATGTCCCGGCGCGTTTCGTCAGCGCGCAGCTGACGTTTTCAAGGGTCAAGGGTCAAAGTTCTGCTGGGACTGAATTCAAATTAATTTCCGACACTGCATATGAATTGATTTATATTTGTGGTTTATTATCAATATTTATTTATTTAATTGGGTCTATAACCCATCCATTTATTTAATTTGTCACTGCACAGTTGTTTACATTATCACTATTTATATTTTTGGTTGAGCGCAACCATTATATTTTATTATATAATTTTTGTCATTCATCACATTTTCATGTTAACGTTGGAGCTCCCACAATATATTTTATCACCATATAATATTTCATCAATAACTAATTAATTTAACACTAATATCACACTATACAACACCATTTTTTCTAAAGGGGAAGAGACACTGGAGACCCTCGAAAAACAGTAACGTGAGTACAGGGGATTGTGTCTAGGGGCCTGACCTGAGGGGAGCCACCCCAGTGTAGGATAGTCAGAGGACGGGTGTCAGTGTGTCAACTGAAAGGGGATACTAGGAGAGTATCCTGAAGATAATCTGGTCCATAAAGTCATCTGGATAGAAACTTAATCCAAATTCACCTAGTGGCAGGGTGAAATAGCAGCCTGGCTGCATCATCAGAAGTAGGAGTCATCCGCATTGTGAATAGTTAATTTGGAGTATCCCACTATTCTCTTCTCCCATCCCTAATTTAAATAAAACACCAAAAACAACTACATACCCCTAGGCTGATCATTGACTGAGCCAAGAAGTAAAGTGTTAATCTATACATGTTGAAATTGCTAATGGTATCCCAGGGGGACCCAAAGGAGTGGAATCCAGCAGTCCTCAAGGGGGCAGTGCTACATACAGTTTTACTAACACATATCAAAGTTGCAAAATTGTGCTTAGGCATTAATATTTGTTTTTCCCTTAGGCGTAAAGGGGTTAATGTATAGGGAGATCTCTGATGTGATAGGGAGACTCTGGCATGGGGGGAGGGGGGGGCTCAGATGGGAAGTGGGGGTTCTCATGTTAATTTAATCAAGTAGGTTGTGCTTGTTGTTCCCTTCAAGCGTCCCATCTTCTTTAATTTGATCAGAACCAGAAGAGACTTCATGCAAATCAACCTTCCTATGCTCCAGAAAAGACATAGGAGCACGGGAAGGTTGGTTTGGGTGAGGTTGTGTTCATGGCACCCTGGTTGGGAAATACCGATTTAGACAATCATATCAAAGAAATCTGTATTATCCACGTAATCTGATCACTTCTCATACCTTCATCATCGTCTCAAACAGGGGGAGCAGCACGAACTTGATGAATCCAATCTGGGCTTTGGGTTTGGTGACTGTATCTCGGTCCATAAAGGGCGTAACTGGAAGACCCTCCAATTTCTCCCGATCACTCTGTAAAATACATATCATACTACTTAGTCTACATTTGATGCACTGCCTGATGACTGGGTGTCTCGTATAACCGGAATCATCTGCGGTATCCGGGGTCATTTTGGGAGGGGCAGTTTGTGACCTGGTTCCTGGACTAAGGATAGAAGCTTCCAGTGAAGACCAGAATGTGTGACCAGAGGAGTGCACTGACCTTGTGGAAGACACTATGGCGAGGGGGGGGGTTTACTAAAGCTGGTGCACTCATCCCATTGGGGTTGCCTGGGGGTCAGGGGGGTCCCCCCCGACTGCATGATGTTCTACTTTTACTCACGTTGCTCTTCCTCCATAGGAGCCTCTTTACCTGCATTGTTGATTATGGCTGACATTTTTCACTCCACAGGTCATAACTTGTATGGTGAAGCTTTCTGTAAGTTACCTACCAATTTATATGGCTAAATGCTTTTATCTGTTGATGGATTTTGTTTTGTTAAAACTTAATAAAAATCTTTGAAAGTAAAACTGGTGCACTCAGAAACAGGTGCAACTGTGCATGGTAGCCAATCAGCTTCCGTGACTGTTGGCAACTTTGCAAACTGTTCCCACAAAGTTGGGAGCATGAAGTTGTCCAAAATGTCTTGGTATGCTGACGCCTTAAGAGTTCCCTTCACTGGAACTAAGGGGCCAAGCCCAACACCTGAAAAACAACCCCCACACCATAATCCCCCCTCCACCAAATGATTTGGACCAGTGCACAAGGCAAGGTCCATAAAGACATGGATGAGCGAGTTTGGGGTGGAGGAACATGACTGGCCTGCACAGAGTCCTGACCTCAACCCAATAGAACACCATTGGGATAAATCAGAGCGGAGACTGCGAGCCAGGCCATCTCGTCCACATCAGTGCCTAACCTCACACATGCACTTCTGGAAGAATGGTCAAACATTCCCATAGACACACTCCTAAACCTTGTGGACAGCCTTCCCAGAAGAGTTGAAGCTGTTATAGCTGCAAAGGGTGGGCCAACTCAATATTGAACCCAAAGGACTTTGTTAGGGGGGGGATATGGTGTTGGGTTATTTCAGGGGCTGGGCTTGGCCCAGTGAAGGGAACTCTTAAGGCGTCAGCATACCAAGACATGTTGGACAATTTCATGCTTCCAACTTTGTGGGAACAGTTCGGGGATGGCCCCTTCCTGTTCCAACATGACTGCACACCAGTACACAAGGCAAGGTCCATAAAGACATGGATGAGCGAGTTTGGGGTGGACCTTGCTTTGTGCACTGGTGCGCGGTCATGTTGGAACAGGAAGGGGCCGTCCCCAAACTGTTCCCACAAAGTTGGGAGCATGAAATTGTCCAAAATATCTTGGTATGCTGACGCCTTAAGAGTTCCTTAAAACATTCTCATACACACTCCTAAACCTTGTGGACAGCCTTCCCAGAAGAGTTGAAGCTGGTATAGCTGCAAAGGGTGGGCCAACTCAATATTGAACCCTACGGACTAAGACTGGGATGCCATTAAAGTACATGTGCGGGTAAAGGCAGGTATCCCAATACTTTTGGTAATATAGTGTAACTGCTGTATCGTGGAAGTGGTGATTTACTAAGCTTACGGGAACTCCAGGTTGTACAACCAATTCCAAAAAGTTGGGGCTCTGTGTAAAATATACATTAAAACAGAATGAAATGTACAATTCTCATAAACCCAAATTGTATTTACAATAGAAAATAGAAAATTCTCTGATTAAAAAAAAAATAGAAAACATCAAATGTTTAAACTCAGAAAATGGACCATTTTAGGAAAAAATAAAGTAATTTTGAAAATTGATGGCAGCAA
The DNA here is from genome assembly GCF_965119305.1 of Pelophylax lessonae. NCBI lineage: Eukaryota > Metazoa > Chordata > Amphibia > Anura > Ranidae > Pelophylax > Pelophylax lessonae. The sequence continues at coordinate 22,833,646 of NC_138779.1, read as the reverse complement.
CACGTCTCAAAAAAGTTTGGACAGGGCAGAAAAAAGCTGGCAAAGGAAGCGCCGGTTCACACTGCAGCGGCACGACTTCGGGAACGACCTGTGAAGTCGCGTGCACCGCGACTTTGGCGAGACTTGCACGGACTTCATAAAATGAATGTCTATGCAAGTCACTCCAGGTCGCCCCAAAGTAGTACAGGACCCTTTTTCTAAGTCGGAGCGACTTGTGTCGCTCCTATTAGAACCGTTCCTGTACCGAACAATGGGAGCGCGACGGACCGCGACTTGTCAGGCTGACAAGTCGTGGTCCAAGTCGGATCAGTGTGAATGGGCTCTAAGTGGTACTAACAAGGAGGAACTGGAAGAACATGCAAATAATTAGGCTAATTGGCAACAGGTCATTAACATGATTGGGTATAAAAAGGGCATCCTAGAGAGTCAGAGTGTCTCAGAAGTAAAGAATGGTAGAGATTCACCAATCTGTGAAAAGCTGCATTTAAAAATTGACAAACAATTTCTGAATAATGTTCCTCAATGTAAAATTGCAGACTTTAACCTTTTTGCTGCCAGAGCTGTTTTTGCAGGGGTTTTTTTTTGCACACGTTTAACCACTTCAATACAGGGCACTTTCACCCCCTTCCTGTCCAGGCCAATTTTCAGCTTCAGTGCTGTCACACTTTGAATGACAATTGCGCGGTCATGCAATGTTGTACCCATGTGACATTTATATCATTTTTTCTAACACAAATAGAGCTTTCTTTTAGTGGTATTTAATCATCTCTGAGTTTTTTATTTTTTACTAAAAAATAAAAAAAGAAAAAATTTTGAAAAAAAAAAAGTTTTTCTTAATTCCTGTCACTAAATTTTGTAAATAAGTAATTTTTCTCCTTCAAAAATGTACGCTGATGAGGCTGCACTGATGGACACTGATGAGGCAGCATTTATGGGCACTGATAAGGTGGCACTTTTGGGCACTGATGAGGAGGCACTAATATGCTGCACTGATAGGTGGCACTGATGAGCTATGATAGGCGGCACTGATGGGCACTGATAGGCGGCACTGATGGGCACTGACTGCCATCACTAATAGACACTGATTGAAGTCACTGGTGGGCACTGATAGGGGTCACTGATTTGTGTCACTGATGGGCATTGATTGGTGTCACTGATGCTGGTGTTTTTTCTTTATTGTAATCAGGGCACTGATAACCTGTCCTGGACACCCCTTTGAGGAGGAGCCACTGATCGGCTCTCCTCGCCACACACTCTGACAGTGTGAGGAGAGGAACGGCTCTTCCTTGGCACGTCATTGTCTCATTATCCAACTCAAATTTCCGAAGAGAATACAATAGAATAGAAAATAAAGGAATGGAATAGAAAATAATATAATTGAAAAGAAAAAAAATGGAATAGAAAATAAAAGAAAAGAAAAAAATTAAATAGAAAAAAATAAAGAACAAAAAAGAGAATAGAAAATAAAAGAATAGAGTAAAACAGAACAAAATATAGTAAAATAGAAAATAAAAGAACAGAATAAAATATAATAGCAAATAAAGGAAAATAATACAATAGAATAAAAATAGAATAGAAGACAATAGAACAAACATAACCATCTTCTGAAATTCGAATTTCAAATAGAATAAATTTGAATACAATAGAAAAGAATAGAAAAGAATAGAAAAGAATAGATTAGAACAGTGGCTGCCGGTGTATTGAGGGCGCAGGGGCGCCGCCCCCCCATCCATACGTCCGGCCCCCTAATCTGCATGCAGGGGTGCCGGACGCATGGAGCTTCATGGGTTTTTTTTTTTTTTTTTAAATCACCTGATTAGAGCCAGAGGCTCTAATAGGGTGATGCAAAGGGTGGAGTCGGGGCCACCCATTGTGTGACAATAGCAAATGAAAATTTGCTATTGTCCCACCGATCCTCCTCCTGGCCAATCAGGAAGCACGTCCGATACGCTCTTCCTGATTGGCCGCAAGGCAAACCCCATGGCATTGGCCGAGGAGGAGGCGGTAGCGGGAGGACTGGAGGAGGCGCGCCACCTGGACTGAGGAGAAGCCACGCCGGGGGACTGAGGAGAAGCCTCCCGCCGCCGCCACTGCTGCTCCAGGTAAGTAAGGGGGCACGCATGCTGATCTCTGCATTGGGGAAATGTATGCTGGTCACTGCATTGAAGGGGGCACGCACGCTGATCTCTGCATTGAAGGTGGCATGTACGCTGGTCTCTGCATTGAAGGGGGCATGTACACTGGTCTCTGCATTGAAGGGGGCATGTATGCTGGTTACTGCATTGAAGGGGGCATGTACGCTGGTCTCTGCATTGAAGGGGGCATGTACGCTGGTCACTGCATTGAAAGGGGGCATGTACGCTGGTCACTGTGCATTGAAAGGGGGCACGCTGGTCTCTCTGCATTGAAAGGGGGCACGCTGGTCTCTCTGCATTGAAAGGGGGCACGCTGGTCTCTTTGCATTGAAAGGGGGCACGCTGGTCTCTCTGCATTGAAAGGGGGCACACTATACCTTAATTACTGAAGGCCCCTTTCACACTTTTGCGACCTCAAAGTCACGCAATTTTTTACAGCGTTTTTTGCCGCAAAGCAATGCCTATTACATTTTTCTGTTTGCGCCCCCCCCCCCCCCAAAAAAAAAATTTTGAGCACCAGCCACCACTGGATTAGAATAGAATAGAAGATAAAAGAATAGAATTGACAAGAATAAAATAGAATGAAATAACATAGAATAGAAAAAAAACAATGGAATAGAATAAAGTATATATATATATATATATATATATATATATACCCATCTTCTGAAATTCAAATTAAGAATAGAATAGAAAAAAATATAATAGAAAATAAAATAATTGACTAGAATAGAAAAGAATAGATTAGAATAAACAATAGAAAAAAATAGAATCAATATAATAATATAACTCTTTTCCCAAATTCAAATTTCAAATAGAATAAATTTGAAAAGAATAGAAAAAAAATAGGAAATAGAAATATAGAATAGAAAAGATTAGAATAGAAAATAAAAGAATAGAATAAAAAAAAACAATGGAATAGAAAAATAATAGAATAAAATAGAAAGAATATAATGATTTTCCAAAATTCTGATTTCGAATAGAATAAATTTTATTTCAAATGGAATTTGATTCGAAATTTGAATATAATTTGAATATAATTCAAAGGGAACGAATTTGTAAAATTTGAATTTTGATTCAAATAAACAAAATAAATTCGGAAAACAATCTAAGGGAATTCAACTAAACTAACTAATGGAAATATCTAACCTAAACCAAACAAAACAAATTTTTTCGTTCTGCACATGTTTAAGTCCAGATGCTTAACTGGCCTGCCGGCAGTCCAGACCTTTCACCGACTGAAAATATTTGGCGCATCTTGAAATGCAAAATACGACAAAGAAGATCCAAGACTGTTGAGCAGTTAGGATTCTATATCAGGCAAGAATGGAACAAAATCCCAGCATCCACAGAGTGTTGGTAAAAGAAAAGGGGATGCTACAACATGCTAAACATGGCCCCACCCCAACTTTTTTGAGGCGTGTTTCTGCCGTCAATTTAAAAATGAATTTAAACATTTGATCTGATTTTCAAGTGTGAATAAAATTTGGGTTTATGAGATTTGCAAATCATTACATTCTGTTTTTATGTAGATTTTACACAGCGTCCCAACTTTTTTGGAATCGGGGTCCTATGACCAATGTTAGGAAAAGATGGAGTCTCTCCTGAGGCCTCTGCAATCTTTAACTTCAACTTGCAGGACCTCAGTTATTCCCACACGTCATTTCTATCTGCATAGTTTCCCTTTAAGGAGATTTGTGATTGTATCTTGTGAGAGGCAGAGACCTTGCAGGCGACCGTGCCGCGATGTGACATCCAGCTACACAGATACGGCCCAGTCCCCAATGCATGCAGAGTCCTTGGTGCAGCTTCTGCGCTCTACTGAAGATTAAACTGACCTGCATAAAGTACTCCTCCAGCAAACAGTCCACCCAGGGCTCAGCCACCTCCGATGGACGCACCTCATTGGAGATATCGCAGCATTTTATCAGCATCATCTGCAGCTAAAGGAGAGAAAAGAGTCACATGGAATGTCAGAGGGTCTCCATGAATAAATAGCTTCAACCAGAGGCATAACTAGAACCTTCAGGGCCACGGTGCAAGAAACCATGAAGGGCCCCCCGGACCCCTGGCTAGGGCGCTTCCCTTCAAGCCTAGGGCTCTTCCCACTGATCCTGGGGCCCTTTACTCTCATAGCTGGGCCCTTTATTAGGGTCCCGCAGCAGGATCCTTTCACAAGTTCTGCAGTGGGCCTCCTTCCTGCCATCTTGGGGCCTCCCCACGGTGGTGGAATGCCAGGGCCCGGTCACAAGTGTGACCTTTGTGATCCTGGAAGTTCACCCACTGGTGTCAGTAGTTTTTATTTTTTGGTATTTTAATTGTATTATTTTTTATCATTTTATTTTATTTTTTTACAATATCACTGACTATGACTCTGTCCATTCAGAAAAGGAAGGAGCTGGTAAATTACATATTTACCGACCCCTTCCTGGTTCTCTATTGTGACAAATCCCCTGCAGCGGCCGGCAGGAGAGGGGAGGGAGCACAGTCGGGGGGGGGCAGCACAGTAGGGGGGGGGGAACCAGGGGAGCACACAGGGGCCCAGAGACAGCAGAACACAAGTGAACTGGATAGGAGAAGTGGCGGGGGCAGCATTCAGAGGAACCAATCTCCTCCATTTTCCTCATGCAGCTACAGCAGGAAAAAGGAGGACAGTGATTTCTCTACATGCTGCCCCCCGCCGCCCCTCCTATCCAGGTGTACAGGGGAGCCACACAGGCCCCTTGGAGCATGGGGCCCGGTTGCAATTGCAAACCCTGCAACCCCTGTAATTACGCTCCATGATCAGGAGGAAAAAGGAGGACAGTGATTTCTCTACATGCTGCCCCCGCCGTCCCTCCTATCCAGGTGTACAGGGGAGCCGCACAGGCCCCTTGGAGCATGGGGCCCGGTTGCAATTGCAACCCCTGCAACCCCTGTAGTTACTCCCCTGATTAGTGGTTCCAAATTAATAACCACTGCAGTAGGGAACAGACACAAAAAAGATAAACTCAGCATATTTCCAAATCACTGTTCTGTTTCTTCTACGCAGCCATGATGTTGTAATTGATGCAGAATGTGGTCTGGCATTGTCATGTTGGAAAATGCAAGGTCTTCCCTGAAAGAGACGACATCTGGATGGGAACATATGTTGTTCTAGAACTTGGATATACCTTTCAGCATTGATGGTTCCTTTCCAGATGTGTAAGCTGCCCATGCCACACGCACTCATACAACCCCATACCATCGGAGATGCCGGCTTCTGAACTGAGCGCTGATAACAACTTGGGTTGTCCTTGTCCTCTTTAGTCCGGATGACATGGCGTCCCAGTTTTCCACAAAGAACTTCAAATTTTTATTCATCCGACCACAGAACAGTTTTCCACTTTGCCACAGTCCATTTTAAATGAGCCTTGGCCCAGAGAAAACGCCTGCGCTTCTGGATCATGTTTAGATATGGCTTCTTTTTTGGCCTATAGCGTTTTAGCCGGCAACGGCGAATGGCACGGTGGATTGTGTTCACCGACAATGTTTTCTGGAAGTATTCCTGAGCCCATGTTGTGATTTCCATTACAGTAGTATTCCTGTATGTGATGCAGTGCCGTCTAAGGGCCCGAAGATCACTGCCATCCAGTATGGTTTTCCGGCCTTGACCCTTACGCACAGAGATTGTTCCAGATTCTCAGAATCTTTGGATGATATTATGCACTGTAGATGATGATAACTTCAAACTCTTTGCAATTTAGAAAAGGAAGGAGAAACTCCTTTCTGATATTGCTCCACTATTTTTCGGCGCAGCATTGGGGGAACTGGTGATCCTCTGCACATCTTGACTTCTGAGAGACACTGCCACTCTGAAAGGCTCTTTTTATACCCAATCATGTTGCCAATTGACCGAATTAGTTGCAAATTGGTCCTCCAGCTGTTCCTTATATGTACATTTAACTTTTATGGTCTCTTATTGCTACCTGTCCCAACATTTTTGGAATGTGTAGCTCTCATGAAATCCAAAATGAGCCAATATTTGGCATGACATTTCAGAATGTCTCACTTTCAACATTTGATAGGTTATCTATATTATATTGTGAATAAAATATAAGTTTATGAGATTTGTAAATTAGTCCAATTCCTTTTTTACTCACAATTTGTACAGTGTCCCAACTTTTTTGGAATTGGGTTGTAATAATAGAGCCGGAAACTCCAAAATCCATGCAAATGTATTTATTTGCATACAGGGTTAGACAGTATAAAAAAGGCTAATGCGTTTCGTCAGGTAGCCTTGATCACGGCTTCCTGCCAAAACGCGTTAGACCTTTTTATACTCTCTAATCATGTAAGCAAAAAAAGCAATTTTCTTGGATTTTGGAGTTGCCGGCTCTATTATTAGGTTGAAGCAATATAAATAGTACCACTTATTTTGGAGGCACTATGACTGCCACTGGCCGTCAACATTGTAAAATAGGTAACATTATAATGTCTGTGCTATCATGCTGAAAAATGACAGAGGGCCATCATTATCATAGCACTTGATGGATTGCTGTCATTGCCCTTGGAAACCAGACCTTTTCTACTACTGCAGAGTGGGATCATGGAAACATGGAAACAGGAATCGGGTAGCTGTGGGCAACAAACGCTGCCCGAACTTTGCTTTCAAAAAACCCCAAGTTTGTAGTTGTAGACCTTGCATTAGTTCACACTCACAGTTTTCACATGTTCCTCATTGGAGAAGTCAAAGTTGGGCACAGTCTTTTTAAAAGCCTCCAGAATATCTCCATGTTTTGCCATGTCTGTTGCTAGAATCAGACGGATGATGGCCTGCCAGGAAGAGAATGGATGAGAGGTTCAAAAGGTTATCGCATTTGTATTAAACACTGATGGGGAAATTGCATATTACATATTTTCTTATTAATAAATGTGGCTCACTAATGCATTTTAAGGCTGTAACTCATAGCCAAGGAGGCCATATAAGGACATAAGCATGGCTTTCAAATCCAATATTTTTGGAAAAAATACACTTTCATGAATTAAAAAAAAAAAAAAAAAAAAAAAGTAGTTAGCCCAATTTTTTTGTATAATGTGAAAGATGATTTTACGCTGAGTAAATAGATACCTAACATGTCACGCTTTAACCACTTAAGCCCCGGAGGATTTTCCTGCTCAAAGACCAGGGCCTATTTTGCGATTCGGCACTGCGTGACTTTAACGGACAATTGCACGGTCGTGCGACGCTGTACCCAAATGAAATTGATGTCTTTTTTTTCCCCACAAACAGAGCTTTCTTTTGGTGGTATTTGATCACCTGTGCGTTTTTTTGATCATCCGCTATAAACAAAAAAAGAGTGACAATTTTGCAAAAATAACAATATTTTTCACATTTTTTATATGAAATTCCCCCCCAAAAAAATGTAAAAACAAAACAATTCTCAATGAGCGTATTTTTAACCGCTTTAAGACCGGAAGATTTTACCCCATTCCTGACCAGGCTATATTTTGCGATTCGGCACTGCGTTACTTTAACGGACAATTGCGCAGTCGTGCGACGCTGTACCCAAATTAAATTGATGTCCTTTTTTCCCCCCATAAATAGAGCTTTCTTTTGGTGGTATTTGATCACCTGTGTGATTTTTAATTTTTGAAAAAAGAGCGAAAATTTTTGAAAAAAAAAAACAATATTTTTCACATTCTGATATATAACATTCCCCAAAAAAAATTTATAAATCAAAAATTGTTAACATTTTAGGCCAATTTGTTTTGTGCTACATATTTTTGGTAAAAAAATCACAATAAGCGTATTTTGATTGGTTTGCGCAAAAGTTATTGCATTTACTAACTATGGGAAAGATTTGTCATATTATTATTGTTTATTTTTTTTTTACTAGTAATGGCGACGATCTGCGATTTTTTTTGCGGGACTGCGACATTGCGGCGGACAGATCGGACCTTTTTGACACTTTTGGGGGTACCAGTGACATTACTACAGTAATCAGTGCTATATATATGCACTGTTACTGTAATAATGACACTGGCAGGGAAGGGGTTAACTTTATTGGTGATCAAGGGGTTAAATGTGTGCCTCATGCTTACTGACGTGTGTGGGGGGAGGGGATTGTGTGACACAGACACAGATCGCAGGTTCAGCTATTCAGTAATTCTGCGGTAGGCGGTCGGCAAGTGGTTAACCACTTGCCGACCGCCTGCTGCAGTTTTAATGCGGCAAGCTGGCTCAGCTGTGCGAACCAATGTAGTACTACGTCGGTCGCACGCGTGGTTCTAGGGGGCCGCCCACACTAGGCAGCGGGGACTCCAATCCATAGGGCCGGTGGCCACAATTGCTCCCCGCTGAGAGAAAAGAACGGTCAGATGTTGTAAACACAACTGACCGTTCTTCTCTCTGAAATGATCACAGAGTTCCTGTGATCCTCCTATTTAGGAACACAGGTCTCTATGGTCATTTCAAAAGCCCCTCCCCCCCACAGTTAGTAAACACTCCCTTCCAGTGTTATTAGTACAGTAACAGTGCATATTTTTAGCACTGATTACTGTAGTAATGTCACTGGTCCCTCCAAAAGTGTCAAAAATGTCAGTTAGGGGTCCAATCTGTCCGCCGCAATGTACAATATAATATAATACAATACAATGTACAAATATACAAGTGGGCACTTTGTACCCACCTTTAATGTACAGAGAGGAAGAGGTGGAGCTCTAAGAGGAAAAGGTGAAGCCTAACGAGGAAGGAGAGTGGTTTACAGATGACAGGGCGGGACTGAAACAGGTAGGGGTGTGGCCTTGAAAGTAAAGGGATGGTCGTAGTTAAATTAGGGGGTGCACAAATGTAGTCTGGCCTAGGGCAGCACAAAACCTAAATACACCACTGCCGAGAGGGGGAGGAATCCAGCGACGTAGACCCAGGAGAGCCGCACTGCCGCAGTAGTATCCATGTGAGCGGTCGGCAAGCGGTTAAAGGGGGATCTGGGGTCTAAAAGACCCCAAATCGCTCCTTTGCACTTAAAAGCATTGAAATAGTTTGGCTGTTTTGAATGTCGTAATTTTTTCTTTATCTGGCACCTTTAAGGCTTCAGTACCCGATCAGAATTGGACTGTCTGTGCAACCTCTACAGGGTCCAGGTATCCCCTCATGCTACCAGTAGTGACACTGACCCTAGCCAAATGCAAAACTAGTGAAAAAAAAAGTCAGAAAAGATGAGTAGAGGAAAAATTTTTAGTGACCTCCATCTGTAAAACCATTCCTGTTTTGGAGGTCTTCTCATTGTTGCCCATCTAGTGCCCTTGTTGTTAATTTTATTAACACCAAAGCAGCTGAAACTGACGAACAACCCCCTCTGCTACTTTAATGACCAGATCAATATCCCAGGAGTTTAATTGACTTGATGCTATACTCTGAAAAAGTGTTCCTTTATTTTTTGTTGCAGTGTATATTAGACAATGCAAGCTGATTAAGGAAAAAAAATTAAACGTGATAGACCCCCCCCCCCCCCCCCCCATCATGCTCCTGCAGTACACATCACCTGTCGGATCTGTTTGAAGGCTTCAGGGGTCACGTTGGAGAAGATGTTATTTTCTGGTTGCGCCAGGATTTGGAACGCCACGGCGCAGTGATGGTTCTCCAGGGGCGATATATCATTATAGCGGATTGCCAGCTCCGTGTGGGCATTGATCTGGTATCTTGTGTGGGTAAGATTTACAAAACAGTTATATATATATATATATATATATATATATATATATATATATATATTTAGAGTAACTAGGATGTGTTCATATTTCTATCATCTCAGCTGGAGGGAAAGAGCTGCAACTTACGTATTGTTGTACCCGGGGTGGTCCAGATCGTGACACACAGCGGCTGTCATGAGGACTCCCAATTGTAAAAGCGTCATACGCTCCTGAATGAAGAGGGGAAATTGTGACTTTGGTGAAGGTGCAATACACACAAACAATCATGCACACTATATTGTCAAAAGTATTGGGACGCCTGCCTTTACACCAGTGTTTCTCAACCTTTTTTTATTCATGGCACCCTTTAACCACTTTAGGACCGGAGGATTTTCCTGCTTTACGTCCAGGCCACTTTTTGTGATTCGGCACTGTGCGACTTTAACTGACAATTGCGCGGTCATACAACGCCATACCCAAACGAAATTTACGTCCTTTTTTTCCCACAAACAGAGCTTTCTTTTGGCGGTATTTGATCACCTCTGCGCTTTTCATTTTTTGCGATATTAATAGAAAAAAGCGACAATTTTGAAAAAATAACAATATTTTTCTACTTTGACAGTTAAAAAATATCCAATATATTCAATTTTTGTCATATGTTTAGGCCAAAATATATTTAGCTACATATCTTTGACAAAAAAATTCTCAATGAGCGTATTTTTAACCGCTTTAAGACCGGAAGATTTTACCCCATTCATGACCAGGCCCTATTTTGCAATTCGCCACTGCGTTATTTAAACGGACAATTGCGCGGTCGTGTGACGCTGTACCCAAATTAAATGTATGTTGTTTTTTTCCCCACAAACAGAGCTTTCTTTTGGTGGTATTTGATCACCTGTGCGATTTTTACTTTTTGTGCTATATACAAAAAAAGACCGACAATTTTGAAAAAATAACAATATTTTTCACATTTTTTTATATGAAATTCCCCCCAAAAAAAATGTAAAAATCAAAATTTTTTTAAATTTTTGACCAATTTGTTTTCTGCTACCTATGTTTGGTAAAAAAAATCACAATAAGCGTGGTTTGCGCAAAAGTTATCGCAGCTACTAACTACGGGAAATTCATGTCATTTTTATTGTTTTTTTTTATTGGTTTGCGCAAAAGTTATTGCGTTTACTAACTACGGGAAAGATTTTTGTCATTTTTATTGTTTTTTTTTTTAACTAGTAATGGCGGCGATCTGCGATTTTTTTTTGCGGGACTGCGACATTGTGGCGGACAGATCGGACCCTTGACTGACATTTTTGACACTTTTGGGGGTACCAGTGACATTACTACAGTAATCAGTGCTATAAATATGCACTGTTACTGTAAAAATGACATGGGCAGGGAAGGGGTTAACTTTTATTGGTGATCAAGGGGTTAATGTATGCCTGGTGCTTACTGACGTGTGTGGGGGGAGGGGACTGTGTGACACAGACACAGATCGCAGGTTCAGCTATGCTGAATCCTGTGATCTGTCCCTGCCTGTCACTTAGGAGATCCGCCCGCTTTGTTTACACAAGTGGGCGGATCGCCACACTCGATCCCCGACGATCAGGGAAGAGCGGCGGTGATAACCGCCGCTCCTCCCCTGGCCCGACTCCCGCTGTGACTGAATACAGCGGGAGCGAGCCTCCGGCGGCGCGCGCGCGCCGCCCACAAGGGGAGGAGTCCAGCGACGTAGGTCTACGTCGCTGGACGGAATCAAGCCACTTTGCCGCAGTACCAGCTCAGTGAGCGGTCGGCAAGTGCTTAAGTGAGGCCAAGTGAGAGTTGTCCTTTTTTGTGCATATTTCAAGTTGGAGTATCCCACTAATCCCTTCTATCCAAGTTCTACCAATAAACACAAAAAAAAACAAGTCCCCTAGACTGGTCATTGGATAAGGAGTTGATGAGTGTGCAACTGACTGTGTAAAAATACTTAATCATCTGGCTGCAGGATAATCAGAGGGGGACCCAGAGATCTTCATACTCAGCAGTTCCTATGGGGGCAGTGATACATTGATATATCTCATCTACGGTTTGTTGGTGGCATGCAATCCTAATACAGTTACAAAAAAAAGAGAGAAGGTGTCTACTGGACCTTTAACTGGCAGAGGTGAATCATTCCATACATCATTTGGGTAACACAAAAGCAATGGCGGAAATTGTGAAATGGATTGCTTCTGTAGTTCTCCTGGATACATAACTGAAACAAAAACATACGCACTTATTTATATCGCATGAAGTTTTTTTTCCATTTCTTACAGGTATTTATGGAAAGCAGAAAATTAACGCTGAGCTTTACATCTTGCACATTCACCCCAGTCTCTACCCTCAAGAAGCTTATAATCGTAGGTCCCATATATCACATTCATAAATACACGTACTAGGGCCAATTTAGACAGGAGCCAATCAACCTACTAGCATAACCCACACTACTTAAAGAGGATTTCCAGTCTTAAGAAAAAAAAATTAAAAGTCAGCAACTACAAATCACTAGTGATGGGCCACTATTCCTCTTATTAAGACAAATGATGGGGGCACTATTCCTCTCATGGACACCACCGACAGGGCACTATTTCTCTCACGGACACCAATGATGTGGTACTATTCCTCTCATGGACACCAATGATGGGCCACTATTCCTCTCATGGACACCAATGATGGGCCACTATTCCTCTCATGGACACCAATGATGGGGCACTATTCCTCCCACTGACACCAATAATAGGGTACTAGTCCTCTTACTTACATAAACGATGGGGCGCTGTTCCACTAATGGGCACCAATGTTGGGGCACTATTCCTCTTACTGACACCAATAAGGGGGCACTATTCCTCCCACTGACACCAACGATGGGGCACTATTCCTCTTATGGACATCAATGATAGGGCACTTTTCCTCTCATGGACACCAATAATGGGGCACAATTCCTCTCACTGACACCAATGATGGGGCACTATTTCTCTTATGTACATCAAAAATGGGGCACTATTCCTCTCATGGACACCAATAATGGAGCACTATTACTCCCACTGACACCAATGATGGGGCACTATTTCTCTAATGGACATCAATAATGGGGCACTATTCCTCTTATGGACACCAATAATGGGGTACTATTCCTCTCACGGACACCAATAATGGGGCACTATTCCTCCCGCTAACACCAATGATGGGGCTCTTTTCCTTTTATGAACATCAATCATGGGGCACTACTCCTCTTATGGACACCAATAATGGGGCACTATTCCTCTAACGGACACCAATAATGGGGCACTATTCCTCTAACAGACACCAATAATGGGGCACTATTCCTCTCACGGACACCAATAATGGGGCTCTATTCCTCTCACGGACACCAATAATGGGGCTCTATTCCTCTCACGGACACCAATAATGGGGCTCTATTCCTCCCACTAACACTAACGATGGGGCTCTATTCCTTTTATGAACATCAATCATGGGGCACTACTCCTCTTATGGACACCAATAATGGGGCACTATTCCTCTTATGGACATCAATAATGGGGCACTATTCCTCCAGCTGACACCAAAATTGGGGTACTATTCCTCCTACTTAAATCATTGATGGGGCACTATTTCGCTAATGGGCACAAATGTTGAGGCACTATTCCGACTGACACCAATGATAGGGCACTATTTCTCTTATGGACACCAATAACGTGGCACTATTCCTTTTATGGACACTAATGATGTGGCACTATGCCTCTCACTGACACCAATAATAGGATGCTCTTTCTCTCACAGACACTATAAAGGAGGCACTATTGCTCTCACTGACATCAATGATGGGGCATTGTTCACTGCCACCGACACCAGAACATTTTCTAGTCACACTTGCCACAGTCTGGCCCCTATAAAGCCTGAAGACAGAATGCCGGCCCTTTGTTTAGAAAGTTTGGAGACCCCTGCTATACATAATCCTAATGCAAGCGGTAACTGACTGCAACTGATAAGACAACATGAATAAATAAAGGAAAACCTTTTGGGGCACCTACCAGCCAGCGTTTTAGAGTGATGGGGTTCATGTTAAACTCTCGTACGAGTCCAAGCTCATGATACATAAACTCCAGGCAGCTCAGCATCTGTGTGGACAAAACAGAGGGATTCATATGCAGGTAAATGGGTTCATTTACAACTGCTTAGGCCAATCTTTCTCAACTTTGTCACCCCTGAGTTCCTCCTCAAGCTTCATCCTAACAAGTCCTAATGGTATTGATTGTACAAAAGGTGATTTATTACTAGATGTTACTGTAAATTATAGTTTGATTTCCAAAAGGTAATCATGGAAAATGTAATTCATTACTGAGTGTTCCTGTGAATAAGATTTTAGTTACTTAAGTGGGGTACACACTATTAGAAAATCTGCCGAAAATTCCCATCCTGTGGTAAAATCCTACGATTTTCGACTAGTGTGTACACAACTTTCAGCAGCCGATGCCGACATTCTCAACGAAAAAGAAAAGGAGGGACAAACACCAAAATTTTTATCGGCCGTCCCCAGACGACCAATTTTCGTTTAATGTGTATGCGGTACATCCATGAAAAATCGGATACGAAAGACCGCGCATGATCTGAAGTTGCTGACGACCCGGAAGTCTAGGAACAAATGTCCCCAAAAAAAAAAAAAAAATCAGACGAGAAATTTCGTGAACATTTATGCACTGTCAACTAAAAACTGTAATGAACGCTGAGCAAGAGAGAGAAAAATCAGAGGATATTTCGTCCGATTTCCATCAAGTGTGTACGGGCCTTAAGAGTAGCCATAAAAAGGGTTGACAAACCCAATGGAACACCCAAAGTGGTTTAACCACTTACCGCAAACTGACGTATATATACGTTGGCAGACTTTGCGGTGTAATACCGAGATGATGCCTCTAGCTAGAGGCACCATCCCGGTACCATGGTTTACAGCCAACGGTCGGCTTTCCGTCGGTAATGACCGATGCGGCTCGGGAGCCGCTCGATCGTTACCCGGGTGAGCGGGATGGGACGTACCCCCCCCCCCCCTCCTGCCGCCTTCCGTGACTTCGCCCGGGCCTCCCGTCCCACCGGGAGATCTGAGCACCCAGCTGGCACGTCCGCCAGCTGGATGGAGTCCCGATCAAAGCCGGAAGCGGGTCTCCGATGGCGTAACCCGGAGGCGGCGTCCATAACGTCACTTCCGTGTTTCTCTGCTGCAAAAGGCAGCAAATTTAAAAAAACGGCTGTATGCAAAAATGCCGTTTTCGGAGTTTTGCATACATGGAAGTGTAATGGAGGGGTTTGGGGTCTTTTAGACCCTCGATCCCTCCATAAAGAGTACCTGTCACTGCATATTGGTGTCACAAGGGATGTTTACATTGCTTGTGACAGCAATAAAAGTGATCAGATTTTTTTTTTTTTAAAAAACCTGTAATAAAGTTAAAAAAAAAAATAAAATAAATAGGAAAAAAAATTAAATAAATTTTAGCAGCCCCCGTCACCGTTAGCTCGCGCACGAAAAAAAACATATACGGAAGTCGAGCCGTGAATTAAATCGCTGTTCAAACCACACATGTGAGGTATCGCCGCGATCGCCAGAGCGTGGGCAATAATTATAAAAAAAGAGCTACACTCTAACTTTAAACTGGTAACCGTTAAAAAAAATTTAAAGCGTCGCCTTTTGAGATTTCTATTGACCGTAGTTTGATGCCATTTCACGGGTGTGTGCAATTTTAAACCTGTTGAGTATATATTTACTCAGCGTGACATCATCTTTCCCAATATACAAAAAAAATGGGCTAACTTTACTGTTTAGTATTTTTTAAATGCAGTGAAATGTGATTTTTTGTAATTTTTAAAAAAAAATGGTGTTTTAAAGACCGCTGCGCAAATACTGCGTGACAAAAAATATTGCAATGACCGGCATTTGATTCTCCAGATTCTTTGCTAAAAAAATATATATATATAATGTTTGGGGGTTCTAAGTAGTTTTCTAGGAAAAAATACTGGTTTTAACTTGTGAACAAAAAGTGTCTGAAATAGGGCTGGGGCTTAAGTGGTTAAGGTGGATCTACTGAGGGGGAAAGGGGCTCTGTGGGTTCCCCTCAAATTCAGGACAGGGAGGACCAGCACCTGCTGCTGCTTCTGAAGTAAGCAGATAAAAGCATTTTGAAAAAAGAAGAAAAATGTTCTTGTCTCGTATTGGATCAAATTCAGTTTTAACAATGAATGTAATTCCCTTCCAAGATGACATTCACATTTGTCCATCTCGAAATCAAAGGTAAAACTCACAACATTTTTTTGCAATTGCACAAAAATTATTAGAACTTCTATAGGAAGTTTGTGTTGCCACTAATCAGTAATAAGTGATAAGTGAAACCATTCAATGGACTAATAAAGAAGGGCAGGCAGGTTTAAATGGTGATGTGGTCTGGCAGACTATAGCTATGCTTGCATGAAAATCTCAACGGGCTGTGTACCATTAACCACTTGCCGACTGCCGCACGACTATATACGGCGGCAGTCAGCCCTTCCTGGGCAAAGCAACGTACCGGTACGTCGCTCGCCCACGAGCCTCTAGGGGGCGAGCGCATGCCGCCGGAGGCGCGCTCCCACCCCCGCTCGTTCCCTGACATTCCAGCACGAGTGACCGGCGGCTCTGATGTCCGCCGGTCACTCGCAATCTCCCGCAGGAGAGGGAGAAAGACAGGCGGCTGATGTAAACAAAGCCGTCTGTCATTCTCCCTGGTGTAACTGCAGAGATCATACAATCCTGCTATGTAGGAATAGTAGGATCCTATGTCTCTGTGGTTACATCAAAAGCCACGCCCCTTGACAGTAAGAAGCACGCCCCTAGGGACACATTTAACCCCTGGATCTCTAATAAAGTTACCCCTTCCCTGCCAGTGTCATTTTTACAGTAACAGTGCATATGTATAGCACTCATTACTTTAGTAATGTCACTGGTACCCCCAAAAGTGTAGAAATTGTCAGCCAAGGGTCCGATCTGTCCGCCGCAATGTCGTAGTCCCGCAAAAAAAAAAATCGCAGATCGCCGCCATTACTCCGCCATTAAAAAAAAACAATAAAAATGACATAAATCTTTCCCGTAGTTAGTAAATGCAATAACTTTTGCGCAAAACCAATCAAAATACGCTTATTGCGATTTTTTTCCACCAAAAATATGTAGCAGAAAACAAATTGGCCTAAAATGTTAAAAATTTTTGATTTTTACATTTTTTTTTGTGTAAATTTCATATAAAAAAAAATGTGAAAAATATTGTTATTTTTTCAAAATTTTTGCTCTTTTTTTGTTTATAGCGCAAAAAGTAAAAATCACACAGGTGATCAAATAGCACCAAAAGAAAGCTGTGTTTGTGGGGAAAAAAAGGACGTCAATTTTATTTGGGTACAGCATCGCACGACTGCGCAATTGTCCGTTAAAATCACACAGTGCCGAATCGCAAAATAGGCCCTGGTCTTTGAGCAGCCAAATCCTCTGGGGCTTAAGTGGTTAATGTGTACATTCGTATATAAAACACACCTCGTTGTATTCCCAGTGCCAGACATCAAAGGTGGGCTTCTTCAGGGCATCAATGGTCTCCGATGATAGCGTGTACTGTGGAATTAAGTCATAAGTAAGACCTTAAATATAAACTAAAACTAATCAGTGCAAACAATTCTAAGTAAATAGTAATTGCAGCGGAACAATCAAGGCCAAATACACAACAACTCCAAATAAGCTAATAAATTAAAATAGAATGTGGTGGGTAGGAAAGTGCGCTGATTCAATATAGGGTGTGCTGCTACCTTAGAGTGTATGTTGTAGAATAGGTAAAGAAATCAGGTGCGCTGCCCTAGTGCATATGTGCAACATACAAAATGATGTAAACAAATAAACCAAAAATGCAATAATAATGCAAAAAAATGAAAACGTATGCAAATCGTGTAAAACAAAAAATGTCCAGAAGGTGACTAGTGATACACCAATGTGCAATAAACGTCCATATTATAAGTCCATAAATAGAGATGTATAGAACTGTTCGCCGGCGAACAGTTCCCGGCGAACTTAGCATGTTCGCGTTCGCCGCTGCCGGCGAACATATGCGATGTTCGGTCCGCCCCCCATAAGACATCATTGAGGCAAACTTTGACCCTGAACTTTACAGTCAGCAGACACATTTCCAGCCAATCAGCGTACCTCCCTCCCACACCCTCCCACCTCCTATAAATAAGCAAGGGCAGCATCCATCTTAGATCATTCTGAAGCAGTGTGTGTAGTGAGAATAGGGAGAGAGCTGCTGCTGCTGCTGCTGCTGTTAAGCTAGGGACAGTTAGTCAGTGTTCCTGGTCTTGCAGTGTTCTTGGTCCACTACTGCTGTAATATCAGCACCCCAAAAAGCCCTTCTAAGGGCTGGTATTTGTGTTTTTTTTTTTTTTATATATATATATATATATATATACCTAGCGTCCCCAAAAGCCCTTTTAAGGGCTGGTAATTGAGTTGTTTCTTCATATATATATATATATATATCTATATCTATCTAGTGTCCCCAAAAGCCCTTTTAAGGGCTGGTAATTGAGGATTTTTTTATTTTTATATATATACATATATATATATATATAGTGTCCCCAAAAGCCCTTTCAAGGGCTGGTAAGGTAATAGATTTTTTTCTTTATATATATATATATATATATATCTATTGTACACTGCAGTTGCCTGCCCGCTGTGTGTGAGAGGCCACAGACCTACCACAGACTGTACTGTGTGCACACCACACTCATTTCGGGTGGCACAGGCACAGTACCTGGCATTTTAAAAAATATTTTTTTTTTCTCTGTCATAATTGCAGTGAGTGCTGTGTCAGGTCCACAGAGTGCACTGTACCCACTGCAGTGCACTGCCCACCACTGATATATATACGTTGGCACAGCATCTTGTTGCAATAAATTGAAAAAAAAAATATTTTTTATTATTGCAGTTGCCTGGGCTGCCAGTGACTGTCAGGTCCACAGAGTGTACTGTGCCCACTGCAGTGCCACTGTGTGCCCACCCACCACTGATATATAAGGTGGCACAGCAGCTTGCAAAGTAAAAAAAATATATATATTTTTTTAAATTGCAGTTGCCTGGGTGCCAGTGACTGCTGTCAGGTCCACAGAGAGTGTACTGTGCCACTGCCCACCCACCACTGATATATAAGGTGGCACAGCAGCTTGCAAAGTAAAAAAAATATATATATTTTTTTAAATTGCAGTTGCCTGGGTGCCAGTGACTGCTGTCAGGTCCACAGAGAGTGTACTGTGCCACTGCCCACCCACCCACCACTGATATATAAGGTGGCACAGCAGCTTGCAAAGTAAAAAATATATATATATTTTTTTAAATTGCAGTTGCCTGGGTGCCAGTGACTGCTGTCAGGTCCACAGAGAGTGTACTGTGCCACTGCCCACCCACCACTGATATATAAGGTGGCACAGCAGCTTGCAAAGTAAAAAAATATATATATATTTTTTAAATTGCAGTTGTCTGGGTGCCAGTGACTGCTGTCAGGTCCACAGAGAGTGTACTGTGCCACTGCCCACCCACCACTGATATATAAGGTGGCACAGCAGCTTGCAAAGTAAAAAAAAATATATATATTTTTTAAATTGCAGTTGCCTGGGTGCCAGTGACTGCTGTCAGGTCCACAGAGAGTGTACTGTGCCACTGCCCACCCACCACTGATATATAAGGTGGCACAGCAGCTTGCACTCATAGTACAACAGTAACAACACATTAAAATAAAAATGACAGGCAGAGGCAGGCCACCCCGCAAGGGCCGTCGTGGTCGTGGTGCTGTGATTTCCTTAGGCTCTAGAATAATGCCCAGTGTTCAGAGGCCACCACAGCCCCTGAACTCAAAAAATTCTGAGGCCATAGTTGACTGGCTTACACAGGACACCCAATCGTCTACAGCTTCCGCTCGGAACCTTAATGCACCATCCTCCTCCAGCTCAGCTTCGGGCACCTCTCAATTTACCACTCGCCAGCCCGCCGGCACCACCACCAACACTAGCACCACAGCCGCTTCACTTGATCCGTCAGAGGAGTTATTTTCACATCAGTTTGAAGAAATAAGTGATGCGCAACTATTAGTGCCAGAGGATGTAGATAACGGGGATATGTCTCAGTCAGGCAGCATTATACACATGGACGTACATTGTGATGATGATGATGTTGTACCTGCTGCTGCTGCCTTTGCTGAGTTGTCAAGTGAAGCGGCTGATGATGACGATGTGTCTGTGGATGTCACCTGGGTGCCTGCTCGAAGAGCAGAAGAAGAGGGGGAAAGTTCAGATGGGGAGACAGAGAGGAGGAGGAGACGAGTTGGAAGCAGGGGGAGGAGGTCATCGCAAGGAGCTAGTGGCGCAGTCAGACAGCATGTAGATTCGGCACCCGGGGTCAGCCAGACAGCACGCCAATCA
This sequence comes from Pelophylax lessonae, assembly GCF_965119305.1. Classification (NCBI taxonomy): domain Eukaryota; kingdom Metazoa; phylum Chordata; class Amphibia; order Anura; family Ranidae; genus Pelophylax; species Pelophylax lessonae. Next base: position 22,813,376 of record NC_138779.1, on the reverse strand, counting down.
ACGCAAGCTGTTGCCACCACCAGAATGCCGTCCTTGCAAAGCTCAGCAGTGTGGCATTTTTTTTGTGTGTCTGCCTCTGATATCAGCGATGCCATTTGTAACCTGTGCCAAAAGAAACTGAGTCGTGGGAAGTCCAACACCCACCTAGGTACAACTGCTTTGCGAAGGCACATGATCTCACATCACAAACGCCTATGGGATCAACACATGAGTAAAAGCAGCACACAAACTGAAAGCCACCATCCTCCTCCTGGTCCAGCATCTTCAGCCACGTCAACCACTGCTGTCCTCCATGCCCCCTATCAACAACCCGCCCCTCCGCCTCTCACCTTCAGCAGTTCCTGCTCGTCACCTGCCCACAGTCAGGTGTCTGTGAAGGAAATGTTTGAGCGCAAAAAGCCAATCTCGCAGAGTCACCCCCTTGCCCGGCGTCTGACAGCTGGCTTGTCGGAACTCTTAGCCCGCCAGCTTTTACCATACAAGCTGGTGGAGTCTGAGGCCTTCAAAAAATTTGTCGCTATTGGGACACCGCAGTGGAAGGTACCCGGCCGAAATTATTTTTCACAAAAGGCAATCCCCAACCTGTACTCTATTGTGGAAAAAGAAATCATGTCACGTCTGGCACACAGTGTTGGGGCAAGGGTCCATCTGACCACTGATAGCTGGTCTGCAAAGCACGGTCAGGGCAGGTATATAACGTACACTGCGCATTGGGTAAACCTGCTGGCGGCTGCCAAGCATGGAATGCGTGGCTCTGCTGCAGAGGAGTTGGTGACACCGCCACGACTTGCAGGCAGGCCTGCTGCCACCTCCTCTACTCCTCCTACTCCATCCTCTTTGCTAACCTCCTCGGCTGAGTCCTCTTCTGCTGTTGCGTCTTGCTCCACACCAACTGCACCCCCCCAGCTCCCCAGGGGCTATTCCACATGCCGGATACGACAGTGTCACGCTGTCTTGGGGTTGACTTGCCTGAAAGCAGAGAGTCACACCGGACCAGCACTACTGTCCGCCCTGAATGCACAGGTGGATCAGTGGCTGACCCCGCACCAACTGGAGATCGGCAAAGTGGTGTGTGACAACGGGAGCAATTTGTTGGCGGCATTGAATTTGGGCAAGTTGACACATGTGCCGTGCATGGCACATGTGTTGAATCTGATTGTGCAACGTTTTGTGCAGAAGTACCCAGGCTTACAGGACGTCCTCAAGCAGGCCAGGAAGGTGTGTGGCCATTTCAGGCGTTCCTACACGGCCATGGCGCACTTTGCAGATATTCAGCGGCGAAACAACATGCCAGTGAGGCGCTTGATTTGCGACAGCCCGACACGTTGGAATTCAACACTGCTAATGTTCGACCGCCTGCTCCAACAAGAAAAAGCGGTCAACGAGTATTTGTATGACCGGGGTGCTAGGACAGCCTCTGCGGAGCTGGGTATTTTTTTGCCACGCTACTGGACGCTCATGCGCAATGCCTGTAGGCTCATGCGTCCTTTTGAGGAGGTGACAAACCTAGTGAGTCGCACTGAAGGCACCATCAGCGACATCATCCCATATGTTTTTTTCCTGGAGCGTGCCCTGCGAAGAGTGCTGGATCAGGCCGTAGATGAGCGTGAAGAGGAAGAGGAAGAGTTGTGGTCACCATCACCACCACCAGAAACAGCCTTACCATCGATTGCTGGACCTGCGGCAACACTGGAAGAGGAGTGTGAGGAAGAGGAGTCAGAGGAGGAATGTGGCTTTGAGGAGGAGGAACACCAACCACAGCAGGCATCCCAGGGTGCTCGTTGTCACCTATCTGGTACCCGTGGTGTTGTACGTGGCTGGGGGGAAGAACACACCTTCAATGACATCAGTGAGGACGAGGAATTGGACATGAGTAGCTCGGCATCCAACCTTGTCCAAATGGGGTCTTTCATGCTGTCATGCCTGTTGAGAGACCCTCGTATAAAAAGGCTGAAGGAGAACGACCTGTACTGGGTGGCCACGCTACTAGACCCCCGGTATAAGCAGAAAGTCTGTGACATGTTACCCAATTACCGGCAGTCGCAAAGGATGCAGCAGCTACAAAATAAGTTAAAAACTATGCTCTACACAGCGTATAAGGGTGATGTCACAGCACAACGGGAATCCAACAGGGGAAGAGGTGAAAGTAATCCTCCTCCTACCACCACAACCACGCCGGCAAGGACAGGACGCTTTACAGACGTCTTGTTGATGGAGGACATGCGGAGCTTTTTTAGTCCTATGCATCGCCACAGCCCTTCGGGGTCCACCCTCAGAGAACGACTCGACCGACAGGTAGCAGACTACCTTGCCTTAACTGCAGATATCGACACTCTGAGGAGCGATGAACCCCTTGACTACTGGGTGTGCAGGCTTGACCTGTGGCCTGAGCTATCCCAGTTTGCCATTGAACTTCTGGCCTGCCCCGCTTCAAGTGTGCTGTCAGAAAGGACCTTCAGCGCAGCAGGAGGTATTGTCACTGAGAAGAGAAGTCGCCTAGGTCAAAAAAGTCTTGATTACCTCACGTTTATTAAGATGAATGAGGCATGGATCCCGAAGGGACTGACAGTGGGGGATGCATTTGACTAAAAAAGGCCTGGTGATGACTGAGATGCCTTGGCCTAAAAATGGTCCACACGCTGCTGTATATAATCATTCTCTGCATGCCGGATGACTTACGTGACGTCTCCGCCACCAACTACGGTTCAAGCAGCAATGTTTTAGTGCACTTTCTGCCTTAAAACCTCAATTTTTCAGGCCGCTGCTACAGCAGCGGCTGCAACAATACCTACTTTTTCATGCATGTGTACATGCCTAATTTTTCTGGCCTCTGGTGCTACACTGTGGCTGCAAAAAAACAAAAAACAAAAAAAAAGGCACATACATGTGTCAATTCCCCTTCGTGATCGTTACCTTGTCGTGGTGAAGGGGCTTGCGTATCACAATGAAGCGATCACCTCTAGGATTGTGTTGGCACACCCCAGATGATAAGGTCGTTGCTTCATTGTGTACAGACCAAAAGCGATCCGCAGGATAATTTTTCATAAAAAAAAACATTCATTTTCTTTCATTCTTTCTGCGGAGCTGGGTATTTTTTGGCCGCGTTACTGAATGCTCATGAACAATGGCTGTAGGCTCATGCGTCCTTTTGCGGAGATGACAACCCTGGTGGTCAGTCGAACCCAAGGCAACATCATCGACCTCATCCCATATGCGTTTTTTCTGGAGCGTGCCCTGCGAAGAGTACTGGATCAGGCTGTAGATGAGCATGAAGAGGAAGAGTTGTGGTCCTCATCACCACCAGAAGCAGCCTTGTTGTTGTCAATTGCTGGACCTGTGGCAACGCAGAGAGAGGAGTCTGAAGAAGAGAAGTCAGAGGAGGAAGGTGGCTTTGAGGAGGTGGAATACCAGCCACAGCAGGCGTCCCAGGGGGCTTGTTCTCACCTTTCGGGGACCCTTGGTGTTGTATGTGGCTGGGTGGAGGAAGAGACCTTCAATGATGTCAGTGAGGACAAGGAACGGGACATGGCTAGCTTGGTATCCAACCTTGTGCAAATTGGGAGTTTGCGGTTGTGCAAATGGACTGACTGACTGTTAAACGGGGAGTTTGGTCTGTCAGAGTTTGGTCTGTCACTGTGAAGCGGGCAACGGGCGTAACCCTTACACTACTTGACCGATAAAACATCATACCTGATCGTATTCACACACTGGATGTTTTAGTGCTGGTTTACACTGCCGCTACCACTAAAGTAGCGTCGCTTCCAGTGCGACTTTGGCGCGACTTAGCGCGACTTTGGCGCGACCTCATCGCGAGGTGACTTTTTATTTGGCCAATCACAATATCATGTTTTGTTACCGTCACCTAATTTCCTTTTCCTGTTTTTTGTTTTACATATTTCCCCATGTGTGCAGTGTTGTCTGTGTCATAGCTCAACTGATAGGCATGTTTGCCTTGGCATATCATATTTCAGCTTGCCAGAAAGAAAAAAAGACAGCTGGAAAGACACTGCATTAGTTTTCTACTAAAAATCATAAGAAAAATGCTGTTTTTTAGGGGTTCTGGACATGCTACAGATCTGAAACTTGACAGGTACACTTTTGTGACCCCCCAGACACTAAATACAAAAAATGACATGCCTGCCTAAAAAAATGCCCGATAAATGCCTGCAAGAGAAAAAGACAGCCGCAGAGAAGCCGTATTCCTGAAAATATAAGAAAAATGCTGTTTTTTAGGGGTTCTGGACATGCTACAGATCTGAAACTTGACAGGTACACTTTTGTGACCCCCCAGACACTAAATACAAAAAATGACATGCCTGCCTAAAAAAATGCCCGATAAATGCCTGCAAGAGAAAAAGACAGCCGCAGAGAAGCCGTATTCCTGAAAATATAAGAAAAATGCTGTTTTTTAGGGGTTCTGGACATGTTACAGATCTGAAACTTGACAGGTACACTTTTGTGACCCCCCAGACACTAAATACAAAAAATGACATGCCTGCCTAAAAAAATGCCCGATAAATGCCTGCAAGAGAAAAAGACAGCCGCAGAGAAGCCGTATTCCTGAAAATATAAGAAAAATGCTGTTTTTTAGGGGTTCTGGACATGCTACAGATCTGAAACTTGACAGGTACACTTTTGTGACCCCCCAGACACTAAATACAAAAAATGACATGCCTGCCTAAAAAAATGCCCGATAAATGCCTGCAAGAGAAAAAGACAGCCGCAGAGAAGCCGTATTCCTGAAAATATAAGAAAAATGCTGTTTTTTAGGGGTTCTGGACATGCTACAGAGCTGAAACTTGACAGGTACACTTTTGTGACCCCCCAGACACTAAATACAAAAAATGACATGCCTGCCTAAAAAAATGCCCGATAAATGCCTGCAAGAGAAAAAGACAGCCGCAGAGAAGCCGTATTCCTGAAAATATAAGAAAAATGCTGTTTTTTAGGGGTTCTGGACATGCTACAGATCTGAAACTTGACAGGTACACTTTTGTGACCCCCCAGACACTAAATACAAAAAATGACATGCCTGCCTAAAAAAATGCCCGATAAATGCCTGCAAGAGAAAAAGACAGCCGCAGAGAAGCCGTATTCCTGAAAATATAAGAAAAATGCTGTTTTTTAGGGGTTCTGGACATGCTACAGAGCTGAAACTTGACAGGTACACTTTTGTGACCCCCCAGACACTAAATACAAAAAATGACATGCCTGCCTAAAAAAATGCCCGCTAAATGCCTGCAAGAGAAAAAGCCAGCCGCAGAGAAGCCATATTCCTGAAAATATAAGAAAAATGCTGTTTGTTAGGGGTTCTGGACATGCTACAGAGCTGAAAATTGACAGGTACACTTTTTAGACCCCCCAGACACTAAATACAAAAAATGACATGCCTGCCTAAAAAAATGCCCGCTAAATGCCTGCAAGAGTAAAAGCCAGCCGCAGAGAAGCCATATTCCTGAAAATATAAGAAAAATGCTGTTTTTTAGGGGTTCTGGACATGCTACAGAGCTGAAACTTCACAGGTACACTTTTTAGACCCCCCAGATGCTAAATCCAAAGAAATTTTTTATTTTTTTTTAATTTTTCCAATAATTGGCTCTCTATCAAAAAATTATAATTTTTAAGAACTTTTTTTTGCGTGATCCCTCTCCGGCATGCCACAGTCCAGGTGTTAGTCCCCTTGAAACAACTTTTCCATCACTATTGTGGCCAGAAAGAGTCCCTGTGTGTTTTAAAATTCGCCTGCCTATTGAAGTCTATGGCGGTTCGCCCGGTTCGCCGGTTCGCGAACATTTGCCGATGTTCGCGTTCGCCGTTCGCGAACCGCGAATTTTAGGTTCGCGACATCACTATCCATAAATAAAGTGCAAAAAATGGTGACAAAAACTTCCAGCTTGGGGAAAGGTGAACTGTGATTGGAAGGTGCAAAGTCCCACCACCAGCTTGGCCTCTTACCAGAAGTTAAACGTTAAGGGCATATATGAATATGACCGCTCCAAAGGTCATGCAGCCAGGTAGAAAAGTTCCCAGAAATACAGAAGGCACTCTGACACACTCGTGCTCCCTAGACTCTTACCGGACAAAAGCCAAACAAGAAGCCTGGTTCTATGGTGATGAGTGGTCCTGCCGGGGGTTACTGGACTCTAGGATGGCTGATGTAGTTGCTTGTGTCCAAGAGGAACAGACCCAGTCAGAAAGCCTGACGAAAGAAGATCCTGCCAAAGGTGGCTAGACTCTGATTGGCTGCTGTAACTCCTTAGTCTGGTCGACCTCAATAATAGGGGACACAACAGAGGGGACCGCAATGGTGCATTACCAACAGTAGATTTTTATTAAAACAAGTGGTTGCACTTACAGTTGTGAAGACAATAATAGCGAGTTCCCTCACGGAGGAGCTGTATGGCGGGGTCCGCCTGCAGTGCAGACCGCTGCCTGGTCTAGATGTGATGACGCGGCGCCTCCTCTCTGACGCGTTTCTCCCGATAGGGCATCCACTTATCTAAGTGGATGCCCTATCGGGAGAAACGCGTCAGAGAGGAGGCGCCGCGTCATCACATCTAGACCAGGCAGCGGTCTGCACTGCAGGCGGACCCCGCCATACAGCTCCTCCGTGAGGGAACTCGCTATTATTGTCTTCACAACTGTAAGTGCAACCACTTGTTTTAATAAAAATCTACTGTTGGTAATGCACCATTGCGGTCCCCTCTGTTGTGTCCCCTATTATTGAGGTCGACCAGACTAAGGAGTTACAGCAGCCAATCAGAGTCTAGCCACCTTTGGCAGGATCTTCTTTCGTCAGGCTTTCTGACTGGGTCTGTTCCTCTTGGACACAAGCAACTACATCAGCCATCCTAGAGTCCAGTAACCCCCGGCAGGACCACTCATCACCATAGAACCAGGCTTCTTGTTTGGCTTTTGTCCGGTAAGAGTCTAGGGAGCACGAGTGTGTCAGAGTGCCTTCTGTATTTCTGGGAACTTTTCTACCTGGCTGCATGACCTTTGGAGCGGTCATATTCATATATGCCCTTAACGTTTAACTTCTGGTAAGAGGCCAAGCTGGTGGTGGGACTTTGCACCTTCCAATCACAGTTCACCTTTCCCCAAGCTGGAAGTTTTTGTCACCATTTTTTGCACTTTATTTATGGACTTATAATATGGACGTTTATTGCACATTGGTGTATCACTAGTCACCTTCTGGACATTTTTTGTTTTACACGATTTGCATACGTTTTCATTTTTTTGCATTATTATTGCATTTTTGGTTTATTTGTTTACATCATTTTGTATGTTGCACATATGCACTAGGGCAGCGCACCTGATTTCTTTACCTATAATAAATTAAAATAGTGCAGCGCAATATAATTATAATACATTAAAACCATATACATTTTATAAAATATATAAGAGAAAGTCCAAAATAAATTTCCACCAATAGTCCATAAAAAAATTCCCGGATGGTGCAAAGTGGTGTCTCTAGATTGAATATCCAGGTGTCCTATAATGTGCAGCACCTCCACCATACACACAGATTGCCGCTTACCTTAGGATCATGGCCCCCTGAACCAACAGAATGGTCAAACAAGTGTAGCACCCTCCTAGGTAGGTCCTAGTGAGAGAGTATAGTTTTTGGCTCTGTCTGCCTATCAGAGGAGCAGCAAGCAAATCTATATTGCTTTCTGCCAACCAGAGAGCCGGATCTGTGAGTTAGGTCTGCTCATGGTGCTCAGTGTGTGATTCATCTGGTCTAGGGAGTGTTTCCCACTGGTCCAATAGGGAGGCATATTGGACAGTGGAGGAAATCTGACCAATGGGTACACAGTGATTGGCACAGATTGATTGTCTCAGTGCATTGTGGGGTGTGGTATAAAAGCCAGGAGCACATGTGCTGCGGGGTCTTTGGCTGGTGAGCAGAGTCCCGGAGGGAGGATGGCGGCTGCCTCCTCCTCTTTAGCAGTGGCACACGGTCACAGGCAGTCGGTCTGAGGACCAGGAAGAAAGAGGCTGAACCCAGAAGTCTATGAGAGCTGACTGAGGGGGTAGAGAAACAGTATCGTAAGTACAGGTGATTGTGTCTAGGGGCCTGACCTGAGAAGGGCCAACTCGGTGTAGGATAGTCTGGGGACGGGTGTCAGCAGATCAACTGAAAGGGGGTACTAGGTGTGTATCCCGAAGATAATTCATCCTAACAAGTAATCGGGCGTCCCACTCTTGCAATGGATCGGGATCGCGGGAAATTCTGCCTGCGATCCGAGATGCCTATATGTGAATGGAGCCTTAGTGCAGTGATGGCGAACCTTGGCACCCCAGAAGTTTTGAAACTACATTTCCCATGATGCTCAATTACACTGCATGAGCATCATGGGAAATGTAGTTCCAAAATATGGGGGGGGGGGCAAGGTTCACCATCACTGCTATAGAGGGATATGCTTTGTTCATATTTCATGCCTGAAGTTTACAACTACTTTAATGTTTAGGATTTAGCAATACTTTTATACCTGTGTGTTGTAATATCAGTTCAATAAGTGCAAAAATTACTTGTTGATCTTGGTAAAAATGTAGTCCTGTTCTATGTCACTCTGCAGCAGTGGTGGCCGGCCCATAGGGGGCGCGGGGGCGCAGGGGCGCCGCCCCCCCCCCCCCAAAAAAGAAAAAGAAAAAAAAAAGATTAAAAAAAATAAATAAATAAATAATTTTTGCCCACAAGGGGCGCCCATCTCATTGGTGCCTATGGGGGTGGGGTTTTCCACCCGCAGAGGCGCCGATAGACGGCCTTCTGGGGCGTAACTGTAGCGCAGAGCTCTGCGCTACACCACCCCCCTTTTAGCGTCCGCCGCATTGGTGCCGATGGGGGGTGGGGTTTTCCACCAGCAGAGGCGCCAATTGGCGGCCTTCTGGGGCGTAACTGTAGCGCAGAGCAATGCGCTACACCACCCCCTTTTGTGATGTCTTGGATCATGATTGGTCCAGACTCCAGCCTGGACCAATCATGATTCAGGACATCCATGGTGACCTTGTTGGGGGCGGTGCCGGTGCCTGCATCAGTCACTCACCGTCACCGCCCGGTCACTTTCCCGCCGCAGAAGAGGAGTCGCGAGGAGGGGAGAAGCCGCCGCCGGGAGCCGAGCAGAAGAGGACGGACGTCGGAGTCGCGAGGAGGGGAGAAGCCGCCGCCGGGAGCTGAGCTGTCGCCAGGTAAGTGCCTATTCCATCACCTGTGCCATGCCTATTCCATCACCTGTGCCATGCCTATTCCACCACCTGCGCCATGCCTGTACCATGCCTATTCCACTACCTGCGCCATGCATGTACCATCTGTGCCATGCCTGTTCCATCACCTGTGCCATGCCTGTGCCATGCCTATTCCACCACCTGCGCCATGCCTGTGCCATGCCTATTCCACCACCTGCGCCATGCCTGTGCCATGCCTATTCCACCACCTGCGCCATGCCTGTACCATCTGTGCCATGCCTATTCCACCACCTGCGCCATGCCTGTACCATCTGTGCCATGCCTATTCCATCACCTGTGCCATGCCTATTCCACCACCTGCGCCATGCCTGTACCATCTGTGCCATGCCTATTCCACCACCTGTGCCATGACCTTACCATCACCTGTGCCATGCCTGTACCATCTGTGCCATGCCTATTCCACCACCTGCGCCATGCCTATTCCACTACCTGCGCCATGCCTATTCCACCACCCGTGCCATGACCTTACCATCACCTGTGCCATGCCTATTCCATCACCTGTGCCATGCCTATTCCATCACCTGTGCCATGCCTGTACCATCTGTGCCATGCCTATTCCACCACCTGTGCCATGACCTTACCATCACCTGTGTCATGCCTATTCCATCACCTGCACCATGCCTGTACCATCTGTGCCATGCCTATTCCACCACCTGTGCCATGCCTATTCCACCACCTGTGCCATGACCTTACCATCACCTGTGCCATGCCTATTCCATCACCTGTGCCATGCCTATTCCATCACCTGCGCCATGCCTGTACCATCTGTGCCATGCCTATTCCACCACCTGTGCCATGCCTATTCCATCACCTGTGCCATGCCTGTACCATCTGTGCCATGCCTATTCCACCACCTGCGCCATGCCTATTCCACCACCTGTGCCATGACCTTACCATCACCTGTGTCATGCCTATTCCATCACCTGTGCCATGCCTGTACCATCTGTGCCATGCCTATTCCATCACCTGCGCCATGCCTGTACCATCTGTGCCATGCCTATTCCATCACCTGTGCCATGCCTATACCACCACCTGTGCCATGCCTATACCATCTGTGCCATGCCTATTCCACCACCTGTGCCATGCCTATACCATCATCTGTGCCATGCCTATACCATCTGTGCCATGCCTATTCCATCACCTGTGCCATGACCTTACCATCACCTGTGCCATGTCGGTACCATCTGTGCCATGCCTATACCATCTGTGCCATGCCTATTCCATCACCTGTGCCATGCCTGTACCATCTGTGCCCTGCCTATACCATCACCTGTGCCATGCCTGTACCATCACCTGTGCCATGCCTGTACCATTTGTGCCATGCCTATTCCATCACCTGTGCCATGCCTATACCATCTGTGCCATGCCTATTCCATCACCTGTGCAATGCCTGTACCATCACCTGTGCAATGCCTGTACCATCACCTGTGCAATGCCTATTCCATCACCTGTGCCATGCCTATACCATCACCTGTGCAATGCCTGTACCATCACCTGTGCAATGCCTATTCCATCACCTGTGCCATGCCTGTACCATCTGTGCCATGCCTATTCCATCACCTGTGCCATGCCTGTACCATCTGTGCCCTGCCTATACCATCACCTGTGCCATGCCTGTACCATCACCTGTGCCATGCCTGTACCATTTGTGCCATGCCTATTCCATCACCTGTGCCATGCCTATACCATATGTGCCATGCCTATTCCATCACCTGTGCAATGCCTGTACCATCACCTGTGCAATGCCTGTACCATCACCTGTGCAATGCCTATTCCATCACCTGTGCCATGCCTATACCATCACCTGTGCAATGCCTGTACCATCACCTGTGCAATGCCTATTCCATCACCTGTGCCATGCCTGTACCATCACCTGTGCCATGCCTGTACCATCTGTGCCATGCCTATTCCATCACCTGTGCCATGCCTATACCATCTGTGCCATGCCTATTCCATCACCTGTGCCATGCCTGTACCATCACCTGTGCAATGCCTGTACCATCACCTGTGCAATGCCTATTCCATCACCTGTGCCATGCCTATACCATCACCTGTGCCATGCCTATTCCATCACCTGTTCCATGCCTATACCATCTGTGCCATGCCTATTCCATCACCTGTGCCATGCCTGTACCATCTGTGCCATGCCTGTACCATCACCTGTGCCATGCCTGTACCATGACCTCAAAGTCATGCAATTTTTTTACCGCGTTTTTTGCCGCAAAGCAATACCTATTACATTTTTGTTTTTGCGCCCCCCCAAAAATTTTGAGCACCAGCCGCCACTGCTCTGCAGTGTTATCTCAATGTTATCAGGAAGTATATTAGCAATACAGAAGGGTGAGGGAAACATTTCTATAGACCTGTTCTAGGGTGCCAATGCTGCTCCTTCATAGACACAGTATAGTGAGTAAGTATTGTAACTCCAAGACAGGAAGGGTGTTACTGGTAGGATCACCAGGTAAAAACAAAGGAAAAAAAACCCTGAGAAAGAAAACAAATGCAGCCACCCCATCTAGGAACTGGTAAGTGGAAATCTATTACATTATATTGTAAAGGTTTATATACACCAGAACTTTATTTATCTTTGAATTTATAGTCAAAGACATAACATTTGTCAGATTGGCACATCCTCCGGGCCTAATGGTATTTATACACACCAGACATGAGGTTGTTAACTTACCTTAGGGTAGCTTGGGACGTCTTTACGGGGGTTCATTCGGATGGCTTCCTCAGATTGGTAACATCTACAGGGGCAGTTCAGTCTGTCGGGGTAATACCCATAGAGGAAAAAACAATATCATTCAGTTAATCAGACCAGATCAAAGGTTCAGATAACATTCTTAGAAAAAATATGTTGGCTCTTCCGGTGACGGTGGTGCCAGATATCAGAAATGGTTCAAATGGTTCAACGCCTGACCTACCATTGAAGGCTGTCCTACAATACAACATCAAACCAGACCTGGCTGTCCCGAACACTAGGAAACAGAATTGTTTATTTGTACACCGAGAAGGTTGACAAAGCCCCTAAATCGGCATGCGGTATCTGCCCAAAAATACTCTGTAGTATCCGAGCAGTCAGACCTAAGGTGCTTATGAGGCTTTCAAAAACAAAAAAGCACGTTAGCAGAGCTTATGGTGGATCCATGTGTGCTAAATGAGTTTGTGACAGATTCAAGCGGGCATTCCTCATTGACAGGGGGCAGGGGGGGAAATTGCTCCTTGGGCTACTCTTATGCCCCGTAAAAAGGCTGCACCGCTTCTGCCACAGACATGCCTAAAGGATTCCTGGTGAAGAGAAGTAAAAAGTCCCCGCTGCTGACCTACTGAGTGCAGGTTGAAGACAAGGACAGAGCGCAGGCCTCCCCCCCCCCAGCATAGATGGTGTAAACTGTGTCTGAGCAGAGGCCGGTTCCATGCCCCAGTGGAGACTCTCCTCCCCTGGCCATCCCTGACCGAGCTGTCCCAGTTCCCCCCAACCGCTCCCTGCTGGCCATGTCGGGAACCCAAATTCAGTCGGTAAGAGTATCTGGAGCGGGGCATCAGCCTGGAATAGGGGTCAGGAGGAGGATGGGAAGAGGGAAAGTGGGAGGGGGGGCCGAGTTGCTGCACCATGGGCTTCTGGTTTGCACTTGCCCCCTGGGCTGAAAGTTGTCAGTCTGCCCCTGCCTCATTGAAGAACAGAAGATTGTGGTGAAAGTACTGAAGGTCCAAGCACAGAGCCAGAAGGCAAAGTAGCATGACTTGTATTGTTCACTTCAGAATAAATACTTCTATTGTGTAAAAACAAATAAAAATAAAATATATGTTGGAGGTATGCATTTTCCTGGCATATAGGAGAGACAGTTTTTCCAAGCAAGGCCAGTCATTTTTGTTTACTACGACCTCCTATAAGTAACAGTGTGGGCCTACATTATTCCCCTTCCTTGCCTCAAGAGTGTCCAGGAGCCCAAAAATGGGACATTCTATTGTGCTAACATTGTCCATGCTTACGTAGTTGTTGCTTCAAACTCTATCCTTTCGTGCCTCACCATTGGCCCATAACTGTGATGAGTAGTCTCACTGACCAATAATGAGGCAGACAGAGAGCATGCGGCAGAGAGCACAACCATAGTGGCTTGGGTACTGTTTGCATAGCAGAGCACTGTGGGTGTCAGAGCCCATGGAGTACTCTAGAAGAAAGCAAGGGGTGGTATGCTGGTACCTGCATGGACCTGTTCTGCAATGCAAGTGCCACTTTCCAAAAACATTTTTGTCTTCAAGTTTGTTTTAAAATAATGAACATATAGAAATATAAATTAGCGTTTTAAATTCTTACTTCCTGATTATGCACGACTTAAAGCAGCCATATACTGACGGAAGCCCACGAGTACAGTGTGGATCGGCGGTCCTGTTACACAGAGTTTCAGCCTGTATTAAAAAGAAAATTAAAAGTCAACAGCTACAAATACTGTACCTGCTGACTTTTAACCACTTGCCAACCGCCAGCAGTACATATACTGTGGCAGGTCGGCTCTATCCCACGAAACATCGTAACTGTACGTCGCTTTGCGGGAACGCAAGAGGGGGTGAGCGCGCCCATTCGCCACAGGGGAAGCTGATTTGTGGGTCCAGCGGCGGCGGTTGCCGTCAGGCACCTGCGATCTCTCCCGGCGGAGACGGAATAGCGGTCTGCCTTTGTAAAAACAGCAGACCGCTGTTCTGTCAGTGATGAACACAGGGATCCTGTGTTCCTCTTATTTAGGAACACAGGTCCCTGTGTTCATTCCATAAGCCCATCCCCCACACAGTTAGAAAACACCCGCTTGGGACACATTTAACCCTTTGATCGCCCCTGGTGTTAACCCCTTTTCTGCCAGTGTCATTAGTAAAGTAACAGTGCACATTTTTAGCACTGATTACTGTAGTAATGTCACTGGTCCCCCCAAAAGTGTAAAAAAAAATGTCAGTTAGGTGTCCGATCTGTCTGCCGCAATGTCGCAGCCCCGCTAAAAAAAATCGCAGATCGCCTCCATTACTAGTAAAAAATAAATAAATAAAAATGACATAAATCTTTCACATAGTTTGTAAGCGCAATAACTTTTGCGCACATCAATCAATATACACGTATTGGGATTTTTTTTTTACCAAAAATATGTAGCAGAATACAAGTTGGCCTAAAATTATGAAAAAATTAGATTTTTAAGTTTTTTATTGGGACAAGAGATCTTTGTATTCCTTTTGTCATAAATAAGTGATACATTGACATCTCATCAGATAAGACATAATGGTAGTGCCAGACGTTAGTCTGTCTGTAAGTATTGCAACAATGGACAATAGTGTATTCATTAGGTTCATTTGAACTATATATTTTTAAAGATACATTATTATGTGTGAGAAGAAATTAGCAATAATTATGTCATTATATTATGTAAGGCATATACATATTTAGAAATTATCTGTCTACCATATGTTGGGTTTATATTCTTGCTAAATAACAAATCTTACTTAGAATACTTTTCTATTAAGTGTAAGGACATATGTATCTTGTAACTAATTACTGCATTGTAAGGCATGTGGTAGGAGTGTTTATATAAGAATTACTTTGGACTGGGCTAGGTAATATAAATCCTACAAGCCAGATGCTTTTCTTGATAGTATAAGACACAGACAAGTGATTTAAATCATTGAACCAGTCTTAGGTCAAAGGTTACCTTTCAATAGTGGTATCATTGTATGTTCTAATTAGTCTAAATACTGAATCTAATGAACAGTACTGCCTCCTTTGGACAAGCTACCAAATGCAGTCTTGGGATAATTTAGTATTTTCCATTATAAAAATATTATATTGTATTAATAATTATCTTTATAAATGGCTTACCAGATCCAATAATTGCCAAGATGAATGATGGAGATATAGATGGACATTTATGTATGTACTGAGAGTATGGACAAGTTTTTATGTTGTGTTTTATGGTTAATCTTGAATATAAAGAAATCATCCTTTAATTTTATTATACAAAATATTGGGTAAATTATTAGGAGAGGTGTGACTATGACCTCACCAGTTAATGGGTAGAATGTCCCAACCAATGGGGATAATGTTTCATCCCTCTGGGTTTAACTTATGGTAATTTTAATAGTCATTTGTTCAATACCATATAAAAAGGAGAACCCAGATGTGACACATGACACTACTGACAACACCCCTTACACTTGCAACATACACACTACCATTTATATACTCATCCAGACATACTCCATCTTGCTCCATCATTTATCTGAAACTTGGAGGGAAGCCACCATTTTAAGAAGGCATCCATCTTAAGGACTCTGGTAATGACCATTTGAAGCTAGCAGCCATCTTAAGTGTGGTAAATATACCTTGTGTTTATTTGAGTTTATTCAGTTTTTTATTTCCTTCCTTATATGTTTTATATTGCATATTTAAGGGTAATGAGATTACAATCCCAGCCGTATAAACCATAGTAGATTTTTCTCTAAAAAGCTGATTTTTGTTTTTATGCATTTTTATTAATATCAGATTCAGAGCATTATTTGCGATTTTAGTCTTCCGTTTTGCATAGCTTATTTTTGCTCCATCTGCAGTGCAGTGACTGTCGGCAGTGTGATTCGCAGACAATTGTGGTCTGTTTATATAGAATACTTACCTATGGTTTATGCTATACCTGTAGAAAAAGTAATCTTGTTTAATTTTCACTTTCATTATTGAGCTAAACATCACATTGCATTGATTGTTTGAAGTTTGTATTTTATGTAGAGTTATCTTTTTGTGTCATTTCCAGTTTGATCATATATTGTGAATACATGTCTTGTGAATAAAAATGGATTTTTGTAAAATCTTACCGTAAAATCCTTTTCTCTTAGCTCATTGACAGACGTAGTCCTCGGTGATACACCACCTTCGGGTTATGTTGCCTCCACAGGAGCAGGACTAGACAGGAAATTAAAAAGCTCTGGCCACACCCTAGGGGCAGTCCCAGAGGGTATATCCTCTCTCTCTCTGCCTCAGCAAATCAGTTATGTGAAAAAGCAGTCTTTAGAGATTTTAACCCAACCCAACTCAAAAACAGAGGGGCGGGGACTACATCTGTCAATGAGCTAAGAGAAAAGGATTTTACGGTAAGATTTTACAAAAATCCATTTTTCTCTAGCGCTCATTGACAGACGTAGTCCTCGGTGATACACCACCTTCGGGACGTCCCAGAGCAGTATCACAAATGAGGGGTGGGAAAATGGAAATCAAATCCCAATCTAGAAGGCCCAACCGGTGCCAACTAGAAGTTTACAATGCTCATCCTTAATGATGAGACTCAACAAAAAAGAGAAATTTTTTTTTTTTTTTCTCAAACAGAAAAAAACCCTCGAGGTAGACCACCGGTCTCCTCAAATTGCGGCCTGCAAAACCTTGCGGCCAAATGAGGCATCCGCCGATGCCGTCACATCAATTTTATAGAATTTTGTAAAGGTATGTACCAACGACCAGGTGGCCGCCTTACATACCTGGACCACTGACGCCTGATGGCGAAAGGCCCAGGAAGTACTGAGCGCTCGAGTGGAGTGCGCCCTAACAGGGAACGGAGGACTCTGACCCTTAATAGAATAAGCCTGTACCACCGTTTGTCTAATCCATTTGGCAATGGTCGCGGCAGATGCAGGCAAACCCTTTCTGGGGCCATCCGTGATCACAAAAAGTGAATCCGTCTTACAGAATGATTCCGTAGGTTTCAGGTATACCCTGATTGCCCGAACCACATCTAAGGAATGCAACGCATGTTCCCGATGATGCTTGGGCTGAGGACACAAGGAAGGTAGTACAATATCTTCATTCAGATGAAAATCTGAAACCACCTTAGGAAGAAAAGATGGCTTAGGATGAAGTACTACCTTATCCCTATGAATCACTAGGTATGGGGACTGGCATGATAATGCAGCCAGTTCTGACACCCTGCGAGCAGAAGTGATAGCCACCAAGAAGGCCACCTTCTGGGATAAAGTAAGCAAGGGAATCTCCCTGATGTTTTCAAAGGGAGGTTTCTGTAGAACCGACAAAACCAAATTAAGATCCCAGGGCGGTAAGGGCGCGCGGACTGGAGGAGCCAGGTGCCGCACCCCCTGGATGAAATTCCGCACCAAGGACTTGGTAGCTAAAGGTTTCTGAAAGAAGATTGCTAATGCTGAAACTTGACCCTTGATGGTGCTCAAGGCTAGCTTCTGCTCAACCAGTGGCGGCTGGTGCTCAAAATTTTTGGGGGGGCGCAAAAAGAAAAATGTAATAGGTATTGCTTCACGTCAAAAAACGCAGTAAAAAATTGCGTGACTTTGAAGTCATGGTACAGGCATGGCACAGGTGATGGTAAGGGCATGGCATAGGTGATGGTACAGGCATGGCACAGGTGATGGTACAGGCATGGCACAGATATGGTATAGGCATGGCACAGATATGGTATAGGCATGTCACAGGTCATGGTACAGGAGATGGTATATGCCCCCTTTCAATGCAGAGACCAGTGTACATGCCCCCTTCAATACAGAGTTCAGCGTGCGTGCCCCCTTCAATGCAATGAACATTGTGCTGTGCCCCCTTCAATGCAATAAACACTGTGCTATGCCCCCTTCAATGCAATAAACACTGTGCTGTGCCCCCACAATGCAGAGTTCAGCGTGCATGCCCCCTTCAATGCAACTGTGCTATGCCCCCTTTAATGCAATGAACAATGTGCTGTGCCCCCTTCAATGCAATAAACACTGTGCTGTGCCCCCTTCAATGCAATAAACACTGTGCTATGCCCCCTTCAATGCAATGAACACTGTGCTGTGCCCCAACAATGCAGAGTTCAGCGTGCATGCCCCCTTCAATGCAACACTGTGCTGTGCCCCCTTCAATGCAATAAACACTGTGCTGTGCCCCCTTCAATGCAATAAACACTGCGCTGTGCCCCCTTCAATGCAATAAACACTGTGCTGTGCCCCCTTCAATGCAATAAACACTGTCCTGTGCCCCCTTCAATGCAATAAACACTGTGCTGTGCCCCCTTCAATGCAATAAACACTGTGCCCCCTTCAATGCAATGAACTCTGTGCTGTGCCCCAACAATGCAGAGTTCAGCGTGCATGCCCCCTTCAATGCAATAAACACTGTGCTGTGCCCCCTTCAATGCAATAAACACTGCGCTGTGCCCCCTTCAATGCAATAAACACTGTGCTGTTCCCCCTTCGATGCAATAAACACTGTGCTGTGCCCCCTTCAATGCAATAAACACTGTGCTGTGCCCCCTTCAATGCAATAAACACTGTGCCCCCTTCAATGCAATGAACTCTGTGCTGTGCCCCAACAATGCAGAGTTCAGCGTGCATGCCCCCTTCAATGCAACTGTGCTGTGCCCCCTTCAATGCAACTGTGCTGTGCCCCCTTCAATGCAATGAACACTGTGCTGTGCCCCCACAATGCAGAGTTCAGCGTGCATGCCCCCTTCAATGCAACACTGTGCTGTGCCCCCTTCAATGCAATAAACACTGTGCTGTGCCCCCACAATGCAATGAACACTGTGCTGTGCCCCCTTCAATGCAATAAACACTGTGCTGTGCCCCCTTCAATGCAATAAACACTGTGCCCCCTTCAATGCAATGAACTCTGTGCTGTGCCCCAACAATGCAGAGTTCAGCGTGCATGCCCCCTTCAATGCAACTGTGCTGTGCCCCCTTCAATGCAATGAACACTGTGCTGTGCCCCCACAATGCAGAGTTCAGCGTGCATGCCCCCTTCAATGCAACTGTTCCGTGCCCCCATCAATGCAGAGTTCAGCGTGCGAGCCCCTTTCAATGCAGAGCGCCACAGCATTGTCCCCAATCACTGCAGAGCGCCACAGCATTGTCCCCAATCACTGCAGAGCGCCACAGCATTGTCCCCAATCACTGCAGAGCGCCACAGCATTGTCCCCAATCACTGCAGAGCGCCACAGCATTGTCCCCCAATGATTGCAGAGCGCCACAGCATTGTCCCCCAATGATTGCAGAGCGCCACAGCATTGTCCCCCAATGATTGCAGAGCGCCACAGCATTGTCCCCCAATGATTGCAGAGCGCCACAGCATTGTCCCCCAATGATTGCAGAGCGCCACAGCATTGTCCCCCAATGATTGCAGAGTGCCACAGCATTGTCCCCCAATGATTGCAGAGCGCCACAGCATTGTCCCCCAATGATTGCAGAGCGCCACAGCATTGTCCCCCAATGATTGCAGAGCGCCACAGCATTGTCCCCCAATGATTGCAGAGCGCCACAGCATTGTCCCCCAATGATTGCAGAGCGCCACAGCATTGTCCCCCAATGATTGCAGAGCGCCACAGCATTGTCCCCCAATGATTGCAGAGCGCCACAGCATTGTCCCCCAATGATTGCAGAGCGCCACAGCATTGTCCCCCAATGATTGCAGAGTGCCCACAGCATTGTACCCCAATGATTGCAGAGTGCCACAGCATTGTCCCCCAATGATTGCAGAGCGCCACAGCATTGTCCCCCAATGATTGCAGAGCGCCACAGCATTGTCCCCCAATGATTGCAGAGCGCCACAGCATTGTCCCCCAATGATTGCAGAGCGCCACAGCATTGTCCCCCAATGATTGCAGAGCGCCACAGCATTGTCCCCCAATGATTGCAGAGCGCCACAGCATTGTCCCCCAATGATTGCAGAGCGCCACAGCATTGTCCCCCAATGATTGCAGAGCGCCACAGCATTGTCCCCCAATGATTGCAGAGCGCCACAGCATTGTCCCCCAATGATTGCAGAGTGCCCACAGCATTGTCCCCCAATGATTGCAGAGTGCCCACAGCATTGTACCCCAATGATTGCAGAGTGCCAGCATTGTCCCCCAATGATTGCAGAGTGTCAGCGTGCGTGCTCCGTTCAAACTTACCTGGCGGCGGCGCGGCTCAGCTTCTTCCTCCTCTTCTGCGGCGGGTCCTTCTCCCTCGTCGTCTCGGCGGCGGGAACCGGCGGGCGGCCTCTCCTCTTCTCTGAGCGGCGGTGACGGTGAGTGATTGACGCACGCACCGGCACCGCCCCCATTGCGACGTCAGCGATATCCTGGATGATGATTGGTCCAGGCTGTAGACTGGACCAATCACAGCCAGGATATCAGAAAGTGGGGGTGTCCAACCGCAAAGACTTGCGCCCAGGATACCCCCCTACCTCCCCAGAAGGCAGCCAATCGGTGCCTCTTCTGGGAGGTAACCCCACCCCCCCCCCCAGCCACCAGTTCCTTGGGTTCAGGCCGGCGAACCCAATTTTTTTTTTGAACAACTTTATTTGTTCGTTTTGTTTTTTTTTTTTTTTTGTTTTTTTTTCGTTTTTTTTTTTTCTTTTTTTTTTAGGGGTAGGGGGGGCGGCGCCCTGGCGCCCCCTATGCACGGGCCGCCACTGTGCTCAACCCCTTGTTGCAAAAAGGCCAATTTTCGAGTCACCGAATAGGTACGTGGAGGAAATCCTAAAGATTCGCACCACGCAATATAAGTCTTCCATGTGTGATAATAGACCTTGCTGGAAGTCGCTTTCCTTGCTTTAATAAGGGTAGGAATGACTGAAGTAGACAAACCTCTGTCCTTCAGTACTTGGGTCTCAATGGCCAGGCCATTAAACCCAGCGACTGTAAAGCATGATGGTAAATTGGTCCTTGAGACCACAGACACTCCCTGAGACGAAGTTCCCACGGAACGTCTGCGACTAGCATGTCCAAGTCGGCCAGGCCGGCTTGAGGAGGCCAGCCTAGAATTTCTAGGACCACTGGCGCTGATAGAATCTGAACCAGGCGTCCCTAGAGGTATCTGGCCCCGACCATCCGAGAAAGTCTGGTTGTTTTCTGTTCCCACACATTTATCAGATACCTGATTGTTATCAGGAAGGGTGATCTTTTCTGGTTGAACCTCAGGGACCGAAGTCACCCGACTAGAGGCTACTTGGCCTATCTGGTCAACCAGATCCGATTCCTGTGAGGTATAGGGACTAATCTTAGGAAAAGGTAAAGGAAAAGATCTATTCAGGGAACGGTAACTACCGCTTCCTGTAGTACTTAAATGTTGGAAGGGAAGAATCGCACCGGTAGTAGTGGTTGAAGCTCGATCTAATGTCCTGAATACCGGTGAAAACGTCCCCCCACCCTGAAACCGGGTGGGGGCGCACCTTCAGGCTGTGTACTCCTTTGCTTCGGGTTTGGCTGGGTTGGTCCTCTGCTTGTCCGACCAGCCCTTCTTGAACCCTCCTGGAGGAGTCTTGCCTTTCCCGCTAGTACCAGCCGGGCGCCCTTTATGGGCGGTAAAGAAAGGTCCTCGCTTGTTGCGAGGTCCCTTAGCTTTAGCAGCCTGTGGCAAAAAAGTGCTCTTGCCCCCAGTGGCATCCTTGATGATTTCATCTAGGTTGGCCCCAAATAGACGATTCCCTTGAAAAGGGAGATTTGTCAAGGTCTTTTTGGAACCTAGGTCAGCTGACCAGCATTTTAACCACAGCACACGTCTGAGGATCACCGCTGACATAGATGCATGCCCTAATAAGGGAGTAGTGTCCAAGGCTGCGTCACAGATAAACTGTAGCCCTTGTATAATCTGTTCCATCAAATCAGATGTCTCCTGGGGAATATCTTTTCCCCTAAGGTCTTGGCGTACCATTTTCGCCCATTCCGTAAGTGTCTGGGAAACTAGACCAATAACAATTACTGGTCTAAATGCTGACCCTATCAGAGAGAAGATGGTGTGGGACTCTGCTTCCATCTTTCGATCCACCGGATCCTTAAAGGACGCAGTGTCCTCCACTGGGATAACCGTGGCTTTATTCAGCCTGGAAATAGGTGGATCCACCACTGGTGGTACCGTCCATTTCTTAATGATGGATTCCTCAAACGGATAGCGTCTAGCAATACGCTTGGAAATAGTAAAGGTACATTTAGAATGCTCCCATTCTCCTTTAATCTGATTACCGAAACATTTGGGTACAGGAAAAACCTTCACCGTTTTGATGGGCTTATTAGTACCAAAAGGAATCTCTGTTTCAGTTGCCTCTGCCGGTAAAGCCTCAAGTTTTAAGGTTTCCTGCACTGCCACAACTAGTGCGTCCACCAATGCTTCTTCCTGAATTATAGCAGGAGAAGAAGCGTCCTCCTCACTGTCTGAGGGGGCTTTACCTGGGATAACAGCCTTTGCAGAGGAACCTGCAACTGCAGTGACCATCTCTGAATCAGAGTCAGAGGTGTCAGATAGTATAGGGGTAGGCGGGGGTCGCTTCCTTGACCCCCGTCCCTGACAGGCCGCCTCCACCCGAGCCACCATAGACTCCAAAATTGCTGTAAATGACTCTACACTCTGTGCACCGGCGGGTCCCGTGGCCCCCTCGAGGGAAACAGGTGGGGGAATATGTGTGGCAGGGTCCATGATAATTCCAGTCACTTCCTGGATAATATAATTCAAAAATAAAAAACTTTTTTTTTTTTTTTTTTTTTCAGACCCCCAGCGCCACAAAAAGCCCCTTAGTGTTACCTGCTAGGGATCCCTATCGATCGAGAGAGAGAGATAGACCCCCAGGCTCACCACTTGATGCTCAGAGTTTAACTGCAACAGGTTACAGCGCTGTCTTGACCAACAGGAAGTCTTTTGGCTGGCTGCCCAGGAAGAAAGGAGGCGGCTCCGCCCCTCTGCACGCCTTCCGGCGCCTCCCCTAGCTCCACGAGGTGTTTGGATCACCTCAAACATGGCCGCCTCCATGCTGGAGACACGAGGCTACGCCAAAATGGCGGCTCGTGCGATCCAGCAAAAAAAATGGTGGCGGCCTGTACTGAATAGCGGTGTGCTGCAGGGCACACAACACTCTCTCTGCATGGGGATTTGGCGTGGTTGGCGGTACCGGCCCTGACGGACCGCATGGCCATTCGGGAGGCCTGCTAATAGCTGGAGATCTGATTAGGAAGGCAGTCTACATGTCCGTGGCTTCTGACTGGTAGGTAGCTTATTCTCATCACCGTAAGATTCCCAGAATGCCACAGATTATAATCTTTTTAACATGTATACAATTAGATTGTTAACTCCCAAACCAAGCCTCCTGGCTTTTTGCACATAAAATCACACTCAAAGTAGGAGGATCTGTGTCATTTATAGGATAGAGAGGGACTCTATCTTACCATACAGAGAGGGGCCCGCGTTCACCACAAGACCCGTCAGGGGAAAAGGGGGAACATACTACTCACCATACCGGAACCAGGCGGGCACCAACTCCTGACAGTACCCCTCTCCACCGGGGCGGGAGGGCTGTCGACCGATATGGACGCCGTGACTCATGGTCTTTGGCGTTTCAGCGAGACGTTTAACTCGCGGGGTCAGTCCTTTAATGGGACTTTGTCGCGGCCGACCCAGCGCGGAGCTATGGCCTGCACGCGCTCGTAGGCTGAACTGGGGTGACCACCGGATCTCAACATCCAGCCCGTCGCCCAGTTCAGCTTTCTTGCTTGAAGATCTCACAGGAACACTGGAGAAAAAAAGCTGTCTAAAAAATCCTTTAAGAAAAAAATCTTGCCAGGACCTAAGTTCCCAGCAAGGTATCTAGGTCCTTACTCCTAACTAGACAGAAAATAACTGATTTGCTGAGGCAGAGAGAGAGAGGATATACCCTCTGGGACTGCCCCTAGGGTGTGGCCAGAGCTTTTTAATTTCCTGTCTAGTCCTGCTCCTGTGGAGGCAACATAACCCGAAGGTGGTGTATCACCGAGGACTACGTCTGTCAATGAGCGCTAGAGAAATATTTTTATATATTCCATACTGTAGACTGTACTCACTAAGATTGGTATATGCTTTTAAAAAGAAATTAATCAATTAAAAAGAATTCGCTACATATTGATTTGTGGAAATAAGTTGAGATTCTCCTACCTCACAGATCTTTGCCTATTGACATAAATAGACACTGTTATATTCAGAGCAGTATAAATATTCTGACATATTTTTATCTATCTTTATACATTTTTATTTAGAGACACTTTATGGTATCTTTATTTATGTTTTTGGATTACTCCTTTTTAAAAAAGACAGACTGTGTATGCAATTTTGTTTGTGTGATCACTAGATAGCGCACTAGTATATTTTTTTCATCTTGGGAGTGAGCAAGAGGGTGGCTACATTCCTACATACAGTGGGACCATGTATATAGGTCCCACTGTAAAAAAGAAATCAGTATATATACTTTTTTTAAGCTGATCCGACCCGATCCCAGGCTGAGCGGTCAGGCTTCGCTGTGGCGGTGGGAGCAGAGGACATGGCCGACAACATAAGCCCCATAGTAAGTCTAAGGGTGACTTCACTCCCCATTCATTTCACAGCCGTTGTTGGCCGTTTCCTCTACAGAGCTTCCGCCACTGGAGACTGGATCGGATTGGCTTCAAAAAAGGTATGTATAGCGATTTCTTCTTTACAGGGCTAGATAGGTTAGTGTTAGATCAAGGAGATTTATAGATGCAGAGATTTTAGTTTTAGGGTGCACTTATCCTTTAAAGAAGATCTATCATCATAATTTTGGTATAGTGCAATCCCCTGTGATACAAATTGCATTGTCCCATGTTGCGAAGGGTTTACCTGTCCCCCTCCTCTTCTGCCATGGCCAATCCAGCGGCAACTTTAAAGGAGATGGTTGTTTCATGGCTGCAGCTTGTCTTAGCTATAAATACTTTCCACAGACAAACAGGGGCAGGAGGAATGCAGAAGGAAGGAGGACGTATTGGGCTCTGCATTCCTCTTGCCGTGGAAAGAGAGGAGGGGGGCAGGTCAGACCTCATACCTAGGGTTAGAAAGCACTTAGCAACATGGGGCAAAGTATTACACATACTTTGTATCATAAGGGACAGAACTCTAATACAAATTATGATAGTACTTCTTTAGGTGAGACATGCACTGAAATCACATGAGTATCTCAGCTTTTCCTGGAAAAAGCCTAACTCCCTCCCCTTACACTGCCATAGGCTCTTTATTGGTCTTTTCACATAAAGGAGATACTCATAGACCAAAAATGTGTTTGGGGTGTCTGTGAGAAGCTTCACATAAATAGAAAAAGCGAAAATTTGCAGATCCTTTTAATTTACCTACAATATCTCACAAAAGTGAATACACCCCTCACATTTTTGTAAATATTCTTCTATATCTTTTCATGTGACAACACTGAAGAAATGACACTTTGCTACAATGTAAAGTAGTGAGTGTACAGCTTGTATAACAGTGTAAATTGTTACCAGGTGAGGAGTACAAAGACAAGTGTGTCTTGCCTACAGTCAAGCATGGTGGTGGGAGTATCATGATCTGGGGCTGCATGAGTGCTTCCAGCACTGGGGAGCTAGAGTTAATTGAGGGAACCATGAATTATACATGTACTGTGACATACTGAAGCAGAGCATGATCCCCTCCCTTCAGAGACTGGGCCGCAGGGCAGTATTCCAACATGATAGCGACCCCAAACACACCTCCAAGACGACCACTGCCTTGCTAAAGAAGCTGAGGGTAAAGGTGATGGACTGGCCAAGCATGTCTCCAGATCTAAACCCTATTGAGCATCTGTGGGGCATCCTCAAACTGAAGGTGGAGGAGCGCAAGGTCTCTAACATCCACCAGCTTTGTGATGTCGTCATGGAGAAGTGGAAGAGGACTCCGTGGCAACCTGTGAAGCTCTGGTGAACTCCATGCCCAAGAGGGTTAAGGCAGTGGTGAAAAATAATAGTGGCCACACAAAATATTGACACTTTGGGCCCAATTTGGACATTTCCACTTTGGGTGTACTCACTTTTGTTGCCAGCGGTTTAGACATTAATGGCTGTGTGTTGAGTTATTATGAGAGGACAGCAAATTTACACTGTTATACAAGCTGTACACTCACTACTTTACATTGTAGCAAAGTGTCATTTCTTCATTGTTGTCGCATGAAAAGATATAATAAAATATTTACAAAAATGTGAGGAGTGTACTCACTTCTGTGAGATACTGTATATCTTGCGAAATGCTGACCATTTTGGCACCATTTTCACTGAAGATTACATCTGCATTTGTGTATTATATGCTCAAGTCTGTGACCCTCTTCTTTCCCTAATAGGCTATTGCAGTGGTTGTCAACTTATGAGCTAAAGGGGGCCACAAATGTGGCCCCTGACATCACCAAACGCCACGCATAATGTTCAGTATATATAATGCTTGAGAGGACTGTCAGAGACTGCAGACCTAATAGAGGAGATGAGGGTCAGAGAGTGAGGACAGGATACATTGTTGGATGGGGATATGTTGCAGAAGACAATACGAAACTGGAAACACGAGGCTGGTAGAGGTCAATACTAATAACCTAATCAATGTTCCCACTACAGACTTCTAAGGTCCAAGGGCCACACATGATATACCAAAGGGCCGCAGGCTGGACACCGGGGGTTTTTGAAACAGACAAATACATATATTGACGGGAAGATGTTGGGAGGGGGCCAGACCTCCACTATCCAAGTTTTAGTTACAATTTGCACAATTACTAGGTGTGGGGTTTTGAACTCCTATGGCAATGTCCATGTGTACACACACCTGGAAATGCTGGTTTACCAAACAACAAAAAAATCTGCAGGTTTGCTACATGTAAAGGGACAGTTTATTTTTGAAAAAAGGGTAAACCATTGGTTGAAGGAAAGACATCTCTGGACATTTACATAAGGACTACAAAGGCCAAATTACAGGTTTGGGAAGACAATCTTTTTTACGTTTTCAGATAACGCCCTAGTCCAGGGACCTCAAACTACGGCCCTCCAGCTGTTGCAGAACTACACATCCCATGAGTCATTGTAAAACTCTAACATTCACAGACATTACTAGGCATGATGGGAGTTGTAGTTCCTGAACAACTGGAGGGCCACAGTTTGAAGACCCTTGCCCTAGTCCGTTATTTTCCTGTGTCCGGTATTTCATAGGACAAGACTTCATCTCACCTGTGGCTCTTCTTTTCAAGTTCATCCCGTAGCTTCCTCAGCTCGTTCTTACACTGGTCAATGCTGAGAACTTTTTGACCTTCAACTGCCGAGACAAAATAGGGAAGGACTGAGAAGAGTCTCTATACATTATGGTCTGATGCTCACTATGATTAGGCCAAAGCAGCCTCCTTCAGGTCCTTACTTATTGCTCATACTACACTATATTGTCAAAAGTATTGGGATACCTGTCTTAACCCGCACATGAACTTTAATGGCATTCCAGTCTTAGTCCGTAGGGTTCAATATTGAGTTGGCCAAACCTTTGCAGCTATAACAGCTTTAACTCTTCTGGGAAGGCTGTCCACAAGGTTTAGGAGTGTGTCTATGGGAATGTTTGACCATTCTTCCAGAAGCGCATTTGTGAGGTCAGGCACTGTTGGAGAGAAGGCCTGGGTCACAGTCTCCACTCTAATTTATCCCAAAGGTGTTCTATCGGGTTGAAGTCAGGATTCTGTGCAGGTCAATCGAGTTCCTCCACCCGAAACTCGCTCATCCATGTCTTTATGGACCTTGCCTTGTGCACTGGTCCAAATTATTTGGTGGAGGGGGGGGGGGGGGATTGGTGTTCTATCAGGTTGAGGTCAGGACTCTGTGCAGGTCAGTCAAGTTACATAGTCACATAGTAGGTGAGGTTGAATAAAGACAATAGTCCATCCAGTTCAACCTGTGTAGGTGTGTATGTTCTGATCCTTCAGATGTACATCTAAGAGTCTTTTGAAAGCCACCATACTACCCGCAGAAACCACCTCTTGTGGTAGAGAATTCCACAATCTTGTAGCCCTGACAGTAAAGAACCCCCCACGTTGCCTGAGGTTAAAACGCTTCTCCTCCAATCGCATTGTATGCCCTCGAGTCCTCATGCAATCCCTTCGACTGAACAGAAGTTCCCCCACCCGAAACTCACTCGTCCATATCTTTATGGACCTTGCTTTCTCCACTGGTCCAAACCATTTGGTGGAGGGGGGATTATGGTGTGGGGTTGTTTTTCAGGGGTTGGGCTTGGCCCCTTAGTTCCAGTGAAGGGAACTATTAAGGCATCAGCATACCAATACATTTTGGACAATTTCATGCTCCCACCTTTGTGGGAACAGTTTGGGGATGGCTCCTTCCTGTTCCAACATGACTGCACACCAGTGCACAAAGCAAGGTCCATAAAGACATGGTTGAGCGAGTCTTGGATGGATGAAACTTATTGCCTGTACACACGATCCGAAAATCGGAGGACAGATCATCCGTTTTTCTTTGCATGCTAATCTCAAATCGAAAATTAAGAGTTTAATAAAGTAACGGAAATTCCCGTACAACAGAATTAAAAATCGGAAAAGTGATGTAGTGTATATGTATTGTATTTTGGAACGACAACTGTATTGATTAAACGAAAAACGAAAATTCTATGATCTGGTATCATATGAGAAAAATGTTCATGCTTGTCCCATTGGATAATATCGGATGAACTGTCCTGATTGGCTGTGTACTAACAGTCAGATTACCGTACGATACCTTCAAAAGCGGTATTTTTCCTCCA
Organism: Pelophylax lessonae; assembly: GCF_965119305.1. NCBI lineage: Eukaryota > Metazoa > Chordata > Amphibia > Anura > Ranidae > Pelophylax > Pelophylax lessonae. Next base: position 22,784,591 of record NC_138779.1, on the reverse strand, counting down.
ATTTTTGGATTGCGTGTACGGGCCATTAGAAGGGTTTCCAAGTGATTGAACAGGCAAGCTAAATGCAGCTGAAGGCATGTTTCATTTGCCATTTGACCACGAGCCCAAATATATCTCCAATATAACGTACGATTTATCTCACCTTCAACCCTTCGTTCCAGGACTGTGAGACGCTCGCAGACCTCTCTCTTCAGGTCACTGATCTGGAAAGCTCTGGAGAAAGAATAAAACAGTCAATGGATTGTTGCCGCAGAATAAAATAATAAATGTAACCATCTGGATAGTGTTCATGTATACAGAGTCATCACCATGTGGATAGCTTTCAATTATGTTTGCAAATGCATGAATGTATTCACATTTTAGAAGTGGGTGGTAATTAAAGCGTATCTATGGTCAAAATGTAAAATCATTGATTCATTTCCAAATTGTATTTCAATTATTTCTAGCCTGCTCCTATTAACCACTTGCAGATCTCTCTATGCACATACAGTATATACGGTGATGCCGCTCTGCGCCAGATCATGTACATGTAAGGGGCGTGTGCCGCCCCGTTTGTGCTGTGATTGGGTACAGCCAGGGCTTTTTTTCAGGAGGAACGCAGTTCTGGGACCTCCAGAATTGAATATATGTAATGGCAAGGGGTGGCGGGGTTTGCTGTACGGTCTACTGATGCTAGCTTATGGGGGATCTATTGTTTCTAGAGGGAATCTATTTTTGTGTAGGAAGGGGTTCTTGTTGCTGTGGAGTTCTTCTTTTGCTTGCTGGGATCTATTGTTGCTGGAGTGGGTCTTATGTTGCTGGGGGGTCAGTTGTTGCTGGGAGGGATGTACTGTTGAGGGACGGGTCTTTGTTGCTGGCTGCTGGAGGGTCTATTGATGCTGCCTACTGAGGAACCTATTGTTGCTGGAAGGGATCTATTTTTGAAGGGGGGTCTATTGTTGCTGGGAAGGTCTATTGTTGCTTGCAGGGGGTCTATTGTTGCTGGAGTGGGTCTTATGTTGCTGGGGGGTCAGTTGTTGCTGGGAGGGATGTACTGTTGAGGGAGGGGTCTTTGTTGCTGGCTGTTGGAGGGTCTATTGATGCTGCCTTCTGAGGAACCTATTGTTGCTGGAAGGGATCTATTTTTTCAGGGGGGGGAGCTATTGTTGCTGGGAAGGTCTATTTTTGCTCACAGAGGGATCGATTGTTGCTGTGGTGGGTCTTATGTTGCTGGGGGGTGAGTTGTTGCTGGGGGGGGGGGGGTGTACTGTCGAGGGAAGGGTCTTTGGCTGTGGCTGCTGTAGGGTCTAATGATGCTGCCTACTGAGGAACCTATTGTTGCTGGAAGGGATCTATTTTTTCAGGGGGGTCTATTGTTGCTGGGAAGGTCTATTGTTGCTCACACGTGGATCTATTGTTGCTGTGGTGGGTCTCATGTTGCTGGGGGGTCAGTTGTTGCTGGGAGGGATGTACTGTTGAGGGAGGGGCCTTTGTTGCTGGCTGCTGTAGAGTCTATTGATGTTGGTTACTGAGGAACCTATTGTTGCTAAAAGGGATCTATTTTTGCAGGGGGGTCTATTGTTGCTGGGAAGGTCTATTTTTGCTCACAGACGGACCTATTGTTGCTGTGGTGGGTCTTATGTTGCTGGGGGGTCAGTTGTTGCTGGGAGGGATGTACTGTTGAGGGAGGGGTCTTTGTTGCTGGCTGCTGGAGGGTCAATTGATGCTGCCTACTGAGAAACCTATTGTTGCTGGAAGGGATCTATTTTTGCAGGGGGTCTATTGTTGCTGGGGAGGTCTATTGTTGCTCGCAGGGGATCTATTGTTGCTGGGTGGGTCTTATGTTGCTGGGGGGGTCAGTTGTTGCTGGGGGGGATGTACTGTTGAGGGAGGGGTCTTTGTTGCTGGCTGCTATAGGGTCTATTGATGCTGGCTACTGAGGAACCTATTGACCTTTCCTTTTCAATCTGCAGTTGTTGTAATTTTCTGCAAAATGCAATATGGCCACCTGGAGGTGTTCTGCACACAGAATGTATACTGACCACACCCCCAGAAACATCATTTCCTGCTTGTGTGATTGGCTAACCAATTTTCCCAGAAGTCTGCACTAAGATACAAGTCAGATTTCTGGCATCCCATGCAACAAAAATGTCATTTTTGGTGAGATCCTCCCAATAGGAACACGTCTAAAGGGATGCAGGCCCAGCAGATTTCCTCATTAGAGCCCTGCAGCTACATCAGCTGGTTTATTATGAAACCACTCCCATTAGACCCACTCCGCACATGGACACAGATAAACAAACAGCGATTCTTCAGAATAACAAAAGTAGGAATCTGCAACAAAGTTTGTTATAATCCTTGTAATGTACAGAGATCACCCAGAGGGGGATTGTTTATTTCTTAACAAAAGAGGAGTTACACTTTAACTGTTTGTCAAAGACAGAACCCTCAATAATTGTTCTATCTTTGCTGGTCTCTACCTTGAGAATTCCTCAGAAACCTGAGACAGAATATTCTGGAAAACGTCTTCTTTGTCTGGAAGAAAAAATATATAAATTGGTATAAATCTTAAATTATGTAAAAATTAAATATTGCCTATTGTTTTTTTTTATATAGTCAGCTAATGAAGCTTTAGACTGATTTTCACGTGTCCTCCAAAGACTGCTTAGTCCATTATAAACATACATCAGCAGATAAAAGTGGAATTTACAAATATAATCAAATTACTAATCCCTTATCAAACAGATCTGTTTCAATCAGAGAAAGCCAACCACAAAGCAAGCTGCTACTGTAAAAACTTAAAGCGGAGTTCCACCTCCCCCTCCACCCCCTCCAACAATTTAAAGTCAGCAGCTACACATACTGTACCCATACTGTAGCTGCTGACTTTTATTATTAGGACACTTACCTGTCCTGGAGTCCAGCAATGTCTGCATTTTTCCATCGGCTGTCGGGTGCTGCCGCTGCCATTGCCGGTAAGGGAACCCGGCAGTGAAGCCTAGCGGCTTCATGGGCGGGTCCCTACTGCACATGCGCATTCCTATTGGCTCGGCGGCGGGGGAAGGAGGAGGGGGCCAAACTTCAGAGGGACGGCGCTGCGGTGCCGTATCCAGGAAGTGGGAAAGGGTTCCTGTCAAAAACAGGTACCCGTTCCAACCTCCACCCTGAAAGGTGCCAAATGTGGCACTGAAGGGGGGGAGGAAGCAAATGAGCGGAAGTTCTACTTTTGGGTGGAACTCCGCTTTAAAAAAAGAACTAAACTTAACCACTTGCCGACCGCCCACCCGCCACATATATACTGCTGCAGGCTGGCTCGGCTGTGCGAATCGCCGTACCTGTACGGCGGTCCATGGAAGTGCTCCCGGGGGGGCCTGCCGCCGTGCAGCCACGATCGCTCCCTGCTGAGAGAGAAGGACGGTCAGCTGTTGTAAACACAGCTGACCGTTCTTCTCCCTGGAATGATCACAGAGCTCCTGTGATCCTTCTATATAGGAACACAGGTCTCTATGGTCATTCCATAAGCCCCACCCCCATACAGTTAGAAAACACCCGCTAGGCTCACACCAAACCCTTTGATCGCCCCCTGGGTTAACCCCTTCCCTGCCAGTATCATTATTACAGTAACAGTGCATATTTTTTGCACTGATTACTGTAGTAATGTCACTGGTACCCCCAAAAGTGTCAAAAATGTCAGTTAGGGGTCCGATCTGTCCGCCCCAAAAATCGCTGATCCCTCCCCCCACAGTTAGAAAACACCCCCTAGGCTCGGACCAAACCCTTTGATCGCCCCTGGGTTAACCCCTTCCCTTCCAGTGTCATTATTACAGTAACAGCGCATATTTTTAGCACTGATTACTGTAGTAATGTCAAAAAAGTGTCAAAAACGTCAGTTAGGGGTCCGATCTGTCCGCCGCATAAATCGTTGATCGCCTCCATTACTAATAATAAATAAATAAATAAAAATGACAAATCTTTCCCCTAGCTTTTAGACATGATATCTAAATACGCTTATTGCAATTTTGTTTTTACCAAAAATATGTAGCAGAAAACAAATTGGCCTAAAAGGATGAAAAAAATGTGATTTTTAGATTTTTTTGGGGAATGTTATATAGCAGAAAGTGAAAAATATTTCTTTTTTTTTTTTTCAGAATTGTCGCTCTTTTTTATTTATAGCGCAATAAATAAAAAAATCGCACATGTGATCAAATACCACCAAAAGAAATTTCTATTTATGGGGAAAAAAGGACCGCGCAATTATCAGTTAACGTAACGCAGTGCCGAATCGCAAACAAAATGGCCTGGTCATTAAGGGGGCAAATCCTTCCGGTCCAGAAGTGGTTAAATAAACCAAAACTGACCAAAAACCATTAGGCCCCATTCACATAGGGCTATTTGGGATCACCGCGATTCTGCCTGCATTTCCATATCGCACTACAGTTGTGGCAAAATGTACAATGCGTGTTTGGGTGCCATTCATTTTTAATGGCACTTCAAACGTGGTGCGGTTTTGCCGCAATTGTTGTGTGATAATCATGTGGCAATCGCAGGAAACCGCATCCTGGTAAGCTTGTCGCCCAAAAGAAGCTCCTGCTTTGTGTTTTACTACGACTGCAGTGCGATTTCAAAACAACAGGGCCTAATGGTGAAATTTACAAACAAAATCAAATGACTCATTCACCGTTACATATCCCTTATCAGTCAGATCAGTGTGAAGTTTCAATCAGAGAGAGCCAACCACAAGGCATGCTGCTACTGTAAAAACGTATAATCCAAAACTGACCAAAAACCATTAGGCCCACATAGGAGATTCTTTTGTGGTTTGCTGCAATTGCCAGACGACTATCACGCGACAATTGCTGCAAGACCGCACCATGTTTAAGGTGTTATTAACCACTTCTGGACCCGAAGATTTTCCCCCCTAATGAACAGGCCAAAATTTGTGATTCGGCACTGCGTTACTTTAACGGACAATTGCACGGTCGTGCGACGCTGTACCCAAATAAAATTGATGTCCTTTTTTTCCCACAAATAGAGCTTTCTTTTGGTGGTATTTGATCACCTGTGCGATTTTTTTTTTTTTTTTGCGCTATAAACAAAAAAATAGCTACAATTCTGAAAAAAAAAACAATATTTCTCTTACGTCCTCCGACAGTCGCCGCCTCTTCATATTCGTCACAATGGGGTATTAGACTTTGCTCCGAAGGAGTAGCTAGGCAACAGAATATGTTAACATTAAAGCTTTTAACATATCCCACCCTCAAGGGGTGGTCCCCTCAGTCAATACCCTCCTACTTCCTGCAACCATATCTCAGTTTCAATGTCTAGCTTGTCAGGAGCTTCCTTTGGCCGCAAGGTTCTTAGTACGGCAGTTCCCTAGGGTCCCTTGTTGGGACCCCTGGCTGTTGGGATACGTTTTTATCCCCTGGTTCTTTGTTTTTCCTGGGTTGTTGCTCCTGTTGAGCAAGTTTTTTTCCTGTTGCCCAGCTGGTTTCCTTCCTTTGGTAAGGTTCCTTTCTTTGATGTGGAGACTGCGTTGCCTTACGGCGCGGATGCGTTTCCCACCCCTCATGTTTGCACTGCTTTGGGACGTCCCCATTGTGACGAATATGAAGAGGCGGCGACTGTCGGAGGACGTAAGAGAAAACGGAATTTTTGTAAAATCTTACCTGTAAAATTCCTTTCTCTGAGTCCTCTGACAGTCGCCGCCCCCGCCCCTCTTTTGGGGTTTGGTTGTATACTCTACTGCTATTCCACTAAAACTGAGATATGGTTGCAGGAAGTAGGAGGGTATTGACTGAGGGGACCACCCCTTGAGGGTGGGATATGTTAAAAGCTTTAATGTTAACATATTCTGTTGCCTAGCTACTCCTTCGGAGCAAAGTCTAATACCCCATTGTGACGAATATGAAGAGGCGGCGACTGTCGGAGGACTCAGAGAAAGGAATTTTACAGGTAAGATTTTACAAAAATTCAGTTTTTTCACTTTCTGCTATATAGCATTCCCAAAAAAAAAAGTAAAAATCTAAATTTTTTAACATTTTAGGCCAATTTGTTTTCTGCTACATATTTCTGGTAAAAAAAAAGATTTATGTCATTTTTATTATTATTATTTTACACAATAAGCGTATTTTGCGCAAAAGTTATCGCGTCTACTAACTAGGGGAAAGATTTATGTAGTTTTTATTGTTTTTTTTGTTTTTTTTTACTAGTAATGGCGGCGATCTGCGATTTTTTGCAGGACTGCGACATTGCGGTGGACAGATCGGACCCCTGACTGACATTTTTTACACTTTTGGGGGGTACCAGTGACATTACTACAGTAATCAGTGCTAAAAATATGCACTGTTACTGTACTAATGACACTGGCTGGGAAGGGGTTAACATTGTGGGTGATCAAGGGGTTAAATGTGAGCCTATGGGAGTGATTCTAACTGTGGAGGGGTGTGGCTTGTGTAATGACCATAGAGACCTGTGTTCCTATATAGAAGGATCACAGGCGCTCTGTGATCATTCCAGAGAGAAGAACGGTCGGCTGTGTTTACAACAGCTGACCGTTCTTCTCTCTCAGCAGGGAGCGATCGCGGGTGTCAGGCGGCAATCAGAGCCGCCTGTCCCGTGCATCAGCTTGCCCACTGACGAGTGGGGGCGGTGCGCGCTCGCCCCCTAGCTGCGGGCGCGAGACCGACGTAGGTCTACGTTGGTTCGCGCAGGAGAGCCGCACTGCCGCAGTAAAAAGGTGGCGGGTGGTCGGAAAGCGGTTAAAAATGAATGGCACCCAAACACGTATTGTGCATTTGCTACAACTGCAGTGCGATTTGGAGTTGCAGGCAGAATCTCGACAGTTCCGCCTGCAATCCCAAATCGCCAGATGTGAACGGGGCCTTACAGCAGTGGTTCTCAACTCCGGTCCTCAGGGCACACCAACAGGCCAGATTTGCAAGATAACCGAAATACATCACAGGTGATATCATTTGCTGCTCAGTGATTGCAGTATTCTGGTCTGCATCTTCCCAAGGTAATACTTAAAATCTGGCTGTTGAGAACCACCGCCTTATAGTTTTCCTTTACAGCATATCAAAAACCCCCCAAAAAAATTATTATATTGCAGCTTACAAATCCTAAGATATGGCGGCTGCATTTGTTTTTTTTTTAGGCCTTTTTTACTTTATTTTCCAATGATGTGTTGTCACCAGGGCTTTTTTCTAAGAGAATAGGTGCAAGTACTCTCCTTTCCAAGTCCCCCCCCTTGTCTCCGCCCCCTTCCCACCTCCGAGGACTGTCCCTTGGTGCCACCTCCTACCCACCTTCCAGTGCCGCCCCTTTTGGAGAATACAAACCCAAGTGTCATTTTGTGGTGCTAAGTTGTTTGTATAGTATTTGTTAATGATAACAAGAAAACAGTAAAATAGATATTCCTTGCAGTCAGCAACAATCGACCCTTACCAGCAACACAAACCCCTCCTACAACAGTAGATCCTTCTCAGCAACAAATGACCCCCCCTCAGCAACAATAGATACGCCACAAGCAATAAAAGATCTCCCCAGCAACAATAGATACCCCCACAGCAATATACCCTCCCGCATACCCCACCACCCCTTGCCTTTACATACATTCAGTGCTGGAGGCAATGGCGGCTGGTGCTTCATGGCCTGGGGGGGGGGGGGGGGCTTTTTACATTCGCTATTGTCACACAACTGGGTGGGCTCAGGGCACAGTGCTCTGTGCCCCGAGCCCACCTTTTTTATGAAGCCTATTAGAGCCTCTGGCTCTAATCACGTGCTTCAAACAAAAAAACCCATTGGAATCCATGCGTCCGGTGCCCTGCATGTAGATTAGGGGGCATGGATAGGGGGGTGGCGCACCTGTGCCCCCAATGGATGGGCCGCCACTGGCTGGAGCTGCTGGAACTGTGTTTCCTAATGTTCCAACTGAATAAAAGCCCTGGTTGTCACCATAAGACAGGACTACAGCACACCTACCCCTCTCCTGTTCACCATTACATGGGGAGCGGGGGCATTTCTTGTGTTGTTTTGTCGTTGAGAGCTGGAAACAATGTAACTGGTAACAGTTTGCAGAGGCAGGACATTATCAGTTCATTAGATTTACAGGACAAAAATGAACCAAATAAGAAAAGTTGATTGTCCGGGTTTATATCCAGTGGGGAAAATAATTATTTGATCCCCTTTAGATTTTGTAAGTTTGCCCACTTACAAAGAAATGAAGGGTCTATAATTTTTATCATAGGTCTATTTTAAATTATAGAGACAGAATATCAACCAAAAATCCAGAAAAAACAATACAAATGTTATAAATTGAGTTGCAGTTCTGTGAGTAAAATAAGTATTTGATCCCTAAGCAAAACATGACTTAGTAGTTGGTGGAGGAACCGTTGTTGGCAAGCACAGAGGTCAGACGTTTCTTGTAGTTGGTGACCAGGTTTGCTCACATCTCAGGAGGGATTTTGGTCTTCTTCACAGATCTTCTCTAAATCCTTAAGGTTTCTTGGCTGTCGCTTGGCAACTCGAAGTCTGAGCTCCCTCCAAAAAAAATTTGTAGGACTAAGGTTTTGAGACTGGCTAGGCCACTCCATGACCTTAACCACTTGCCGACCGCTCACATTGAGCCTACTGTGGCAAAGTGGCTCGATTCCGTCCAGCAACGTAGACCTACGTTGCTGGACTCCCTGCCTTGTGGGCGGCGCGCGCACGCCGCCGGATGCTCGCTCCCGCTGTATTCAGACACAGCGGGAGTTGGGCCAGGGGAGGAGAGGCGGTGATCACCGCCGCTCTTCCCCGATCGTCGGGGATCGAGTGTGGAGATCCGCACGCTTGTGTAAACAAAGCGGACGGATCTCCTATGTGACAGACAGGGACAGATTACAGGATTCAGCATAGCTGAACCTGCGATCTGTGTCACACAACCCCCTCCCCCCACACACATCAGTAAGCATGAGGCATACATTTAACCCCTTGATCACCAATAAAGTTAACCCCTTCCCTGCCAGTGTCATTATTACAGTAACAGTGCATATGTATAGCACTGATTACTGTAGTAATGTCACTGGTACCCCCAAAAGTGTCAAAATGTCAGTCAAGGGTCCGATCTGTCCGCTGCAATGTCGCAGTTCCGCAAAAAAAAAAAAAAAAAACGCAGATCACCGCCCTTACTAGTAAAAAAAAAACAATAAAAATGACATAAATCTTTCCCGTAGATAGTAGATGCGATAACTTTTGCGCAAACCAATAAAAATACGCTTATTGCGATTTTTTTTTACCAAAAATATGTAGCGGAAAACAAATTGGCCTAAAATGTTAAAAAATTTTGATTTTTACATTTTTTTGGGGGGGAAAAAAATGTGAAAAATATTGTTATTTTTTCAAAATTATCGCTCTTTTTTTGTTTATAGCGCAAAAAGTAAAAATCGCACAGGTGATCAAATACCACCAAAAGAAAGCTCTGTTTGTGGGAAAAAAAAGACGTAAATTTCGTTTGGGTACGGCGTTGCATGACCGCGCAATTGTCAGTTAAAGTCGCACAGTGCCAAGTTGCAAAAAGTGGCCTGGATGTAAAGCAGGAAAATCCTCCGGTGGTAAAGTGGTTAATGTGCTTCTTCTTGAGCCACTCCTTTGTTGCCTTGGCTGTATGTTTTGGGTCATTGTAATACTGGAAGGCCCATTCGCGACCCATCTTCAGTGTTCTGGCTGAGGGAAGAAGGTTTTCATCCAGGATTTTACAATACATGGATCTGTCCAATTGGCCCCTCAGTGCGGCAACTTCGACCTGTACCTTTACCAGAGAAAAAGCTCCAAAGCATCATGTTTCCACCTCTGTGCTTGACTGTAGGGATGATGTTCTTAGGGTCATAGTCAGCATTTTTCTTCCTCTAAACACGACGAGTCGTGTTAATGCCAAAGAGCTCAATTTTGGTCTCATCTGACCACAGCATTTTCTCTCAATCCTCCTTTGAACCATTTAGATGTTCATTCGTAAACTTCAGATGGCCCTGTACATGTGCCTTCTTGAGGAGGGGGACCTTGTGGACGCTGCAAGATTTAAGTCCATGGCAGTGTATAGTGTTACCAATGGTTTGTTTGGTGACTGTGGTCCCAACTGCCATGAGATCATTCACAAGCTCCTCCCATGTAGTTCTGGGCTGATCCCTCACTTTTCTCATAATCACCCTTACCCCATGAGGCCAGATCTTGCATGGAGCCCCAGACAGAGGGCAATTGATGGTTATTTTGTATTTCTTCCATTTGCGAATAATCGTTCCAACAGTTGTCTCCTTCTCACCAAGCTTCTTGCTGATGGTCTTGTAGCCTATTCCAGCCTTGTGCAGGTCTAAAATCTTGTCTCTGACGTCCTTTGACAGCTCTTTGGTCTTGCCCATGATGGTGAGGTAGAAAAAGCCCGTAGTGCATGTGCCCCTGGGGTGGCAGCCCAGGGGTGCCTTAAGTCTCACTGGTGAGGGGCAGCTCGCCTTGTGTTTTTTGGCACCATGGTCACTGCACCTACGCACACTTTTTTAAGCACCTGCCTCTTGGGCAAGGCCTTTTGGCTTCGACCAGAGGAATTTTTATTCCGGCCGGAAGGCCTGCCCTTGTATTTTCACAAGGGCACTAATTCACCTCTCCACTTCCCCTTCCCCACCTTTTTGTTTGTGTGTGCTTTTTCTTTGTAGTTTGTCACTTTCTATCACCTTTTTTTTCTCACTGCACGACTTGTAGGGTGTGGGTCCTCGGGCCCTGCCTTGAGTCTTGGGAGGGGGTGGATATGGCTTTTTGGCTTAGTCCGCCCTCTCTCATGGGGTCTCCCTTTGGGGGAGCCCCACTTAGTACTCGGTGGGGGCTGTTTCAGCAGTCCCCCTGAAGAACGGGGTCAGTCTGGTTTCGGCCAGACAGACCATGAGTACCTTAAATCCCTGTCAGGAGTCTTGCACCCCGGGGGATCGAGGTTCGGGTCCTACCTCTTCAGAGGGAAGACCCTGTGCACTTTTTGTGTTCCTCACGTTTGTGTGTGTGCACTTTTTTATGCACCGGGTGAAGTCTTTTGAGTGTGTTTCACACGCTACGGGCTTTAGATAAAAGGAAAAAAAAAAAATGATGGTGAGGTTTGAATGGAAGAAAGAGATTCTGTGGACAGGTGTCTTTTATACATATAATGAGTTGTTGTTAGGAGCGCCTTCCTAAATTGACAGGACTAATCTGTGTACCACATGAGCACATACTAGTCTGTAACCAATCTGTAGCAGACAGAATTATTTGTATAATGTGTTTTTTCTGGATTTTTGGTTGATATTCTGTGTCATCATCATTTAACCACTTCCGGACCGGAAGATTTTCCCCCTTAATGACCAGGCCATATTTTGCGATTCGGCACTGCGTTAATTTAACGGACAATTGCGCGGTCGTGAGACGCTGTACCCAAATAAAATTGACGTCCTTTTTTCCCCACAAATAGAGCTTTCTTTTGGTGGTATTTGATCACCTGTGCGATTTTTTTTTTTTTTTGCGCTATAATTAATTCTGAAAAAAATAACAATATTTTTCACATTCTGCTATATAACATTCCCCCAAAAAAATGTAAAAAATCTAAATTTTTTAACATTTTAGGCCAATTTGTATTCTGCTACATATTTTTGGTAAAAAAAAAGATTTATGTCATTTTTATTATTATTTTTTTTTTTTTACTAGTAATGGCGGTGATCTGCGATTTTTAGCGGGACTGCGACATTGCGGGGGAAAGATCGGAACCCTAACTGACATTTTTGACACTTTTGGGGGGACCAGTGACATTACTACAGTAATCAGTGCTAAAAATATGCACTGTTACTGTAACAATGACACTGGCATGGAAGGGGTTAACATTGTGGGTGATCAAGGGGTTAAATGTGAGCCTAGGGGAGGGATTCTAACTCTATGGAGGCGTGGCTTGTGAAATGATCATAGAGACCTGTGATCCTATATAGAAGGATTACAGGCGCTCTGTGATCATTCCAGGGAGAAGAACGGTCAGCTGTGTTTACAACAGCCGACCGTCCTTCTCTCTAAGTGGGGAGCGATCGCGGGTGTCAGGTGGCAATCGAAGCCGCCTGGCCCATGCATCGGAGTCCCCGCTGCTGAGTGGGGGCAGGAGCGCCTCGCCGGCGGCGCACGCTCGCCCCCTAGCTGCAGGCGCGTGACCGACGTATGTCTACGTCGGTTTGTGCAGGTGGGCCGCACTGCCGCAGTAAAAAGGCGGCGAGCGGTCGGGAAGGGGTTAAAATACAACTATAAATAACAATTATAGACCCTTCATTTCTTTGTAAGTGGGCAAACTTACAAAATCTGCAGGGGATCAAATAATTACTTTCTCCACTGTACACTTTAGGCTCCTTTCAAGCCTTTGCTACTTGGCATCCAAACTGTGAGACCCCAAGTCGCAGAACATGTGAAATTCAATGGATGTCTATGAGAGCTGTTCCTTCTGACACTACTGAAGTCGCTGGGAATTCAGAAAAAGTTCCTGTACTACTTTGGTCTCACTGTTGATGCGACTTTGGCCCAGAGAATGTAAAGCCAGATCAAAGTCTCACCAAAGGTTGCAATAAAGTCGCACTGTAAAGTCGCAATGCAAGTTGCACAAATTTGTTGTCTCGCAAGTGTGAAAGAAGCCTTAAAGTTAGGGATCCGGTGCATTATTATTTTTTTTTTTTACCTGCAGTGCTAGGTTCCATTCACCATAAACCAACATGCTGACATTATTGGTGCTGTTCCCTCCATTGAAGTTTAGTGAGACCTATATAATAGATAAGCATTACCTGATCTCTGGAACACAGCTTGAGGGATGATTCGATAGGGAGAGCTGAAGAGGGTAAATTGTTAGACATGAGACCAGGGTTCAGTTAGCAACAAATCAGTAACTTTACAATATTTACAACATTTTATTAAATTGGTTTATGAAAGATGGGGTTTTAACCACTTGCTGACCAACCGCCGTATATAGGCGGCAGGTTGGCAGATTTCTGCAAATCGCCGTACCTGTACATATATTGCCTGTCTGTCTGCTCTGGTGTGCAATTTCTGTTTTTATATACGGCTCCTTGGTCCAGACAGGCGATACATATGCTATGTAATGATATATCCAACATTTATTAATATTGGAAATATTGGAACCAACTATATAAATTTACTGAATATTATGACACAAAATGAAATGATGTTATAATAAATTATCCACTACTTAATCTATATAGGAAGTGTCTAGTTTCCAATCTACAGACCCCCCGAAGAAGGGTAGCTTTACCCGAAACGCGTCGGGTTCATTGGAACATATACCCTGTTGTATAGCTTAGCCATGTGTATCCAAGACCTACTGCTTTTGTGAGCCATGTTGTTCTATCTCAATCATGTACTATATTGGCACTTTTCCACTGCAAGTACCGGCTTGGCTCTACATGGCCCTGCTTGGCCCGGTTTTCTTTTCCACTGCTGGTACCGCATGGTACGGTGTTGGAACGGTTTGGTGCGGTACGGTATGGTTTGCTTTTCCACTAAAGTAGTACTAAAGTTAAGTGGGTGGGATAACAACGGGGTGGGTGGGATTCTCTGACCAATCAGTGGCTAGTAGTGACTGCATGCAAAGGATTGTGGGATATGGTACCGGGTATGGTACCTCTTGGAACCACAATCGAGTAGGTACTGTTTTTGAGAGCCGTACCGTTCGGTTCCATGCAGTGGAAAAGCGCTGCCGTACCGTACCGAACCGTTCCTACACCGTACCATGCGGTACCAGCAGTGGAAAAGCAAAAAAGCGAGCCGAACCGTTCGGTTCCATGCAGTGGAAAAGCCTATATGTCCAGTTGTTTGGCCTATGTATACATTTTTTAATGTTTATATAATAAAATGTATTCTTTTATATAAAATATTTAATTCTTGTGTTTGGATGGTTGGTCGCCCACATAGTCCCATCCCCTAGGGGGAATTTGTCTGTTCAGCTGTATAGTGGAACTTTAGTTAAAAATATGTCCAGGAACCACAAAAATAGAAAAAAAAAAGTCCCCTGCATCAATTCCTTATTGCAACTAGATGCCTCCGGTCTTCCAAGTTATATGACAGCCAATGTAACTCAATCCACTTCCTGTGAGCCCAGGCTGTCATGGACCCTCCCCCCTGGCAGTTCGGGCTTACTGTACTACTGCAGTGAATGGTGCTCACGCATTAATTCATGAACTTTGCTTAAAGTGTTAGTAAATGATCCCCCAGCAGCCTCATGTCATAATGTGCTAGTATGCACCGCATACTTACCTAAGAAATGGATCCCTCCAGCGGCACGCCGTCAACAATTCCCATTTTCTTCCTTCGAGGGTTTGCGGGTTTCCGGCTATTAGAGTAGCCAAGCTATGATGGTTGCACAGCTCTCTCAATGGGTGGTGTGCGATGGTGACATCACCGGCTGCTACATGGTGCACGTTCAGGAGATATTTACTGTATCTACAGGTAAGACCTATTATAGGCATCATCAGTAGTGGCTGGTGCTCCACACTAGCCCATACACCATACCCCCCCCTGGGACCACACCACCTCCAGCCCGCACACCATACCCCCCCCCTCCCGGTCGCCAGCTCACTCACCCTGGACTGACATGTGGAGGGCAGGCAGCGGCGACTGCGACTTCCCCCTCAGTCTCCTCCGTGGGTCGGGCATCCCCTGTGTCTCCTCCCTCCTCCTCCTCCTTGGCCAATAGCATGGCTTCTTCTTTCGGCCAATCGGGAAATGGGTCTCAGGGCCCGCTTCCTGGTTGGCCAGGAGGAGAATCCGTGTGACAATAGTGAATATTCATTTGCTATTGTCACACAACTGGGTGGGCTCTGCGCCCCGAGCCGACCCTTTTTTGAAGCCTATTAGAGCCTCTGGCTCTAATCAGGTGCTTAAAAAAAAATGAAACCCTACTGGAATCCATTCGTCAAGCGCCCTGCATGTATATTAGGGGGCCGGACGCATGTATGGGGGGGGGGGGGCGGCGCCCCTGCGCCCCCAATGGACGAGCCGCCACTGGGCCTTATTATAGGCTTACCTGTGAGTGCAAAACAAAAAAGGGAGTTTACTACCGCTTTAATCCTGGAGGAAGAATAACACACCAAAGCTTCTGGAGGGGTAAAGGAAGGACCTGTGATGTCATTGGACCAGTGGGATGACTGCAGGAGTAAAGGTACGTACAAAGCAAACAAAAAAAGGTGGCAGGGGGTTTTTCACCTTTAACAATATTCCACCACTTCTCAGAGTAAGGTAAATTAATTCCTAAAGTGGTTGTAACCCCTTCTGCATACCCAGTGAAGTGACTGGCCTCAGGTGATACACAGAGATTAATCAAATCCTCCAACATAAATTGCACCTGTTCATCTGTAGGGTTGAGCGAATCCAGACTGTATTGTTTGGGATCGTACCAGACTTTTGGGTATTCGGTACCCGGACACGGACCTGAATATTTCACTGTATGTTCGGGATACTGTCCGCTGTTTGGTAATGTTATTTGAAATTTTGGCGTGGTTTTAATGTTTTGGCGCGGTTTTAATGGCGCGGTTTCAACAGGTGCAAGGCAGCCAATCAGCAAGCGTTTAACTAGTGTGCCCTTAGAAGCCATCACATCTACTAATGGCATGGCTGTGATTGGCCAGTGCAGCATGTGACCCAGATTCTATATAAGCTGGAGTCACATAGCGCCGCGCGTCACTCTGCTATAACTATACTAGGGAGAGGTTCCTGATGCTGCTGAGGGAGAGATAGGAGATTATTGTAGGGTCCCGCTGGAGATTGCGTTCAGGGAAAGAATAGTAAGAATCTTCTTTAATCAGACAGCGATCTACATTGATTTTTTTGTGTGGGGGTGCAGTGCACAATCTTTTTGCCCTGAGGGAGAGATAGGAGATTATTGTAGGGGCAGGCTGGAGATTGCTTTCAGGGAAAGAATAGGAAGAATCTTCTTTAATCAGACAGCGATCTACATTGATTGTATTGTGTGGGGGTGCAGTGCACAATCTTTTTGCCCTGACCTGAGCCCAGTGAGGAGGAGGAGGGAGAAAAAAAAAACTTTTTTCAGTCTGTTAGGTGGGCGGCATGCGGTGTGTAGCGGCCATTTCATGCAAGCTCAGTGCATATGTGTCTGCTTAATCTGCATTTAAAAAAGAAAAAAACTTTTTTCCTTCATATCTTACTTAGACATACAGTGTTTAGACACTGCTTTTTCAAATCTGCTCTTCAAAAAGCACCAATGTAAGGCAAAAATAATTATTTTTCAGTATTTAGGGAAAAAAAATGATTTTTCTGTTTTTCATTCAAATGGTTTTTTTTTTTATTCAATAACGGAATAGAACAACAACAGTATCCAACCTGTAAAGGCGTGTGGCGTGTAGCGGCCATGTAATGCAAGCTCAGTGCATATGTGTCTGCTTAATCTGGATTTAAAAAAAAACAAAAACTTTTTTCCTTCATATTTTACTGTGACATACAGCGTTTAGACACTGCAGTTCAAATCTGCTTTTCAACAAGCACCAATTAAGGGGACAATTATTTTTCAGTTTTTCATTAACGTTACAGTGAGATACACCCCTTGGATACTGTTGTTGTATTCCGCTTTGCAATAAAAACCCATTTAGGGGGAAAAAAATAAATTGCAGCCTAGTCTGCATATGTTACAGTGAGATACACCCTGTGCATACTGTTGTTGTATTCCACTTTGCAATAAAAAACCCATTTAGGGGGAAAAAAATGTAATTGCAGCCTAGTCTGCATATGTTACAGTGAGATACACCCTTTGCATACTGTTGTGTTCCGCTTATCAATAAAAACCCATTTAGGGGAAAAAAATAATTTGCAGCCTAGTGTGCATATGGTACAGTGAGATACACCCTGTGCATACTGTTGTCGTATTCCTCTTTGCAATAAAAACCCATTTAGGGGAGAAAAAAAAATTGCAGCCTAGTCTGCATATGGTACAGTGAGATACACCATTTGGATACTGCTGTTGTATTCCACTTTGAAATTAAAACCCATTTAGGGGAAAAAATTTAATTGCAGCCTAGTCTGCATATGTTACAGTGAGATACACCCTTTGGATACTGCTGTTGTATTCCGCTTTGCAATAAAATACCATTTAGGGGAAGATCCAAAATTTGATAAATATGAGGAGAAGGTCAAATAAGGGACGTGACCTGGGTCGTGGTGTTGCTGGTTGAGCTCCTGTTGCAAGGAGAGGACATGGTCAATCTGTGCCAGCTACACGCACAAGTGAAACACCTTTCTCAGCTGCGAGTAGGCGACAGAACCTGCAGCAGTATTTGGCAGGGCCTAATGTGCCTCTACAAATGTTGAGGCCAGAACAAGTACAGGCGATAGTAGATTGGGTTGCTGACAGTGCCTCCACTTCCTTCACATCGTCTCCTACCCAGTCTTCTGCTGAAAGGTCAGAGTTGGCACCTGCAGCCGATGTCCATCAATCTTTCACCTCACCCCCTTGCAAATCAGCCAAGCAGTCTGAGCCCCAAGTCATGCAGCAGTCTCTTCTTCTTTTTGATGACTCTGTTAGCATGGTTTCCCACGGCCATCTACCTAGCCCTGCCCCAGAAGTGGAAGAGATTGAGTGCACCGATGCCCAACCACTTATGTCTCAAGATGAGTACATGGGAGGACCATCGCAGCACGTCTCGGATGATGACGAAACACAGGTGCCAACTGCTGCGGAATTCCGAATTGTGGAGACCGACAAGGAGGGCAGGGGTGAAGACTGGGTGGAAGACGATGTGGAGGACGATTAGGTCCTCGGCCCCACATGGAATGAAGGTCATGCAGGTGACCTGAGTAGTTTGGAGGAAGAGGCGGTGATCGCACAGAGCCACCAGCACAGTAGAAGAGGGAACAGGGTGCAAAAGTGGAGCG
Organism: Pelophylax lessonae; assembly: GCF_965119305.1. Classification (NCBI taxonomy): domain Eukaryota; kingdom Metazoa; phylum Chordata; class Amphibia; order Anura; family Ranidae; genus Pelophylax; species Pelophylax lessonae. Next base: position 22,766,699 of record NC_138779.1, on the reverse strand, counting down.
GCCGTGCCCTAGACACTATGCCTGCTACTGCCCAACGCAGCAAGGGACCGAGCACACCAAAGCCAGCTCATAGGAGTTCCCTAGCATGACAGTTCTTCAGACAATGTGATGATGACAGGAAACGAGTGGTTTGCACGCTGTGCAATCAGAGCCTGAAGCGAGGCATAAACCTTCTCAACCTGAGCACAACCTGCATGACCAGGCATCTAAGTGCAAAGCACGAGCTGCAGTGGAGTGCACACCTCAAAAGCCAAGAAAGGTCTCTGGCTCCTCCTGCTTCCTCTTCTGCTGCTGCAGTCTCGGACTCTTCATCCACCTCTGTAGTGACAGTGGCACCTGCCACCCCGCAAACAGAGGATCCGCCAGCAACACCACCACCTGGGTCACCAACAACCATCTCCACAATGTCCAGTGGAAGCATTCAGCTTTCTATCTCCCAAACACTGGAGTGGAAGAGGAAGTACCCCCCTACCCATGGGCATCCGCAGGTAGGGGCAAGGGGGGGAAAAAGCCCCCCCTTGGAATCTCAACTTACCCTTTTAAGTGGTTGTTAAACCACTTCATACCATCCTGTCTGTTCTGTTTAATAATCATGTGTGCCTGTGTGTCTGTGTTTTAAAAAAATAAGCTGTTCTTTACCAGTTTTCAGAGGGCCGAGCGCCGCTCACGTGACCCGTCGGCTCTCTCCTCTCTCCGGCTTACAGCTGCCTGCAGCGGGCGGGGCAAAGGATTCCTCACTGATGTCAGTTGGGAGGGGAGGAGGAGGGGAAGAGGAGAGGAGGAGAGAGGTGGCGGGTCACAAGAGCGGCGAGTGGCACTCTATACTTGTAAAGAACAGCTTATTTTTATAAAAAACAGACACAGGGGCACACAGGATTATTAAACAGACTGTAAACAGGATATGAAACTTTAAATGAAACTACAGCAGCAGGAGAGGAGGGGGGTGGGCACTGACACAGGAGCAGACAGGCAGGGAGGGAGGGGGGAGAGAGGACAGAGGAGGACAGGAGGGCTGCGGATGATGGAGGCACGTAAACTGACCATAACATGCTTTAAGGGAATATACTCAAAATAAGTATAATGACTAAGCCCCTCCCCTTCATGACATTGTTGAAAAGGGGCGGAGCATGGGTGACCTTAAAATTAGGCCCCCCCCTGAAAAAAGTTCTGCGGACGCCCATGCCCCTACCCACCCGCAATCCCTGGCCCTGAATGCCAGCATTTCAAAATTCCTGGCCTTTGAAATGCTGTCATTCCGGCTGGTGGAGACGCAGAGTTTTAAAAGCCTTATGACGATGGCTGTCCCACAGTACGTCCTGCCCAGCCGCCACTACTTTTCAATGCAAGCCATCCCTTCCCTGCACAACCAAGTAGGTGACAAAATCAGGTGTGCACTGCGCAACGCCATCTGTGGAAGGGTCCACCTAACTACAGATACGTGGGCCAGTAAGCACGGTCAGGGACGTTATATCTCCCTAACAGCACACTGGGTAAATGCAGTGGCGGCTGGGCCTGAGGCGGATAGCAGTTTGGCGCATGTCCTTCCACCACCGAGGATTGCAGGGCGCTTCAGTTTGCCTCCTGTTCCTAACTCCTCCTACTCCGCTTCCTCATTCTCTACCGCCTCCTCTTCCGGTCAGCGTAACACCTTCACCACCAACTTCAGCACAGCCAGGGGTAAATGACAGCAGGCAGTTTTAAAACTTGCCAGTTTGGGGGAAAAACCACACACCGCACAGGAGTTGTGGAGGGGCATTCAACAGTAGACCGATGAGTGGTTGCTGCCAGTGAGCCTCAAGCCCGGCCTGGTGGTGTGCGATAACGGTCAAAATCTCGTAGCAGCTCTGGTCCTAGCCGGTTTAACCCACATCTCTTGCCTGGCGCATGTGCTGAATTTGGTGGTGCAGAAGTTCCTTAGAAATTACCCCAATATGTCAGAGCTGCTACGGAAAGTGCGGCCGTCTGTGCGCACTTTAGGCATTCTAACCCTGCTGCTGCTCGCCTGTCAGCGCTGCAGCGTAACTTCGGTCCTTCCTGCTCACCGCCTCATATGTGACGTGCCCACAGGGTGGAACTCCACCTTGCACATGCTGGCAAGACTGTGCGAGCAGCAGCAGGCCATAGTGGAGTTTCAGCTGCAGCACGCACTGCGGAACAGCACCACTTCACCACCAATAACTGGGCCTCCATGCGAGACCTGTGTGCCTTGTTGCGCTGTTTCGAATACTCCACCAACATGGCCAGTGCCGATGACGCCGTTCTCAGCTTAACTATCCCACTTCTATGCCTTCTGAAAAAACACTTCGGGCGATGATGGAAGAGGATGTGGCACGCCAGGGACACAATTGTTCAGCAGGGGCACAGTTCTGGAGGATGACGAGGATGAGGAGGAGGAGATGGAGGAGGATAGATATGGAACCATGTTCACAGCAGGGTGGCACCCAGGCTGGCTCATGGCCATCACTGGTGTGTGGTTGGGGGGATACGGAGGACACAGAGGATACACCTCCCACAGAGGACAGCTTTTCGTTGCCTCTGGGCAGCCTGGCACACATGAGCGATTACATGCTGCAGTGTCTCCGCAACGACCGCTGAGTTTCCCACATTGTAACTTGTGCTGATTACTGGGTGGCCACCCTGCTGGATCCCCGTTACAAGAACAACGTACCGTCCTTAATTCCCTCACTGGAGCGTGATCGGAAGATGCGCGAGTACAAGCGCACGCTGGTAGACTCGCTGCTGGTGGCATTCCCACCTGACAGCGGGGGCACAGTGGAAGCACAAGGCCAAGGCAGAGGAGGAGGAAGAGGTCGCGAAACGCAGCCAGGGCACCGCCAGCACCTCAGAAGGCAGGGTTAGCATGGCCAAAATGTGGAAAAGCTTTGTCAGCATGCCACAACAAGCAGCATCACCATATGGAACGTCTTAGCAGGAGGCAGCATTTCACTAACATGGTGGAGCAGTATGTGTGCACACGCCTAGACGTACTGAATGACGGGTCTGCCCCCCGGAGTTTGCCGAAAACGGACATCCAGATGTTCGATCAACTCTATTCATCTGCAGTCTTCTCTTCTCTACAGCTGTTCATTGTCCAGAATTTTTTACAGCTTGTCTGAGCTTTCAGAAAGCAGGGGGTGGGGAGCTGAAGTTACACTCTACAGAGCTCAGACAGAGCTGATTGGAGGGAAGGGAAAACCCCCCCGCCCTTTCACACAGCACACAGGAACAGAGCTGAGGCTGTCAATCACAGGCTGTGTGCTTGGGCTCCCTCCCCTGTCACCTTTTTTCTCTTGGTGTCAGTAAGATTTGTCAGAAGTGACTCATGCAGATTAATGATTGACCGATATTGTTTTTTTTTTTTATTGCCGATACCGATATTTTGGTCATCGCATATTGGTATCGATATCGGCCGATATTTTCAAACATTTAAAAAAAAATGTTTTTATTTATTTTTTTTTCTTACACAGGTACTCTCGAGGAGGGATCTGGGGGTCTAAAATACCCCAAACACCTCCTCTGCACTTAAAAGCATTCAAAACGTCGAGTTTGGCTGTTTTGAATGCTGTCATTTTTTTTAATTTGGTGCCGAGTACCCGGAAGTGATGTCATGACATCACTTCCGGGTTTTCACAAGGAGACCCGATCAGAGCCAAATGCGGCTTTGATCGGGTCTTCAGCGGCCGTGCAGGTAGGATGCCCGGGTCTCCCGTTAGGACGGCAGACCCGGGCGAGCTGCGTAAGGCAGTGGGAGGGGGGGGGCGTCCCCTCCAGCTCCTTGTAATGACAGCCGAGCGGCTTCTCAGTGGCATCGGTTGTCATTACAAGACAGCCGACCGTCGGCTATGGACGCCGGTACCGGAGTGATGCCTCTAGCTGCACTTTCCTAAAATATCTTTAATATCGGTAACCTCCGGGGCTGATTCGGATATATCGGGGAAAGTGCAGATCGGCCCTCGATAAAACAAATATTGTATACATATAGTAAAAATAGATTAAAAAAAACAACATTTTAAAAGTGTATAAATAAAATTGCCCCAAACCATTATAGTTTTCCTTTATGGTATGAACTTACCTCTTACTATTGGCAGGAACAGTGGTGTCTGTGGCAATCATCGATCCTTCTTTGTCCACAAGGATGATGGGTGTCTGCCTTATGATACAGAAAAACAGGGGTTAGACATACGCTATATTAAAAAAAGGATTGGGACGCCTGCCTTTACACACACATGCACTTACTGTATATGGCATCCCAGTCTTAGTCCGTAGGGTCCCACCATTTGCAGTATAACAGCTTCAACTCTTCAAATTCAATCATCCATGTCTTCATGGACCTTGCACTGGTCCAAATCCAATGGTGGAGGGGGGATTATGGTGTTGGGTTGTTTTTTTAGGGTTTGGGCTTGGCCCCTTAGTTCCAGTGAAGGGAACACTTAAGGTGTCAGCATACCAAGACATTTTGGACAACTTCATGCTTTCAACTTTGTGGGAACAGTTTGGGGATGGCCCCTTCCTGTTCCAACATTCCACCAGTGCACAAAGCAAGGTCCATAAAGACATGGATGAGTGAGTTTGGGGTGGAGGAACTTGACTGGCCTGCACAGAGTCCAGACCTCAACCCGATGGAATGAATTAGAGCGCAGACTGTGAGCCAGGTCTTATTGTCCAACATCAGTGCCTGACCTCACAAATGCTCTTCTGGAAGAATGGTCAAACATTTCCATAGACACACTCCTAAACCTTGTGGACGGCCTTCCCAGAAGAGTTGAAGCTGTTATAGCTGCAAAGGGTGGGCCAACTCAATATTGAAACCTAAGGACTGAGACTGAGACTGGGACGCTCTCCTCTATGGGAGATTGGATGAAAATGGACTGCCTATCCGTTTTCATTCGATCCTTTCCAATCCGATCCTCCAGGCGGATGGAAAATAGGGTTTCCATTAGTCTGGATTTCACGGACAGGATCGGGTCGGATGGCAGCAGGTGACATGGAGCATCCGATCAGGTCCGCCTGAAAAACTAACAACCCAACCGGATCGGAAAGCCCATGTGAAAGGGGCCTTAGGGTCCTATCACACATGTTCATTTCATCAGTTCACTCACGTCAAAATGGATGAAGTATTCATCAGTGGTCATAAGTTTTTCATCATTCTTTTTTACATTTATTACCAATGCAAAAATGGATAAAAAGCTGACCATTTGTCAGTTTCCATCCGTTTTCCATCCGAGCCATTTTTTAACGGAAGAAAAATAGAGCTTTGATCAGTTTAACCACTTTAAGACCGGAAGGATTTGCCCCCTTCCTGACAGGCCCTATTTTGCGATTCCGCACTGTGTTACTTTAACAGATAATTGCGCGGTCGTGCGACGCTGTACCCAAATAAAATTGATGTCCTTTTTTTCCCACAAATAGAGCTTTCTTTTGGTGGTATTTGATCACCTCTGTGATTTTTATTTTTTGCGCTATAAACAAAAAAAAAGCGCAATTTTGAAAAAAAAAATATATATATATTTCACTTTCTGCTATATGACTGTAAGGGGTTGGCTCGGTAGCGGGTGTGGGTGACCCCTTGGTGTGGGTTCGCTACACAGAGAGACAGCCGAGGAGTGGTTGAAAACAACAGTCTATGGTTTATTCTTCCAATTTGCTGGAAACAAGTGCAAGCATCCAAACAGCATAAATCATACAAACATAAAATAAACCCTGGCCACTTGGGGCGTCTACCTTCACAACACAGGAACCTACCTATGGTGTCTGTCCCAACCTACTGCTGGGCAGACACTGCTGGTCATACAGCAGAAAACCAATAGTCTTTGTTTTCTTTTCACAAAGAAAAAATCAACACCACCTCACCTTCATAAGTCTCTCAGCTCACTGCTCTCCTTAACGCACAAAGCCTCAGAATGCAGCAATCAGTAGTTATCCTCTGGATAACTTACAGAGGCCTTAATTGTCTCATTCTGAATAGCTGACGCTTTCCAACGTCCTTAGACCTTTCTGGCTACCTCTGCAGCCGACACCTGATAGTAATTGGTGAATTGTCTAAACAAGGCAGAAATGTATCTCCCGTCAGTGACAACACCCACAGATTTTCCTGACTTCCTGTCACATACCCCCCCCCCTCTTGTTTCAACCCTAGGGTTGGGACACAGGTTGCCAGGCACGCATGCACTCGGGACAAACCATCTGCATTCCCCATTTTAACACCGGGGCGATGCGTTACCACAAAACTAAATTCCTGAAGGGCCAGGAACCAACTATTTATTCTCCTATTGGTCTCCTTGTTCTGTGCCATCCACTTCAATGGAGCATGATCCGTCACCAGTTCAAACTGTCTACCCAGGAGGTAGTACCGGAGAGAATCCAAAGCCCATATTACCGCCAAACACTCTTTCTCAATGGTGGCATAATTCTCCTCATGGGCCTTATACTTTCGACTGAGGTACATAACAGGGTGTTCTTCCCCCTTGATAATCTGGGACAGTACAGCTCCTAAACCCACATTTGACGCATCTGTCTGAACCACAAAGTCCCGTGAAAAATCAGGCGAATTTAAAACTGGCTGACTACATAAGGCCTGTTTTAAAGCCTGAAAAGCTGTTTCTGCTTCGGGAGTCCATTTGATCATGACAGACTCCTTCCCTTTGGTCAAATTGGTCAGGGAAGCAGCCTGTGAGGCAAAATGGGGAATAAAACAGCGATAATAACCTGCGATCCCCAAAAATGCACGAACCTGTTTCTTGTTGGTGGGATGTGGCCAATCCTGAATAGCCTCAACTTTGTTTATTTGGGGCTCGATTAGACCTCTTCCAATGGTATACCCCAGATACTTCGCCTCTTCTAGCCCAAGGGTACATTTTTTTGGATTGGCTGTAAACCCGGCTTTCCAGATGGAATCCAACACAGCCTGACCTTTTGGTAAGTGTGAGTCCCAATCCTCACTGTGGATGACCACGTCATCGAGGTATGCGGCAGCATAGGCTCGATGAGGCCGAAGGGTCTTATCCATGGTGCGTTTGAAATGTAGGGGGAGCATTCTGTAACCCAAAAGGCATCCTCTGATATTGGAAAGATCCGTCTGGAGTTACAAATGCTGTTTTTTCCCTGGCCGACCCCGAGAGAGGAATTTGCCAATAACCCTTGGTCAGGTCTAACGTCGTCATGTACCGGGCAGTGCCTAGGCAATCAATCAGTTCATCTATGCGGGCATAGAATAGGTGTCAAACTTAGTGATTTTATTCAGGCGGCGAAAGTCATTACAAAACTGCCAACTTCCATCTGGTTTGGGCACTAAGACAATGGGACTGGACCAATCACTATTTGACTCTTCTATCACCCCCAACTCAAGCATTTTTTTACTTCCTGGCGAATCGCCTCTCACCGGGCTTCTGGAATTCTATAAGGCTTTAACTTGACCTTATCCCCTGGTGTGGTGATAATGTCATGTTTAACTCCGGAGACCCAACCTGGCAGGTCTGAAAACTTCTCCCTATTACGGAGCACAAATTCTTTAACCTCTTGTTGCTGAGTTTTGGACAGAGTCTCCGCTATCCCAACTTCAGGGAAAACCAGGTTAAATGGAGCAGAAAATCGGGTAGTCTCAGCAACCAAGGACTCTCTATCCTTCCATGGTTTTAACAAGTTCACGTGATAGAGCTGCTCAGGTTTTCGTCTTCCCGGTTGGCTAATTTTATAATTCATCACCCCCATTCTCTCCAACACTTCATAGGGACCCTGCCATTTGGCTAGGAATTTACTTTCGACCATGGGGACCAGCACCAACACCCTATCACCAGGTGCAAAAGAACGGACCTGGGCCCCACGATTGTAAATCCTTTGTTGAGCCAAATGGGCTTGGGCTAAATGTACCTTCACAATCGGCATCACTTGGACAATTCTATCTTGCATTTGTGCCACATGTTCAATCACACTTCGATGAGGGGAACTCTCACTCTCCCATGTTTCCCTGGCAATGTCCAGTAGGCCCCGGGGGTGCCCCTCCCATACAGTAGCTCAAACAGAGAGAACCCTGTGGATGATTGGGGAACCTCTCTTATGGCAAACATCAGATAAGGGAGCAGATAATCCAAATTCTTTCCGTCTTTATCCACCACCTTCCTCAACATTTGTTTTAAAGTTTTATTAAACCTCTCAACTAACCTGTCTGTTTGAGGGTGATATACTGATGTACGTAATTGGGTCACTTTCAGAAGTTTACACAGTTTTCTGGTCACCCTAGACATAAACGGGGTGCCCTGGTCAGTTAGGACTTCCTTAGGAAGACCCACATGGCTGAAAACCTGAAATAACTCCTTGGCAATGGTTTTAGCAGAGGTAATTCGGAGAGGAATCGCTTCTGGGTAATGGGTGGCATAGTCCATTAGTACCAAGATGTGCTGGTGCCCTCTAGTGGACTTCAGTAAGGGGCCAACCAAGTCCATGGCGATCCTCTCAAAAGGGACCTCGACAATGGGCAGGGGTACCAACAGACTGCGGAAATGTGGCGTGGGTGCAGTAATCTGAGACACTGGACAGGAAGAGCAGTACAATTCCACTTCCTTAGTGATCCCAGGCCAATAAAACCTCTGGGTGATTCTCTCCCGTGTTTTTTCTGCTCCCAAATGTCCCCCAAGAATGTGCCCATGGGCCAGTTCCAAAACCAACTTGCGGTACGGTTTAGGCACTACCAGTTGCTCAAGGGTGTCCTCTATCCTCTGTGACACTCGATATAACAGGTCCCTTTCAATAATGAAGTAAGGGAGGGCAATCCTCTCCTCAGGGTTAACTAACTCCCCATCTATCTTCACTAAATTCTCCCGGGCTCTTAGCAATGTGGGGTCCCTCAATTGCTCAGTGATAAAAAAATTTCGGTGCACCTCGAGGTCATCAAACCCTATCGGCCGCTGTTCCCAGAACTTTGGGAAATCCCTTCCCATAATGGCGTCATGTGGCAGTTTGGGAACTAAACCCACTTGGTGACACAAGTTACAGAGGGAGGTTTCAAAGGAAACCGTAGTCACCGGATATTCTCGAGTGTCCCCATGTACACAAACTACAGCCATTTTCCTAGCCAAATGGATGAGGTCATACATCTGCAACCAAGGTGGCTTCCTCAGCTGATAACTCCAATTGTGGACCCACTGAGCACGGACATCCAAGGTTACCCCAAAACGTGCCAATATTTCTTCTTTTAATCGATCATAGTTTTTTGCATCTGCAAGCTCCAAATCAAAATATGCCTTTTGGGCTTCTCCAGATAATAGGGGGGCCACTAGTCCAGCCCACTGTTCTTTAGGCCAGCTCTCTTTCTCCGCTGTTCTTTCAAACGTGGTCAGAAACATCTTAGGGTCATCATCTGCAGTCATTTTTGGCAATAAATGGCTTACCCGAAAAGTTGGTATGTTACTGGCCTGACTCCCAGCCTCGGTCTGCTGTCTCTGAAGCTGTTTCACGATGGCCTCCATTTGCTGCTGGTGTCTCTGTTCCAGGCCTGCAATGCTCTCTTGGTGAGCCTGTTGTTGAGCTGCAAGGCTCCGCTGAAAATCCGCATTTGTCTGCTGTTGATTTGCATTTGCCTGCTGTTGATTTGCATTTGCTATAGCCAGTTGTTTCAATATCTCCTCCATTTTGGGTTTACTTTGACTGCCCGCATCCTCCACCATGTGTAAGGGGTTGGCTCGGTAGCGGGTGTGGGTGACCCCTTGGTGTGGGTTCGCTACACAGAGAGACAGCCGAAGAGTGGTTGAAAACAACGGTCTATGGTTTATTCTTCCAATTTGCTGGAAACAGGTGCAAGCATCCAAACAGCATAAATCAAACAAACATAAAATAAACCCTGGCCACTTGGGGCGTCTACCTTCACAACCCAGGAACCTACCTATGGTGTCTGTCCCAACCTACTGCTGGGCAGACACTGCTGGTCATACAGCAGAAAACCAATAGTCTATTTGTTTTCTTTTCACACAGAAAAAATCAACACCACCTCCCCTGCAGAAGTCTCTCAGCTCACTGCTCTCAAAGCCTCAGGATGCAGCAATCAGTAGTTATCCTCTGGATAACTTATAGAGGCCTTAATTGCCTCATTCTGAATAGCTGAAGCTTTCCAACGTCCTTAGACCTTTCTGGCTACCTCTGCAGCCGACACCTGATAGTAATTGGTGAATTGCGTAAACAAGGCAGAAATGTATGTCCCGTCTGTGACAACATCCACAGATTTACCTGACTTCCTGTCACAATGATATTCTCGAAAAAAAAAATTTAAAATCAAAATTTTTTAACATTTTAGGCCAATTTGTTTTCTGCTACATATTTTTGGTTAAAAAAAATCGCAATAAGCGTATTTTGATTGGTTTGCGCAAAATTTATAGCGTCTACTGATTACAAGAAAGATTTATGTCATTTTTATTTATTTATTTTTTTTTTTTTTATAGTAATGGCGGCAATCTGCGGTTACATCTGTTTTTCCATAGAGATGCATTGATGTCCATTTTCCATCAACAGACAAATGGACAGCATGAATGAAAGGGGCCTTAACGACATTCCACGTAAATATATAAGTACAATGACATAACCGAATCATCCGTAATAAAGGGAAAAGAAAGTCCATAGGGGCTATAACAGCAATCTTATTTAAGATACAGTAAGTCCTAAATTGTAGAATCCACATAAACTCCTTCTTTAGTACGTGCACAATCGTAATATATTATCACCGTCATGTAAATGCGATCCCACCACCTTCACTCCAATGCGCTCAACCCAGGTGGAACTAAGAACTTATGTTATTAGGTCAAATGTGCTTAATCCCCCCTGGGATTTGGATATAATGGTGTCTCTTTCCGCTGGTGTCCTCACGGTTGTAACACCTTCCTTGGTGGTAATATGTAGCAGGTACTGTTTAACCCCTATGGACTTTCTTTTCCCTTATTACGGATGATTCACTTATATCATTGCACTTATATATTTGTGTGGAGTGTCATTTACACTTTATTGTTGTTATGGTGTATACTGTATCTCATAAAAGTAAGTACACCCCTCACTTTGTGAATATTTTATTATACCTTTTCATGTGACAACACTGAAGAAATGACACTTTGCTACAATGTAAAGTAGTGAGTGTACAGCTTGTATAACAGTGTAAATTTGCTGTCCCCTCAAAATAACTCAACACACAGCCATTAATGTCTAAACCGCTGGCAACAAAAGTGAGTACACCCCTAAGTCAAAATGTCCAAATTGGGCTCAATTAGCCATTTTCCCTCCCCGGTGTCATGTGACTCATTAATGTTACAAGGTCTCAGGTGTGAATGGGGAGCAGGTGTGTTAAATTTGGTGTTAACGCTCTCACCCTCTCATACTGGTCACTGGAAATTCAACATGGCACCTGCTGACAAATAACTTTCTGAGGATCTGAAAAAAAGATTTGTTGCTCTACATAAAGATGGCGTAGGTTATAAGAAGATTGCCAAGGCCCTGAAACTGAGCTGCAGGATGGTGGCCAAGACCATACAGCGGTTTAACAGGACAGGTTCCACTCAGAACAGGCCTGGCCATGGTCGACCAAAGAAGTTGAGTGCACGTTCTCAGCATCATATCCAGAGGTTGTCTTTGGGAAATAGACGTATAAGTGCTGCCAGCATTGCTGCAGAGGTTGAAGGGGTGGGGGGGTCAGCCTCTCAGTGCTCAGACCTTATGCCGCACACTACATAAATTGGTCTGCATGGCTGTCATCCCAGAAGGAAGCCTCTTCTAAAGATGAGGCACAAGAAAGCTCACAAACAGTTTGCTGAAGACAAGCAGACTAAGGACATGGATTACTGGAACCTCGTCCTGTGGTCTGTTGAGTCCAAGATAAAAGTATTTGGTTCAGATGGTGTCAAGCGTTTGTGGCCGCAACCAGGTGAGGAGTTCAAAAACAAGTGTGTCTTGCCTACAGTCAAGCATGGTGGTGGGAGTGTCATGGTCTGGGGCTGCATCAGTGCTGCCGACACTGGGGAGCTATAGTTTATTGAGGGAACCATGAATGCCAACATGTACTGTGACATAATGAAGCAGAGCATGATCCCCTCCATTCGGAGACTGGGCTGCAGGACAGTATTCCAACATGATAATGACCCCAAACACACCTCCAAGAATGACCACTGCCTTTCTAAAGAAGCTGAGGGTAAAGGTGATGGGACTGGCCAAGCATGTCTCCAGACCTAAACCCTATTGATCATCTGTGGGGCATCCTCAATGGTAGGTGGAGGAGCGCAAGGTCTCTAACATCCACCAGCTCTGTGATGTCGTCATGGAGGAGTGGAAGAGGACTCCAGTGGCAACCTGTGAAGCTCTGGTGAACTCCATGCCCAAGAGGGTTAAGGCAGTGCTGGAAAATAATGGTGGCCAACAAAATATTGACACTTTGGGCCCAATTTGGACATTTCCACTTAGGGGTGTACTCATTTTTGTTGCCAGAGGTTTAGACATTAATGGCTGTGCTTTGAGTTATTTTGAGGTGACAGCAAATTTACACTGTTATACAAGCTGTACACTCACTACTTTACATTGTAGCAAAGTGTCATTTCTTCAGTGTTGTCACATGAAAAGATATAATAAAATATTTACAAAAATCTGAGGGGTGTACTCACTTTTGTGAGATACTGCACATGTTCACAATAGTAAGAGTATAATTTGCACAATTTATTTAAAACCACGTAGTCACATTTGGAGGGAGCGCTGAATAATTACAACCAAAATAGTTCATAATACATTCGGGATTGCAAACGTATGTGAGCAGCACCCACCTTATATACAGATTTTCACATTTACATAGGTAACGCTGAACTGTTCACAAATACACTGTTAACAAATCAGTTTTGTTAATGTATGCTACAAAAAAAGAAAAAATTTAACTAGTAAGGAGAGTGAGACCTCTTAATATATGATGCAGCAGGTGGGCGGAGCTGGAAACATTTTTGAGCCTAAATGTTAAAACGGTTTTAATGGGTGCTTTTGACTATAGTTCTCCTATGGATCACAGGAGTGCACTTTATTCTGCACTCCTGTGACCCGTTTTTAGCCGACAGCGGGCTAAAGTCTGCTGTCGGCTGACGTCACTCAGGTGCTCAGCCTCTCAGTGAGCTGCTCCCGCCCTCTCCACAGCCCAGCACTACAGTGAGTACTGGAGAGGGAGAGCACAGAGCTGGTGACTGACAGTCACCCCCAGGTCTCTGGAGGCTGAAGACTGAACCACCCATACATATAAGATTATATGAAGACTGAGACTGTGTTTGTTCGCTCAGCTCCCGGTGGCAGGGGACAGGTGCAGCATCGGATCATTGCTGTATCCACCTAGGTGAGTATAAATGTTTATTTTTTTTTCGATTCCCATACCTCTCTTTTAACCTCTTGTGGCCTGCTGCATATTTGCATTTATTAGTCTAAATACAGCTGTCCCGAGAGCACGTGCCCTGCTCGCTCCCAGCACAGCTAACGGAAAGTTCCCAATTGCTACTTGCAATCGGGAGCATGTTACCGCTTGTGACGGCCAATCACAGAGATGACATGATCATAAACCCCGGCTCCAACCAGGCTACGCCCCCAATGAGTTTTACTCCACCCCTCAGAACCTAATAATGGGGAGCGATTCCCCATGATTAATTTCTGAGGGGTGGAGCGAAACACGTTGGGGGCGTAGCTTAGTTGGCTGAGGCTGAGGTTGCCATACACCTTCACTAGCGGGTCTGCTTCGATGTTCGCCTACAAGGACATCCACTTTACCACCTATTTACTTTCCTATTACGATCTATGGCTTACGTGGTACAAGACTGCTAGCACTTTTTTGAGGCATAACATTATATGGCACATATACATTTTATTACCATGGAAGTCCAGCAGTAGCACAAAGAAGACGTTTCATCACGTTAGAACTGCTTTGCTGACTGAAAAGGACCTGCAAAATGTCAAATGGTATAATTATACACGGATATGAGATCAGGAAGGCCAGGCGCAAAAATAAACGGTAGAACAGAGGCTGAGTGGTAATCAAAATAGCCTTGCAAAACCTCACAGTGTATTTAAATGTAAAAACAAAAATGTACAGTATACATTACAGCTTACCAGTACTTAGGTGTGCTAGCTGCATGGATAGCAATATTCTGATATACAGTGGAGTGTATCTACGGAACGAGACATGGTGGTCGCCCTGGGCTGCTCTGATTTGGAGCACAAAAAAGTCTCTCTATTTCTAAACACATTAAGTACTGTCCGTGATACTTTTATTTGCTCTGCTCCCCGGGTCCACCCTTTGCATCGCCCTATTAGAGCCTCTGGCTCTAATCAGGTGATGCCAAAAAAGTCCCCATTGAACTCCATGCGTCCGGCGCCCCTGCATGAAGATTAGGGGGCCGGACGCATGGATGGGGGGGCGGCGTCCCTGCGCCCTCAGTACACCGGCCGCCACTGCAGGGGACTGTCCAAAGGGTCTGCCCAGGAAGGGGACCACTCCAGTGAAGTCGGGATCAGGAAGCTAGCTCACACAGAGAGTTACAGTAAAGAAGGTACCATGTAGAGAACCCTGAAGAATAGGGACAAAGGGGGTACCAGGAAGGGCCCTGAAGAGTGTTCTACAGTACAGTACAGCTCATTTAATACTTCTTCACTGCAGTGACAAGGTGAAGCAGCGGCCTTGCCGCACTTAGCTAATTTAGACGTCCCAGCAAACTGTGCATAGTTATTCAAGTTGGAGTTTCACACTCATCCCTTCTCCTATCCAAGTTCTCAAATAAAACAAAAAAAAAAAAACCCTAGACTGTTTCCTGACTGAGCCAAGCACTTGAATATGCTCTATTGTCAAGTTGTTGCTATGGGTAACCCAGGGGAATCCATAACCAGCAGCCCCCATGGGAGTAGTGCTACATCTAAGCCAACCTTTCTCAACCTTTTCAACATAGAGGAACCCTTGAAATAATTTTCAGGCCTCGGGTAACCCCTGCTAAAAATGACTATATCTACAACTCATGATACATTAGTGTGATGGTCAGTGGGAAGAATGCTCCTTACACTTGTGGTCATTGGGAAGAATTACCTTCTTCCAGATAGCTAAAAAAATGTCAGGGAAACCTATCTGAGAGGCAGAAATTGCTCACTGCTCAAGGAACCCCTAGCAACCTCTGGAGGAACCCTGGTTGAGAACCACTGCGCTATAAGCCAAAAGGAAAAAAAAGAGAAAACCAAACAAACATAAACAAATGTAACTGACAATGGTAATAAAACAAGCATAGTTAGTGAGATAAGACAGAGGGAGAGCTATAGACCCAAATTTAAATTTAGGCCGTTATTTTTTGTGTCAAAAAGAAGTATCATTCTTAATTCAAAAGTTTTCCTTTCCTGGATAGTTCTGAAATTCCCTTTAAGAACTAAAACATTGAGGTCTTCTATAGTGTGGTCCGGTTGTGAGAAATGATGTCCCACAGGTGTGCAGAAACTATCTTCTTTATGTTCCTTGATGGTATGTCTGTGCTAATTCATCATCGCTTGCAACTTCTGTCCTGTTTAGCCTACACATTTTGCATTGGATGACGTACACAACACTACTGGAGGTACAGTTGTATGATCCTGTGATATTGGCCTGGTCATTAACCACTTACCACATACTAACGTAGGTCTACGTCGGTAAACTTTGCGGTAGTGTACCGGGATGATGCCTCTAGCTAGAGGCACCATCCCGGTACCGTGGTTTAGAGCCGACGGTTAGCTTTCCGTCGGTACCGACCGATGCGGCTCGGGAGCCGCTCGATCGGTACCCGGGGGGGCGGGAGGGGACGTCCCCCCCCCCTCCCGCCGCCTTCCGTGGCTTTGCCCGGGGCTCCCGTTCCACCAGGAGCCCCGAGCACCCAGCCGGCACGTCCGCCGGCTGGATGGAGTCCCGATGAATGCCGGAAATGGCATCGATCGGGTCTCCGATGACGTAACCCGGAGGCGGCGTCCATGACGTCACTTCCGGGTTACTGTGCTGCAAAAGGCGGCAAATTTGAAAAACGGCTGTATGCAAAAATGCCGTTTTCGGCGTTTTGCATACAGGGAAGTGTAGTGGAGGGGTCTAGGGTCTTTTAGACCCTCGATCCCTCCATAAAGTGTACCTGTCACTACATATTGGTGTCACAAGGGATGTTTACATTGCTTGTGACAGCAATAAAAGTGATCAGATTTTTTTTTTTTTAAAACTTTAATAAAGTTAAAAAAATAAATAAAATAAATGGGAAAAAAAAAAAAAATAATTTAGCCGCCCCCGTCACTGTTAGCTCGCGCACAAAAAAAAACGTATACGGAAGTCGAGCCGCAAATGAAATCGCTGTTCAAACCACACATGTGAGGTATCGCCGCGATCGCCAGAGCGTGAGCAATAATTAAAAAAAAAGAGCTACACTCTAACTCAAAACTGGTAACCGTTAAATAAATTTAAAGCGACGCAGATTGAGATCTCTATTGACCGTAGTTTGTCGCGATCCCACGGGGGGCGCAATTTTAAACCGTAACATGTTGGGTATCTATTTACTCGGCGTGACATGTTCTTTCACAATATACAAAAAAAATGGGCTAACTTTACTGTTTAGTATTTTTTAAAATTAGTGAAATGTGATTTTTCAAAAATTTTCCAAAAAAATGGCGCTTTAAAGACCGCTGCGCAAATACCGCGTGATAAAAAATATTACAATGACCGACATTTTATTCTCCAGAGTCTTTGCTAAAAAATATATATATAATGTTTGGGGGTTCTAAGTAGTTTTCTAGGAAAAAATACTGATTTAAACTTGTAAACAAAAAGTGTCCGAAATAGGGCTGGGGCTTAAGTGGTTAAGGGGGTAAAACCTTCCGGCCCAGAAGTGGTTAAGGAGACAGTGATCACCCTTTAGGGAGATAGCGATCATCCTTCACACTTTTGCACTATGCCCCCTTCGCACTCATCCTCTACTCTTCTTTTTTTAGATGGCTCTACTGACACCACTCTGTGATTATGCCTGTCGATGTATGACCCTTTACGATTGTTTACATCTTTCCATATGTGTGATGTGATATCATGTAATCGAATACGTTGGTAGATTTTTTTCATTGTGGTATCTGTTAGGATTTTTGCCACTGTTGTTTGTTCTGCTATTAAACTCAAAAAAAAAATATTACTTGTTAAAAAAATATTTTTATTATTGAGTTTAGACAGGGGAGGACTGGGCTAGGGGGCAGGGGGGCAATTGCCCCCTGGGCCATTCTGATGTCCTGTAAAAAGGCTGCACCGCTTCTGTCACAGACACGCCTAAAGGATTCCCGGTGAAGAGAAGTAAAAAGTCCCCACTGCTGACCTACTGAGTGCGGGATGAAGACAAGGACAGAGCGCAGCCCCCCCCGGCATAGATGGTGTAAACTGTGTCTGAGCAGAGGCCAGTTCCATGCCCCACTGGAGACTCTCCTCTCCTGGCCAGCCCCAACCGAACTGTCCCAGCTCCCCACAAACGCCCCCTGCTGGCCAGGTTGGTAACCCAGATTCAGCCTGTGAGTAGAGAGTACCTGGAGCGGGGCTTCATCCTGAAATGGGGGTCAGGAGGTGGACGGGAAGAGGGAGAGTGGGAGGGGGGCCGAGTCGCTGCACCATGGGCCTCTGGTTTGTACTTGCCCCCTGGGTCAAAAGTTGTCAGTCTGCCCCTAAGTTTAGATATATTTTAAGCAGTGGCGGCCCGTGTATAGGGGGCGCCAGAGCGCCGCCCCCCCTAAAAAAAAAGAAAAAAAAATAGAAAAAAATGACAAAAAGAACAAATAAAGTTTTGAAAAAAAAAAATCGTGTTCGCAGGCCTATGCGCTCGGCCTGGTGGCTATGGGGGGGGGGGGGGGGGTGGGGTTTACGACCCAGAAGAGGCGCCGATTGGCTGCCTTCTGGGGGCGTAACCTGGGCGCAGGAAAAAGCGCTGAGCCACCCCCACCTTCGTGATATCCAGGCTGTGATTGGTCCAGTCTCCAGCCTGGACCAATCATCATCCAGGACATCGCTGACTCGCAATGGGGGCGGTGCCGGTGCGTGCGTCAGTCACGCACCGTCACTGCCCGATCTCCTTCCCGCTGCCCGGACCGGAAGACAGAAGACTGAAGAGGAGGACATCCTCGGCGCTGCTCGTCTCGGTTCCCGGAATCCCGCCGCCGTCAGAAGGTAAGTGATTGAAGCCGACCTGTGCCCTCACCTGTGCCATGCCTATGCCATCACCTGTGCCATCACCTGTGCCATGCCTATGCCATCACCTGTGCCATGCCTATGCCATCACCTGTGCCATCACCTGTGCCATGCCTATGCCATCACCTGTGCCATGTTTATGCCATCACCTGCGCCATCACCTGTGCCATGCCTATGCCATCACCTGTGCCATGCCTATGCCATCACCTGTGCCATCACCTGTGCCATGCCTATGCCATCACCTGTGCCATCACCTGTGCCATGCCTATGCCATCACCTGTGCCATCACCTGTGCCATGTCTATGCCATCACCTGTGCAATGCCTATGCCATCACCTGTGCCATCACCTGTGCCATGCCTATGCCATCACCTCTGCCATGCCAATGCCATCACCTGTGCCATGCCTATACCATCACATGTGCCATGCCTATACCATCACCTGTGCCATGCCTGTACCATGACCTCAAAGTCATGCATTTTTTTTACCGCGTTTTTTGCCGCGAAGCAATACCTATTACATTTTTCTTTTTGCGCCCCCCCCCCCCAAAAATTTTGAGCACCAGCCGCCACTGATTTAAGCCAATCATTCTCAACTAGGGTTCCTCCAGAGGTTGGTAGGGTTGAGCTGTGGCTGATTGACCTCCCATCTGATGGTGCCTGCATAGTTCCAGGTCTACTGCCACTTGGTAGGACCAGCAGAATGACACCAGTGATATTTTTGCCATCTGTAAAAGGTGATATTTTCAACACCTTAAGGGGAACATTCTTTTAACTAATCATCAATCTAAGGGCGTTTTCCCACAAACCTCAAATAAATTTATTTAGAAGTGGTTCCCTGAGGCCTGAAATTTAAAAATGAATGCAGCCACCACATCTAAGGACTGGTAAGCTGCAATACAACACATATTGGTATTCTTGTGTCTAGATATCTTTTAGGTCAACCATTCTCAACCAGGGTTTCTCCAAAGGTTGCTAGAGGTCCCTTGCGATTTGTTTCATTATGAATCAAAATTTGGATGAAATTTGCATGATTCGAATGTATGCGAATCTCTGAATAACAATTTAAAGAAAATTAAACGAATCCAAAATAAATTATAACAATTAATTAATTCATATTTATTCATTTCATTTGGATGACATGATGCAATAGTTTTGGTCTTCTTTTAATATTTGAAGCATCCAAAATAACGTAATGACATAACAAATGAGTCAAATTAACTTGTTTTTATTCTAGTGAGCGTAGCATGAATATATCATATATATATGAATAAGATTCTTTTTGTATTGGGGTTGAACTTGGGAGACTATTAATTTAATTTGTATGTGCGCGGCGCAACAAACAAAGTCACTTGGGAATAAGGAAATTAATTCAATGTAAGAATATAACGAATGAATACATATTAATTCTGATTAATTTATTTTATTCGGATGAGAGTGGGCGGTAGTCTTTGACGCTTGGATAATTAACCTCCCCCCATCCGCGCTACAGCCTATATACGGCTGCAGCGCGGACTTGAATTTTCGGGAGGCCGTTTTTAAACGGCCTCCCAGTGACACGCCCCCCGCGCGCTCCCGCGAGCGCGCAGCGGGGAAAATATGTGACCACGTGATCGGGCCGTCCAATGAGCGATGATCTCATATGTAAACATATGAGATCATCTCTCATCGCCGGCGCTCCTTCCTCACACAGAGCCTGCAGTGTGAGGAAGGAGGGGGAGCCTCACAGCGCCGGGGACACAGAGACATGTAATCAGGGCACTGATCACCAGTGCCCTGATTACTAAAAGTAAAACTCATAACAGTAAAATCAGTGTGTATATGCAGTAAAGCATGCTTGTTATGCTCACTGTAGAACCTAAGGGGTTAATCCTCCACATTTTGTAAAAAGGCTGTTTGATCCTGTCTTCTCTGATCCTCCCCTTCTTCCACAGTTCCCAATCCATCTCCTGATAGTACAAAGCCTTGGGGGCACACTGCACATGCTCAATTTGGTGTGTATTGCTAGAGAGTTTTTTTTTTTTTTTTGGGAGGATGCATGTGATCAGCACAGGGCCAATCAGCAATTTCCAGACAGAATGTCAGGGATCCTGCAGCCTCATAGGACAGTCAGAAGAGAACGAAAACCCCTCCTACAAGCTTTAACCAGTGCTCGGTCGGGATAGAAGTCACAAGACTGCTATATACTGCTGATGAGAAAAGGTATTTAGCAGTATATATTTAGTAAAATAATTGCTTTTCCATGTTCTGTGTACTGTGGGAGACCAGATATAGTGAATGTCAGCTCCTGGGTTTAATAACACTTTAACATTTTTTATTATTATTAAAAATGCACTACATATGAAATGGAACCATATTGCAATAAATACAGTAAGGTATAAAAGTGTAATAAGATGATTCCTAGTTATTGTGTTTGGGTTTGATGGACATGGATCCATCAGAATCTCCAAATCACAATATAACAAATTCATTTTGTTAAATTTGGATTCACACGAATCCAGTCGATATCATTCAATCATCAGCTCATTTAATTTCTCTTTGTGGGTTGGAATGGCAGGGATATAGCCAATCTTCCGAAATAACAAAAGAATACCAGAACTTCGGAAACTACGAATTGATTCCGTACAACAAATTTAGGAAACAAATCTGAATACATGAAACAGATTCTGAAAATTAATCATTCTAACGAAACAAAATGAAATGATTTACTTAACGAACGAAAACGAAACAAAATACATTTTTCCGACATGCACATCTCTACCATTGAGCTGTGTCTGATTGACCTCCCACGTGATGGTGCTTGCATGGTTCCAGATCTAATACCACTTCGCAGAGCCAAAGGCATCACACCAATGATCTAGCTGGCATTCGTACCACCACTTTAGGGTTGGAAACCAATCAATGAAGGGGGCATTCTCCCATAAACACCCAATTTATTTTAGCAGGGGTTCCTTGATACCTGAAAACTATTTCAAGGGCTCCTCTGGTGTAAAAAGGTTGCTTTAAGCTGCCCATTTAATTCTTAGTGGTCATCAACATGACTTTCTGGCATCAGCACAAAAGTTTCCAAAGAATATTTTGGACTCACCTTCTGCACCTTGCCGTCCACCTCCACGTAGATTGTCTTCTGTCTGTTTGTCGAGGCCGCTGATCCCATCACTTGGATGAATCCTGGGATATTCTTCTCGATTTTCACTTCCACAGGTCTGTAAAACTCCAGGAAGCCTCAGAATCTGATTATCCTCCAGATAATGAACAAGAAAAAAACAGAGGAGGTGGTGACCTCACGCTTGCAGTTTGGCGTGTTTATCAAGGCTTTGATCATTCATCATTAGCATTGGCAGATGCACTTAAAAGGGGTAGAGAGAAAAGGTGTCATTATTTGCAGCCTAGCTCCTCCAATGTATTTGGTTGCCATGACAGAGAAGGTGTTATAAGCCCGCTCAATACAGACACCTGGGACCCAGGCATCCACCGCTTTCCACAGGATCAGCATCTTCTTCAGGAAACGGAGATACAGGTCAGTTCCCTCTAGTGCACATCCAAACCACAATACATCTTGTCGTGGGGCCAATCCTGTTCAATTTATTCATAAACGATATAGAGAATGGGATAAGCAGCTCAATCTCAGTATTTGCAGATGATACAAAGCCAAGCAGGGCAGTAACTTCTACGCAGGGTGTCGAAACCTTACAAGAAGACCTAAATAAAATAATGGGATGGGCAACTACATGGCAAATGAGGTTTAATGTTGAAAAATGTAAAGTAATGCATGTGGGTGATAAAAATACGAATGCAAGTTATTTGCTAGAGGGAGAACCTTTGGGGAAATCTAGGATGGAAAAGGACCTGGAGGTCCTAGTAGACAACAGGCTCCGCAATGACATGCAATGCCAAGCTCCTGCAAGAGAATATTGGCATGTATTAAAAAGGGGTTCACTCCAGAGATAAAACAATAATTCTCCGTCTCTACAAGACTCTGGTCCGGCCGCATCTGGAGTATGCTGTCCAGTTCTGGGCACCGGTCCTCAGGAAGAATGTGCTGGAACTGGAGAAAGTCCAGAGAAGAGCAACAAAGCTAATAAAGGGAATGGAGGACATCAGCTATGAGGAAAGGCTACAAGCATTGAACTTATTCTCTCGGGAGAGGGGATATGATAGTGAAATACCGTACTGGTGACCCTAGCATAGGGACAAAAACTTTTCGGTGAAAGGGAATTCAAAAAGACACACAAGCCATTCACTGAAATTAGAAGAGAAGCAGTTTAACCTTGAATTGAAGCGACTTGGTTTAATAGCACACCAGTCACTTCAATTATCCCACTGATTGTTTTTACATTTATTTAACTGAGTGTTATTCTTACTCTTTGGTTTAACAGTACACCAGTCAATTTATTTTTTTTCTATTCATATTCTTTTTTTACTGATTGCATCTGCATTTATTTAAGTGAATGTGTTGATATACTCAGTAGCACAAAGCACAAGCACCTTTATTATAATTTAAAATATACACCCACCACAATCAAGGAGCAGTGCCATACCCACTACCCCCAAATATTTCCATACAGACCCCCACCTAGGTATGTGTCTCAGTGGAGGCTACAGCTCTCACAACAGTACAACATTAACCATCTGTGCGGAACACCCCCCACATTTTTCTCTAACCTTAAACTGTGTAGAGGGTTCTTTACTATCAGAGCGGTAAGGATGTGGAATTCTCTTCCACAAGCAGTGGTATCAGCAGGGAGTGTCAATAGTTTAAAAAAACTATTAGGCCCCTTTCACACATTTGGACCGTTCAGAATCTGAAGGATCTGAACGGATGCCCAATGCATCTCTATGGGGCAGCGGATGTCAGCGGAGACATGTCCACTGACATCTGATCCGATCCTGTCCGTCAAATCTGGACGGATGGAAACCCTATTTTCCATCCGTCTAGCAGATCGGATTGGATGAGAATGGACAGGCTCATCCGATTCCCCCATAGAGGGCAGCGGGGATCTGACACCTCAGTCTCCGCACACAGAGCGGAGACGGAGCTGTCATCCGCCTGCTCAGTGGGGATCGCGGATCGATCCCCCGCTGAGCAGAACGGCTCCGTCGACGGAACAGAGCCATGTGAAAGGGGCCTGAGATGGGCACCTTAACGATCCCAACATACAGGGATATACAATGTACTCTTGACATAAACACATACACACCAAAGGTTGAACTGGATGGAATGGCGTCTTTTTTCAACCTTTCCAACTATGTAACTACCGTAACATCCAACATGTCCGGAACAGTATAAAATGATCCCCATTACAATTAATTAAAACCTGTCACAAAATACATATTTAGGATAACAGTTGATCGTGGTGGTCCTCTAGATTCGATTTAGGTGATACTAAAAACGTTTTGTGTCAATTTTATTTCTTTTTTTTTTTTTATTTTAGCTATAGTTTTATATCTTTTTTACTATGCACGCAATCTTAATTTTACAAATAAATACTTGGTAGATGACAAAGAATTCCCACAATGGGATAGCTAAGTGGTTAGTAGGTAGCATAGAGCAGCCTTTCTTAACCTTTTCAACACAGAGGCAAAGATACAACTTTTGTGATTTTACCATTGCAGTTTATGGCACTCAAGTTGCACCAAAAACACAGAAAGGTTGCTGCGACTCAACTTAAAGTGGAGCTCCAGTCTCTTAAGTAAAAGCTGCTGACTTTTCTCTGGCCACATGTACACAGCCGACAATGGGCTGGGAGAGGAGTATAGGGTTAAAAAAAAACATCTGAAGTTGGATCATGTCGCAGCCAAAGTTGCATTGATAAGACAAAGATACGATCGCCGCCACTCCTCCCACGGCCTGCCTCCCCCTGTGATTAAACACAGCGGGAGCACGGCTCTGGCTGCGCGCGCGCACCACCGAGACCTTGTGTACAAAATCACGTAGTACTACGTGATTTTGCGCAGCCGAGCCGCCCTGCCGCAGTAATACTAGGGTGGGCGGTCAGCAAGAGGTTAATATGGGCAACCGGCTTTGACAGCTTGCGGCTTCACAGCCAGGTACCCGTTGTGCATGTGACCAGTCTCACAGTCTTCTAGGACTTGTCATGTGTCCCAGCAGACTTTGGGAGGGAGGGGGGAAGGAGAACTTCCGCATTAGAAGTGGGTACCTGTCAAATTGGGTACCAGCTCCCCCCCTCCTCCCCAAAAGCTCTATTTCACAAACAGGAGCTGGGGAAGAGGCCTTAAAGCAGCTCCACCTAAGAAAAACTCAAATATTTGAGTGGGGATATCTGAATGATGGGTGCAGCTACAGGCATCAGAAATCTTCTTTTTCTTCCCGCGATTCCCTGCACCGTATAAACAGTCATAGTGGTGTAGTGGTGTGCCCCTTTATCCAGATGCAGGTGCAAGTCCCTTTAACTCAAAACCCCACAATCCTCTGAGCTCCCAGCATCCCCTTCCAGGACACGCCCAGGGAGTATAAATGCCAGCTTCGCCCAGCTTCCTGTGCTCAGAGAGATCCTGCCTGATGGGACAGCAGTGACTGGGCAAGTGAGCTGTCCCCAGGTGCTGGGTCCTCATCTGATCAGTCTGGTGTGTGGGCCACCAGCAGTGAGCACAAGAGCACGCAGCATCTATCCAAGCCCCAGTCACTGGAGAGGACTCTGTTACAGTTCATGTGGAGAAGCTGTCCAAGCAGTGGGTTGGTCCTATCTACGGCCCCCCAGAGCCTCCTGACCGAAGTCAGCAGTGCCAGTGTGAAGTCTGTGCCAGCAGGAAATCCGCTCAGTTCACAGTTCTCTTGGAACACGTGAGAATCTTCAGCTCTTTATCCTATCAGTAAACTGAACTCAGAGCACTCTGCTGCCATCTAGTGGCCATTAGTAGAACTGCAATATAATTGTTTTCATATGTTTTATGCCTGTTACTCCTTTCCTCATATTGCTGTTTTGTACTACAAACCCCTGTCCACATGATCTCCAGTGTAATCTACGTTCTACATTGTTAAGTAAAGTAGAAATTGCACATCACCACTGGTCTGATCATTTGGCTGATACCGTTATATAAAACTGGCTGTTCAGCCCCTTGAATGTTTTTTCAGGCAGAGGGAGGGGACATTCCGCCCGTGTGATCGGCGAGCCGGAGAGTGAATCGGCTGGAGGCGGCTGTTTACCATAGAGCTGACGGAGGACCAGATGGTCCCCGGTTATCTCTGTGACCTTCAAAAGCCGGGCGCGATGCTATGACGTCACGTCCGACTTCAGCAGTTGTAAACAATGCGTTGCCTCGGCTGGGAAACCGAGATCATTTTTTTTTTTGTTTACAAACTTTTCCAGCCTACAGGAGAGATGTGGGGAATTAAAGACCCCCAGATCTCGCTGTAAAGAGGACCTATCATGCCCTATTCCTATTATGTGTAAATTCCTTGTAATAGGAATAAAAGTGATCCAAAAAAATGCAAAGGGAAAGTGTCAAAATATAAAAATAAAAGTAAAATAATCAATAAAAACAAAAAAAACTTAAAGCGCCCCTGTCCCCATGTGCTCTCACGCAGAAGCAAACGCATACGTACGACGCACCCGCATATGTAAACGGCGTTCAAACCACACATGTGAGGTATCACCACGAATGTTAGAGCGAAAGCAATAATTCTAGCTTTCAAAAATGTAAAAAAACATTGCCTATGGAGATTTTTAAGTACAGAAGTTTGGCGCCATTTCACGAGTGTGCACAATTTTAAAGCGTGGCACGTTAGGTATCTATTTACTTGGCGTAACATCTTCTTTCACAATATGCAAAACAATTGGGCAAACTTTAGTGTTTTTTTTTTTAATTCATAAAAGTTTTTTTTTTCCCCACAAAAAAAAGGGTTTGAAAAATTGCTGCACAAATACGGTGCGACATAAAAAGTTGCAACGATCACCATTTTATTCCCTAGGGCAATGATAGCGAACCTTGGCACCCCAGATGTTTTGGAACTACATTTCCTATGATGCTCATGCACTTCAGGGTAGTAGGGCATCATGGGAAACGTAGTTCCAAAACATTTGGGGTGCCAAGGTTCGCCATCACTGTTCTAGGGTCTCTGCTAAAAAAAAAAAATATATATATATATATAATGTTTGGGGTTTTGAGGTTTCTAGCAAAAAAAAATGGTAAATTTTACATGTAGGAGAGAAGTGTCAGAATTGGCTTTGGAGGCAAGTGGTTAAGCAGTGAAATCCAGGTGTTTCTTATTAAGGCCAAAACAAAACTAATTAGTTAGCCAACAAGAGACAAATTCTGTGTCTCACTTAACATCTGTTGAGATTCGGCATCAGCCACATGGGGCTCATTGCTTTTAATTAGTTGGCCAACTCAAAGGAATCCATTTGTTATCATTGTCTTCTGCCTCACAACCATCCATTTCCATTCTTCAGGAGAAGCAATTTTAGAGCTATTAAGGTCACCCAGGGCCCAGCAATACAGATTTATTGCTGGTGTGTGAGAGATTTGGATCAGCTGAGGTGTTTCTTCTGCAACTAGTGGTCATCTGTAATGTTAGGACAGGACAAAAGCAAAGATTTAAAAAAAAAATGGTTTCTGTGAAAATTTTCTAACTTGCCACAAGAAACACTACTATGTTTTTTAATCTTTGGTTTATAAACAGGAAGTATGTTGGGATTGGATCTATAAATACACACTCTCCAGAGGGAGGGCTCACACTGTTGTACTCGGAATAACTGCTTCTTCTCATGAAAACCCATTTACAAATCTCGTTAGTCCACCCAGCAATGTATATTAGAACAATTAGACAAGCTGTAACGAGATGTAATCCTCATCACCTCGACCTCCCGGGAGGCTCGAAGGGTCAGTCACTTATAATGAGCCCCAACCGGGAATAGAATCATCCAATAACAGAAAATGTGTGCCTTCTCTGTACATAATTACACAACTCGTGCCATGAAGAATATACGGTAAGCAGAAGGCCACTGGGTGTAGAGCAACTTCTATTCGCGCAAGTCAAGTTTAGGTTTCTCAACCAGTGTCTCAAGTCCTCCTAGGGGCACTTTTGCTTTCAAAATTAGCACCTAGTGTAGAAGAACTTTGGTCCCTTACCATAATACATAGTTCATAAAGGTACTCATCAAGGCCTGCCATTTAAAGCTCCCTGTTTCCTCTCATCATTGGTCACCATATACACCCTTATGGTTAAATCCCACCCTTAAGCCTAGTAAACATAGCAGTGGCGGCTGGTGAAGTTTTAAGATGGTGGGGCGCAAGACCCTGCCCTTCCATTCTGACCCCTCCCATTTCTCGGAAGCCCCACCCCGTATAGACTCCACCCATTTTGTCCCCTGTATTTTGCTTGCGTGAACAAATTCTCCCAATATATCACATATTAAGGGGTCCATCAGTACTAGTATATCCCATAATACCAGTATACATGCCCCCTTTCAATGTAGTGACCAGTATACATGCCCCCTTTCAATGCAGTGACCAGTATACATGCCCCCTTTCAATGTAGTGACCAGTATACATGCCCCCTTTCAATGCAGTGACCAGTATACATGCCCCCTTTCAATGTAGTGACCAGTATACATGCCCCCTTTCAATGTAGTGACCAGTATACATGCCCCCTTATCATCAATGCAGTGACCACCAGCTTGCCGTGTCCCCATGATCATCAATGCAGTGACCACCAGCTTGCCATGCCCCCATGATCATCAATGCAGCAGTGACCACCAGCTTGCCGTGCCCCCATGATCATCAATGCAGTGACCACCAGCTTGCCGTGCTCTCATCATCAATGCAGTGACCACCAGCTTGCCATGCCTGCCCCCATCATCAATGCAGTGACCACAAGCTTGCCATGCCCCCCTCATGAATGCAGTGACCACCAGCTTGCCGTGCCCCCATCATCAATGCAGTGACCACCAGCTTGCCGTGCCCCCCATCATCAATGCAGTGACCACCACCTTGCCGTGCCCCCATCATCAATGCAGTGACCACCAGCTTGCCATACCCCCATCATCAATGCAGTGACCACCAGCTTGCCGTGCCCTTATCATCAATGCAGTGACCACCAGCTTGCCGTGCCCTTATCATCAATGCAGTGACCACCAGCTTGCCGTGCCTGCCCCCATCATCAATGCAGTGACCACCAGCTTGCCATGCCCCCATCATCAATGCAGTGACCACCAGCTTGCCGTGCCCCCCATCATCAATACAGTGACCACCAGCTTGCCGTGCCCCCATCATCAATGCAGTGACCACCAGCTTGCCGTGCCCCCCATCATCAATGCAGTGACCACCAGCTTGCAGTGCCCCCCATCATCAATGCAGTGATGACCACCAGCTTGCCATGCCCCCATCATCAATGGCAATGCAGCCAGTGAGTGCACCAGCTTGTCTGCCGTGCCCCCCCGCCCCCCCCCCATCAATGCAGAGACCAGCGTGCTTGCGTGCGTGTTCCCTTCAAAGCAGACAGTGAGTGTCAGTGACATGATGACAGACATGTGTTGGCCGGGCGGGCCCCCCCCCCCTGTGGCATCACGAACTTACCTCACTCAGTCACGGACGGTGACCTGCTGCTGAGTCGACTACTCAGCTCGCCTTACACACTGTCTGCGTGCGGACTCTGCGAAGAAGTGGAGATTTAACTCACTCACTGCCACTGGGCTCGGAGTTGTCAGTCGTCACAAACTTCTTCTGCACCGAATCGAATCCAATCCTCATGCGCGGCTCTCGCTGCAGTCTTCGACGGAGCCAGCGGACAGGAAGGTGGTCACGTGATGCTGGGACGGTGAGTGACTGGCGCACGCACCGCCCCCACGCGTCACATCACAGGTCCCGGGATGTCCTCCTGTGTGATTGGTCCAGGCTGGAGTCTGGGGAATGTTGGGTCGCATTGATCTGTGCCCCGATGACCCCCAGAAGACCGCCAATCAGCACCTCTGCCTGCCTCACGTGGGGGGGGGGGGCAAAACCCCACCCCCCCCATACCCACCACTAGGTCCGGCGCCCCTAGTGGGCCCTGAAAATGGAAATTTTTTTCTTTTTTTTTTGCGGCCACAGATTGGGGGGTGGCACCCCTGCGCCCCTTATAGACAGGCCGCCACTGAAACATAGAATACTGGGCGACATCGGCTGGTTCAATAAAAACAGGCCAACATTCGGCCGTTCGGTTAGCTTCTGTCAGACGAGCATGCTAGATAACCCCAGGAGCCAACCTGCTCCCAATCAGCGCTCTCTACCAATGGCGGAGAGCGCTGAACTGAGTATTCTGGGGGGGGGGGGGCACCCTCCCCTCCTGTCAGAACACAATAGCTCAGCAGGGGAGATCGCTGTACTAACATCAGATTGTTAGTACAGTGCCTCCGCTCTGAGCTGCTAATAGACTGATAGTGTGTACTAGGCTGAGGCTCTACTGGATTTGTTTTCCTTTTCAGTTTCCAACGGTTGGGCCTATAAAGGGATTAAATAACGTAATTGAATTTGTGAGGGTGGTTCTCTCAAAACATTTGATTCCCTAAAGGTGCAATATACCGGTAATATGGTCTCCCTAACTTGTACCTGTTCTGATACCTCCATCTACACAATGCTTTCCAGACACAATTTCACAATCAACTGGTCACCCTGGCTGTTCCGGGGATCGAGTTTTTACTGCGTGATGATACTCTTGTGAAACCGCTTTCAACTATAAAGACCCTTCTGCCATCTGTCCGTGATGGTCTGCATAAACCGTTGTCCTTCTAGCATGGTGAGATACCAGAGTTGGATACTGAAGACTGGGAGGGCATATGGGATTACCCAAAGCAACAGCTGGTCCCTACTTGGGAACGGTTAATACAATTCAAAACTCTATATAGAATATATTTCACTCCTCAAAAACTACACAGGATTACTGAAACAAAACTTTTCTTTTCAATGGCAGGCTCTTCCCTATTTGGGAATTAACCTCACCCCCTCCTTTCGCACCCTGTATGCTTTGAACTACCCGCCCTTGCTTAGACAACTTTCGGAGGACCTAACCAGATGGCAGCTTAGGCCCCCGTCTTGGTTTGGAAGAATTCACTCCCTGAAAATGGTGGTACTTCCCAAAATTTTGTATTTATTCCGTACTCTCCCTATACAACTTCATAGACCAGATTTTATTTCCTTTCAGAAGAAAATGCTGTCATTTGTTTGGGGTACTAAGAAACCGAGGGTTAATAAACGCACTCTCCACACCCCCAGGGGGAGGGGTGGCTTAGGGGTCCCGGACCTCCTTAAATATTTTTATGCAGCTCAAAATTGCCCAGCTCATCAGATCCCATTCGCAGGCCGCACTTCCTTTGTGGCTGCGAGTTGAGTCTGTTTCCGCTGGGGGCCACCCAATTTCTCACCTGCTATGGCTGCCTCCATGGTCCCGCCCGGCCGTTATGTGCCCTTCGCTCTCTCTCTCTCCCTGGGGTTGCGGGACAGGCTCTCCAGGACACTTCAATTTGAATCCCCTCACAGGTCGTTGGCTCCCTTGTTCCGAAACCCTGACTTTGCCCCGAGCCTTGAGCCCTGGGCGTTCTCATGGTGGAGGGCCTTCTGCGCATTGCAGATATCTGTGACCACAGGGGTCTTTTCACCAAATGGATCTTGATGGAAAAGCTGCATATGCCAGAGTCTGAATGCTATCGCTATGCTCAAATCGCACTTTGCAACGGGGGACTGCCCTCGCTTGCAGAACCCGCATGGAATTCTTGTGTGAGAAATATGATAAACAGCGGGGCCATATCTCCCAAATATATACTATCTTGACATCCTCTGATTCAAGCAAACTGAGTTACATGGAGGCTTGGGAGGGGGACCTGCAGGAATCTTTGGACCTGACGGATTGGCATAAATTAGCTAACACTGCCTCTAGGTCCCTCATCAACACCTCCATTATTGAGGCAAATTATAAGGTTCTCTTGCGATGGTATATGGTCCCCACTAGGTTGGCGGTGTATGTCCCAGGGGCTACTCCGCTATGTTTCCGGGGCTGTGGTCAACAGGGAACGGCCTATCATGTGTGGTGGGTATACCCAAAAGTACGGCGCTACTGGATACAAATCTATAATTTTATTTACTCTTTGACCCAAGTGAACCTGCGGAAGTCCCCGAGACATGCGTTGCTGGGGGAGATGGTGACGGACACCCCAAAGGGGCTAAATTGCTTATACGATT
This sequence comes from Pelophylax lessonae, assembly GCF_965119305.1. Taxonomy (NCBI): domain Eukaryota; kingdom Metazoa; phylum Chordata; class Amphibia; order Anura; family Ranidae; genus Pelophylax; species Pelophylax lessonae. The sequence continues at coordinate 22,735,336 of NC_138779.1, read as the reverse complement.
TATTTTTGTGGCGGCTAGAATAATGATAGCACGGTCCTGGCGCTCAGCAACTATACCTTTTGAGATGTTCAGAGCAAAATTGACTTGGCTGATGATTAATGAACATTTGTCTGCTGTGCTGAATGACAAGATGAAGCTGTTTGACAAGATCTGGAACCCATGGTTGCGATACTTGGAACGAGACCCCCCGAGCCGACTTAGGTTGAGTGGTACATCTTGGGCTGTTCAGGCCCCCCTGGGGGGGGGGTGGAGTGGGCTTCGGTGTCTGCTTCCCTTTTTCCTCCCTTCTCCGTTTCCCCCCTCTCTTCTTCCTTTCCCTTTCTCTCCCTTTACTGCTCTGCCTATATCGAACTTTCTTTGGGGTGGTGGTCCTCTTGCCCCCCTGGGGGGGGGGGGGGGGGGGTGGAGTGGGCTTCGGTGTCTGCTCCCCTTGGGGGTTGCCCCTTAGCTGTACCAGTTCAGATTCTATGCAATGTTTATGTGTCTTCCCTCCCTCCCCTTCTCTTTTTCCTCCCTTCTCCGTTTCCCCCCTCTCTTCTTCCTTTCCCTTTCTCTCCCTTTACTGATCTGCCTATATCGAACTTTCTTTGGGGTGGTGGTCCTCTTGGGCTGTCCCACCTCGGTCTTTGGGTTCCCATAGATTCCTGGGACCCTATCAGGTTGGAGATAACTGGTGTGGGGGAAGGGCATGTACAGGTTCTCTGCTGCAATATAACGGAATTTTTGTAAAATCTTACCGTAAAATTCCTTTCTTGGAGTCCTCCGACAGTCGCCGCCCACTCATAGTCTTCACCAATGGGGATGTCCCAAAGCAGTGTAGACATGAGGGGTGGGCAACTCAACCGTCCGAAAGTCAACGCAGTACCCACAACAGAGAAAGGAACCTTACGTGAACAGAAAGGTAACCCTCTGGGTAACAAAAAAGGCTCAACAGGAGCAACAACCCAGGAAAGCAAATAACCAAGGGGATAAACAACCCCAACAGCCAGGGACCCAAAATAAAACCAGGGTTCCCTTACAGTACAGCCGCAAAGAGAACTTTGCGGCCAAAGGAGGCATCCGCCGATGCCAGAACATCAATTTTGTAAAAATTTTAAAAGGTGGGTACTGACGACCAAGTCGCAGCCTTACACACCTGGGCCACCGAAGCCTGATGTCGGAAAGCCCAGGACGCACTCACCGCTCTAGTAGAGTGCGCCTTGACAGGGAACGGAGGTACCCGTTCCTTCAACGAATAGGCCTGTACAATTGTCTGTCTGATCCATTTTGAAATGGTCGCCGCAGACGCAGCCATACCCTTCTGAGGTCCCTCAGGAAGGACAAAGACAGTCGACGACAGGTAAACCCTGATCACCCTGACAACATCCAAGGCATGCAAAGCAACCTCCTTAGGATGCTTAGGCTTCGCACAGAACGAAGGCACAAAAATGTCCTCATTAAGGTGAAAATCAGAAACCACCTTTGGAAGAAAGGACAGGTTAGGTCGCAAGACCACCTTATCCCTATGAACCACCAGGTAAGGGGAGCGGCAAGACAAGGCCGCCAACTCCGACACTCTGCGAGCAGAAGTGATTGCCACAAGAAAGGCAACCTTTCTAGAAAGCAGAGGTAACGAGATTTCCCTGATGTTTTCAAACAGGGAACGTTGCAATACTGACAGGACCAAATTCAAGTCCCATGGAGGTAAGGGTTCCCTTCGAGGAGGGACCAAGTGACGCACACCTTGAATGAAGGTGCGAATCAAAGAATCAGACGCCACGGGGCACTGGAAAAGAACTGCCAGTGCATATACCTGGCCCTTAATCGTGGCTAACACAAGGCGCTGGTCCACACCAGTCTGAAGGAAAGCCAGCACTCTCGCCACCGAGTATGAACAAGGAGAGAAGCCCCTGGACTCACACCAGGCAAAATAGGCTTTCCATGTACGGTAATAAATCTTACCAGATGACTCTTTTATAGCCTTGATTAAGGAAGGAATGACCTCTGAGGAGAGACCCCTTGTCCCTCATTTCAACAGCCATGCCGTTAAAGCCAGCGACTGTAAAGCAGGATGGAAGATCAGTCCCTGAGACAGCAGATCTTCTCGCATTGGCAGCCGCCATGGAGGCGTGACGGTCAAGTGAACGATGTCCGCTTACCAGGACCGGCGTGGCCAGTCCGGCGCCACCAGAATCACCAAAATTGGTTCAGAGGCCAACCTGTGAAGGAACCTGGACAACAACTGAATCGGAGGAAAGGCGTATATCAGTATCAGATGATACTCATGCCAAGGCACCACCAGCGCATCCGAGGCATCTGCCAGAGGATTGTGCGTTCTTGCCACGAACCTTTCCACCTTGTGGTTTAGCCGAGACGCAAACAGGTCCACATCCGGGGATCCCCACTTCGCACACAGCATTTGAAACACCTCTGGGTGCAGGGACCATTCCCCCTGGTCCAGGGTCTGGCGGCTCACATAATCGGCCTGCCAATTCTCTACACCCGGAATGTGAACTCCCGATATCGCCGGGACATGAGTCTCGGCCCAAGACAAAATACTGGTCACTTCCTGGGCCGCCCGGGCACACCTGGTGCCCCCTTGGTGATTGATGTAAGCCACCGCGGTGGTATTGTCCGTCTGCACCCGTACAGGACGGCCCTGAAGATGATCCGACCAATGGAAAAGGCACAGCCTGATCGCTCTCAATTCCAACATGTTTATGGGGAGGGAGGATTCCTCCACCGACCAAGTGCCCTGGGCAGACAGGTTGCCCGGGACTCCACCCCAGTCCGACAGGTAATCACTGTACACAGTAACGGCCGGAAGGATTTTCCGTCCGCCACAGCCAGGGACTGAAGCCACCACAGAAGATCCATTCTGGTTTGGGGACTCAGAGACACCCTCAGATCCAAGGACTGAGGTAGCCTGCCCCATCTGGCCAGGATCTCCGCTTGGAGAGACCTTGTGTGAAACTGTGCAAACGGTATCGCCTCAAAGGCCGACACCATCAACCCCAGGGACCGCATACAGATCCTGAGTGACGAGGATTTGTTGTCCCTGAGGGCCCTGACCTCGTTCTGTAGGCTCCGGAGCTTGTCCTCCGGCAGGAACACCTTCGCCTGAGCAGAGTCCAGAACCAATCCCAAATATGGGAGACGAACCGAAGGAGATAAGGTCGACTTCTGCACGTTGATGGTCCATCCGAACTCCTGAAGCGTCTGAACTGTCGTGGACAGATCGCGCAGCAGGCTCCGACTGGGGCTCGATCTTAACAGGAGATCGTCCAGATAGCCCAAAACCGCAATGCCCTGTGCCCGTAACAGGCCCAGAACGGGAGCCAGCACTTTCATAAACACCCTTGGAGCCGAAGCGATACCGAAAGGCAACGCTACGAAGTGATAGTGTTCCTCTGCAATTGCGAATCAGAGGTACCTCCGATTACCCTTGAATATGGGGATGTGTAGATATGCAACTTCAGTTCGATATAAACCAGGAACTCGCCTGGACTCAGGGAGGCGACCACCGAGCGTAGTGATTCCATGCGGAACTTCCGAACGCGCACAAAGCGGTTCAGAGCTTTCAAGTCCAGAATAGGACGCACCTTGCCCTCCTTTCTGGGCACAGTAGAACTGCACAATTCTGGCCAAAATGAGAATCACAATTTTTTTGCTTGGAATAAAGATCACGATTCTCTGTGTAACATCTTTTACATTATAAAAAAAATTGGGATAACTTTAGGTTTTGTTTTATTTTTTTATTCATTAAAGTGTATTAATTGCGTTTGAAAGACTGCTGCGCAAATACAGTGTGACATAAAAATTTACAACAATCACCATTTTATTCTGCAGGGTCTCTGCTAAAAAAAAAAAAAAAAAAAAAAAAAAAAATATATATATATAAATGTTTGGGGGTTCTAACTACTTTTCTAGGAAAAATAAACTGATTTAACTTGCAAACAAGTGTAGGAAAAAGGTTTAGTCTTTAAGAGGTTAAACTTCCTTCCTCCGGCAGAGGGAAAGAAAAGATACAATGTAATCATTTGTGTTTACAGTTCAGTGGGAGACTAATGCTGACAGGCTTTTTTTTTTTTTTTTTGACAGCTGCTCCCTCATAGCTATGTAAAGAATCGAGCAAGTGTCACGTTAAGATCGTCAGGGGGAGTGAATCGTGATCTCAATTCTGTTACGATTAATCGTGCAGCTCTAGGGCACAGTGAACAGAATCGAGTAAAACTCCCAAAACCTGTCCCGATGAGGCACCTGGACGATCACCCCCTGGGCGAGGAGATCTTGCACCGCCTGATGCAGGTCCTGTAACCGCCCTGGAGTCAAATGAAGATTTGAGGGAAAGAACCTGTCCGCCGGCCGCTAAAGGAATTTGATCTTGTAACCCGATCAAATGATTTCCTGAACCCACCTGTCCGGAATTCGGAGCCGCCAAGGTTGGAGGAAACCGCGCAAACGTCCCCCCACCCCTGAAATGGGTGAGGGCGCCCCATCAGGCAGAGGCGGACTGGGCCGCCGTACCAGTTTGGCCAGATTTAGGTTTGCCCGCCCAGGGCTTTCTCTGGCCCCCCTGGCCCTTGAAGGGTTTCCCCTTGTTCTGTGCCTTGAAGGCACGAAAAGACCCCTGATTTGGTTTAAAGGAGGGGCCCCGCTTCCCACGGAAAAACTTGCCCTTAGGATTCTGGGGCAGCAGAGTGCTCTTGCCCCCAGTGACCCCTTTCACCAATTCATCCAGGGATTCCCCAAACAGACAAGACCCCGCATAGGGGATGTCAGCCACCGTTTTCCTAGAAGTCTGGTCAGCCGACCAGCTTTTCAACCATATCAGGCGACACTGGATAGGCATGCAGCTAACGGGGCCTCATTCAAGGCCGCATCGCACAAATATATGACTCCTTGATAGATCTGGTCCACCATTGCCACGGTAGTAGGGGGAGCGGAATCAGCCACGAGAGTGCGTCTTAGCACGTTGGTCTGAGCCGCCATGACAGAGGCGAAAATAGGCTTTAGCAGGGAACCCGCCATCATGTAGGCATGGCGGGCAAGGGATTCCGTAGGATCCCTAAATACCGGAGAATCTTCTGTGGGTACCTGAGTGGCCTTGTTCAATCTGGCCACAGTGTGATCCACCTGAGGGGCCACACACCAGCGCAAATCCATAGGAGACGCAAAGGGATAAAGGAGTTGAAACTTTTTGGCACCACAAAGGTGCGTTTTAAATGACGCCATTGATCATTCACAGTAGCGTGAAACTCAGCGGGGCAAGGGAACACCTGCGCCGCCTTGTGGGTCCTGTGTGAACCAAAAGAGGACACAATGCCCGGAGGATTGGGCTCATCCTCTAAATGTAGTGTTTCTTTAAGAATTAGCACATCCATAGCTGCGCGGTCCTCGGCCGTCCCAGGAGGGAAATCGTCCACCCCTGCAACCTCCGCCTCCCCCTCAGACTGAGAAGAGCGAGACCCTTCAAGGGGCACGCCACCTACGGCAACCATATCAGATTCAGAAGACAAGGAAAAACTAGGCCTTTTTCTGGCAGCACGTTCAGTCATCAGAATATCCACTTTGGACACCAAGCCACTGCAGCAGACAAAGTAGACAGAGCAGAAGATTCAGAGGAACCTAAATTCCCCACTAGGGCTGTGGGAAATTTGCTGTCCTGAGATTCCATGGTAAAAAAGTTTTTTTTTTTTTTTTTTTTTTAAAGGTACTGGCCCTTTAAGCACGCCACGGACCCCCGCAGCACACCGCCACAAAACTGTGACAAACAGACCCCTGAGTAGGATAAACTGACAGGCAGAAGTATGTGCACACAAAAAAAGGACAGCAGACAGACCCCCACAAGTGTTACCACCGCAGCCGATCTCTTCTGAACAGAGGGAGGAAGTGATGACACCGCAAGTAGACTGAACTGAGACTGCAGGCCAAGGAAAAATGGTTGCCCATTGAAAGTAATGGGAGGCTTCGGGAAAATGGCCGCCGACATGTGCTCGGAACAAATATTTTGCCACACACAAGAAGGCGCCAAAACACACCACATACAATGCTGTATAAGCGCCCACAGTGAAGCCAGACATGCTGCCCACACCTAAAATGGCGGACCGGCAGTGTTTAACCCCGCAGCGGTTACCACACGTGTCTGTACCTCCAAAAAGCACACTAAAGTGACACAGGAGAGGGACCCCAACAGTGCACTGGCTGTGAGAGAAAACCCCCGCAGGGACCGGGATCAGGGAGCCCAAAAACGCACAGACATGAGGGGATAACACAGACACACAGGACTGCCAGCCCCAGACAGAGGCCCCACACAGAATGTACTTACCTGGACTCGATGGCGTGGGGTGCCTCTCATCGACGGGAAACGGCCCACCCTAAGATGGCAGGGGTGCCGTCAGCCAAAAACGCAGGACGCCAACAGTGCACGGAGAACCGTGGGGAGACGTCCAGGCGAGGTAGCCACCTCGCAGGCTGCATCCCTGACGACAGGGATGGGTCGTTTGCGAGGCCAGGGCAAACACATAGCCAGCTTAACGCTCGATGGCGGGCTGGGATTCCATCAGGCCCTCTGTCCTGGAAAACCAGGACGACCAGTCCGACTCCCAGCTCCGCAAACGCTGTCTTCATCCGAAGATCCGACTAACTGACAAATAAAATCATAAAATAGAAGAAGGCTGAGACTGTAGCCCCAGCACAGGGAAGCCTATCTTACTCCTTAACTAGGCAGAAGACAAACTGAGTTGGGATGGCTGATTGCAGGGGGGTATTGGACCAGTGGGACAGCCCCCATAGGTGTGTCTATGTAAATGCTTTGTTTTTTAACAAGTCTTGTGCCTAGTTACTCCTGTGGAGATGAAGTCAATACCCCATTGGTGAAGACTGTATGAGTGGACGGCGACTGTCGGAGGACGCAAGAGAAAAGGGAAATGTATTACCTGCATATGGTACGGTAGTAGTTCTCATCACAAACCATCCTCCTGTGTCATTTTGATTCCCCCCCCCCCTTCTGATCCTCCTGTGTCATTTTGATTCTCACCCCCCTTCTGATCCTCCTGTCATTTTGATTCACCCCCCCCCCCCCCTTTCTGATCCTCCTGCGTCATTTTGATTCTCCCGCCCCCCTTCTGATCCTCCTGTGTCATTTGGATTTCCACCCCCCTTCTGATCCTCCCGTGTCATTTTGATTCTCACCCCCCTTCTGATCCTCCTGTGTCATTTTCTTTTATTCTCCCGCCCCCCTTCTGATCCTCCTGGGCCATTTTGATTCCCGCACCCCCCCCCCCCCTTCTGATCCTCCTGGGTCATTTTGAATCACCCCCCCCCTTCTGATCCTCCTGTGTCATTTTATCACCCCCCTTCTGATGCTCCCATGTAATTTTGATTCTACCCCCTTCTGATCCTCCTGCGTCATTTTGAGTCACCCCCCACTGATCCTCCTGTGTCATTTTGATGATTCCTCCCCCTTCTGATCCTCCTGTGTCATTTTGATGATTCCTCCCCCTTCTCATCCTCCTGTGTCATTTTGATTCACCCCCCCTTCTGATCCTCCTGTGTCATTTTGATTCACCTCCCTTCTGATCCTCCTGTGTCATTTTGATTCACCCCCCCCTTCTGTGTCATTTTGATTCACCCCCCCCCCCCCTTCTGATCCTCCTGTCATTTTAAGTGATCCCACTCCCCACACCCCTGTGCCAGTGGACACCTTCACCAGACATTTCCCCCCTACCTCAGTCACCCCTGTGTGTCCACACAATGTGCCCAACTCCTACCCCACACGATTCACTGTCTAATTGTAAGCCAGACTCAGTCAGGGCAGAGCGAGCAGCAGGGTGTCCTGGAAGCGGCACGGGCTCTGATTAAAAGAGACCTTGCACTTCCTGTGTGCTACGGCCAACAGTGAGCTGCACGGTGGCACCCGCCGCTACGGCCCAGAGTTACAGTAGCTTCAGGGGGCCTTAGAGGATGCCTTATATTTCATCGAGGCAAAATTAAGTAGGTCTTATTTTCCAGGGACGTCTTACTCCAGGGAAATAGGGTATCTATGCCATAAATCATTAAGGCAGTTCTGAAAGCAAAATGAGACCCAACTCAGTACTATAGCAAGTTGCACCTAATAAAGTGGCAATATCAGACAAACATAAGACAACATTCCTTTCCCAAAATTCCAACTGGTCTCAATTCCCTGACGTTTACAGTGTTTGTATAAAAAAAAAAAAAAAAGAGGGGGGACATTACACCAGGCTAAATATGGGCCTGTCCCAACTATACCCCCCCCCCCCCCCACCATACATACTGCCATCAGTCAGTTACCTTTTTTTCTTACAATGGTACTATATCCTCACTTTAAAATGTAACTCCACTTTTGTATTAAAAAAGAAAAACACATTTCCCCTGTGGGTGATCTCTGTACATTACAGGGATTAAAACAAACTTTGTTGTAGATTCCTACCTTTTGTTATTCTGAAGAGATCCCATGTGTCTGTATCCATACAGGAGTGCGAGTCTAATGGGAATGGTTTCATAATTATCAATTAGCTGTGCACCTGCAGGACTCTGAGAAAAGCCAAAATGACTTGCTGCAGGAAAAAGTATGAAATCTGACTTGTATCTTAGTGAAGACTTCTGGAAAAATTGGCAAGCCAATCTCACAAGCAGGAAATTGTTTATTGGGGCATTTTGCGCACACAGTATACAGAACACCTCCAGGTTGCCATATTGCGTTTTCAAAAAATTAGAGCTGCAGACTGAAAAGGAAAAGGTAATTTAACATTCAAATACAATTGATTGTGGAAAATCTGCATTTTATTTGAACATTAAGGTCTGAGGCTGGAGAGGCACAGAATCCAAGTTGCATGAGGTCCAGTGTGAAGTTTCCAGTCAGTGTTGATTTGGGGAGCCGTGTCATCTGCTGGTGTTGGCCCACTGTGTTTTATCAAGTCCAAAGTCAGTGCAGCCCTCTACCAGGAAATTCTAGAGTACTTCATGCTTCCTCTGCTGACCAGCTTCATGAAACAGATTTAATCTGTAAGCAGGACTTGGCACCTGCCCACACTGCCAAAACCTGATTTAAAGATCATGGTATCACTGTGCTTGATTGACCAACAAACCTGCCTGACCTAAACCCCGTAGAGAATCTGTGGGGTATTGTCAAGAGGAAACCGACCCAACAATGCAGACAAACTGAAGGCAGCTATTAAAATAACCTGGGCTTCCATAACACCTAAGCAAAGACTAATCTGCCTCCATGCCACATTGATGCAGTAATTCATGAAAAAGGGACCAAGTACTGAGTGCATACTATACTGTACATGGACACTTTTCAGTGGACATATCCATTAAAAATCTTGAGTTATCTTATGTAATATTCTAATTTTCTGAGACACTGAATTTTGGGTTTTCACTAGGTGCAAGCCGTAATCAAAATTAAAAGAAAATGCTTGATATATTACTCTTATGTACAACACATCTATATAAAATATGAGTTTCACTTTAATTGAATTACTGAAATAACTTACCTTTGATATTCTAATTTTATGAGATGCACCTGTACAAGTCATGTTGAATGAACACGTCATGCTTATGCAACTAATTTCTGCCGCACTTCATATGGTAATAAAAAACTTGTACATTTCTAGCCATGTTCATATTTTTAATCAATGCAACTATATTTTTGCAGGTCCCATCATTTTTCACTCAAAGAAATAAAGACAGACATTCATGGGCATGAAATTTCAAGTCACCGTTTTGCTGAAGTTCCATATCTATAGGCAAAACAAACAGCTATTTAGATTACCCCATATTAAAAAACCTGCTCTGAAAATAACTCTAAACCGCAGTAAGCAACTGCACTCAAGAAAACCATTTGCACCAAGTTTGAAATGTTTATTTCACATGAAAGCATTCTAAAATATACAGGCTTAATTTTGCAAGGAATGGTAAATTCTGTAAAATAAAACTAAAAATAAAAGGCCACTTCTGTGGAACAAAAAACAAGCATGTTAGCGGATACAATAAATGTTTGAAGTGTTTATTTTAATGCAAAAAAAAAAAAAAAAAGCACAAAGGAAAAAATGAACTTGGTTGCGTTTACTGCTCTTACAAAATGAAGAAAACCAATTATAGCAGTCAAATATCTAGGCAAACAGAACAGCACACTGGCTAATGAGAATACATTGGCTTTTTTTATTTAAAGGCTACACAGTAATGAAAGGTGTGTCAAGTTTGAATCTTAAACATACAAAGGACACTCATTCCTTCAAGGTCACATTCCCAAAATGTTTCAGTCTAACCATTTCAATTTTTTGGGAACTGCATTCCTGGAACTGCACCTTTAGCGGATTGTTGGCCAAAATTAATCCATACAAGTTCATGTTACACTTCATTTGAGCGTGCCAACAAAAAAAAAAAAAAAAAAAAAAAAAAAAGGGGGGAGAGAAAAGCCTCCATGTTAGTGTGAAAAGGTGATCGCATCGGATCTTTAAATTGAAACCTGGCAAATGTCTTAAGGAAAAAAAAAAATGAAATTTTTTGGGAGGAGAAAGGAATTAACTGGCTATTTACAACTTGAAGAAATTGGGGGGGGGGGGGGGGGGGGGAAACTGCTTTAGATGTCCAAAGCCTAGTAGCTTTTCTGAACTTTGCCAACCATGACACCGGCTTTCACAGTGCTGTAAAATCCTAATTACTGTGAGTGGCTGGGATAATAACACTACACATGATAAAGCAGGAGTGACATTTCACTGGAATGGCACATTCAATGGCGCAGTTGGAAGTTTTGTTGAACTAAAGGGTTCTCCAGTTCTGATAACCCATCAATTTTTAATTAAAAACCAAATTCTGTTTAAAGCAAACCTGTCATGAAAGAGATGTGAAGGCTGTCCGTGTTATGTTGACCCTGTGGCCTTTATATTTGCAGGCACAACGTCCTTCCCCACCCACAAGTATTCAGATCAGAAACATCAGACAATTTTTCTTCTGGGTCAAGGTCTAGTGGCGCTGCATAAAAGCCAGGCAAATCGCATCTTCAGAAGGAGAGTTAAGCAGTGGCAACCTTCATGGTTCTTCCTGAAAGGTTTCCTTTAAAAAGCAACATGTTAAACTTGATTGTAACCGTTTGGAGAACCCCAACTGAAATGTCTCATTGACTTTGAACATGTAACACTAGTAGTAAGTACACAAGCGCTGTTATCCTGTCAGTTTTGTACCAAATTACATAGATACTCACAGATTAACAAGGATATAAAAAAGAAAAATCATATGGAATTATACGCTTTCAGAAATGAAACATTTTAAAAAGGACAAATCTTCCATCGGAAGCGACAGAAGGAGTTTAACAGTACTATGATTGGAGCTCCCATCAATAACGACAGAAGTCAAGCTCGACAGTACTATACAAAACTAAATTTGACCAGCTGTAAAGAAACTACAAAAATAACTGGAGAGATCTTTACATTAGAACCTTATAGTAGATGTTTACCCTGGAACCCTCCATCCAAAAACGAACGTCTAGAGTAACAGCACCTGTCCAGGTGGAACATCTTAAACTGACTAGAGAAACGCGTGTGGTGACCAAATGGTTGTCATGACTTCAGGGGATTTTTGCATACAAGTGGAACTGCAGAGGCATTGAACAAAAGAAGAGACTCCGAAAAATAAATGGAAGAGAAAAAAAAAAAAAAAAGCCCTCCAACAACTACATTTACCTCTCCAGAAAGCCTCCATTGCCAAAAACATCCACTCACTCATGTTCCAGTGACAACCTATCACTTCGCTATTGAAAAAAAGGAAAGGGGAAGGACTATAATAAAATCTCCAGTCATTTGCGCAGTTGTGACTTCTTAGGAAAACAAAACATGCGCATGTCCACTAAATCAGGATAGATCTGGGAAGGAAGGACTATTCTGCATCGCCGCTGTTCCTTACAGACGATACGCTCTCGCTAGTTGTGCTCATGGGGGAACTCCGCTGAGTTGAGCTTTCGTTTTGCTGATCTTCATCCATGCCCGCTTCGCCTGCCAGACAAGTAAACTTGCGATCTCCAAAGAGCAGGCTAAGTCTGGCTTCAAAAAATGACTGCAACTCGATGATGGACTGAACCACTGCTTTATCCTGTAGGAAAACAAACATTTTCATTTAACACAGTGAAGGGTTGCATTTCAGCCACAGCAAAGTGAAATGTAACAGTTGCATGCTTTAAAAGTGGTAGCAAAGTTGTGTGCCAATTTTTACCTGCGGGTAAGCTTCTAATAAAGCTTACCTGCAAGGTAAAAAATCTCTCCCAACGTGCACAGTTTGAGACATTCCACAGAGCGGCTGGCGAATTCACCGGCACATGTGCTCTGAAGGAATGGCACGATATGTGAGGGAGTGACGCCATCACGGCTTGGCCAGTCCGAAGGCCTAGAATCCGCAAACCAGAAAGGAAGATCAGGTGCAGATGGAAGCCCCGTCAGCAGTGACAATGCAACACTGGAGGGCTTCTTTTAAGGCAAGTCTCTCAATGTGCCAGGATGCCATGCATACTAGCACATTATGACATTGCCTTGCATGTGACTTTCCCACAAGTTTACCACCACTTTAAAAAGTGTTAATTCTCTAACTCAACTTCCACTTTTAAGTCCTGCTAGGTCACTTGATGCTTGCAGCTAAAGCTATGTAAAACATAAAAAATAAGGGTCTATACAGTTTAAAATCCAGCAACATTGTCTCACCCTGCTCTGCACATGCTTAGTTATTTGTAGAGGCCAATCTGCTGACAAGGGCTCCGAGCTTCAGCAAAATGGCTGCCTCTGGCAAGAAATCGAGCAATGCTGGAGGCAATTTACAGCACACACCAATTTTGGTAGCATAACTTGTGACATGCATTTTCCTTGCTAAAGATTTTTTTTTTTTTTATTAAGTTATGTGTAAAGTTCCACTTTAATGTAGCATGTATGCCCTTTTTATTAAGTTATGTGTAAAGTTCCACTTTAAGTACATTGTAACTAAGCATGTTGAGAAGCTTTAAAAGCTCCATGAGAGGCACGAAGCCCATGAGCAGCAACAAATGTTTGCAGTATCTGGTGTAATCTTACTGTCAAAGGCAAGGAAAATCATGCTTGATAAGGCTTGCGTGTTTTCAGGTCCCATGGAACCCTCCTATACTCCCTTCCTTGCCCCATTTGGCAATTCATGAAAGGATGGCCAAGTAGCATTCCATTTGAAAGCTCCAAACGCCAATTTTTCTACCCTAGAACCACGACTGCCATGCACAATATTTCCAATCTTCTCTCCTGGCTAAAAATGACACCAGGCATTCGCTTCCAGGAATATCCATGTAAATCTGGTACTTTCACTAAAGCACTTTCATCATACAGGTAGGGTTATTGCAAACATTTGGATAAAAGCCTCTAACATACAAGTTTAAATTTCTAAAAACAGAATTAAAGCTTTCTAACCTCCGCAAGCTTGCTGATATTTCTGAACATCAACCAGACATCTTTAACAAACTCATCAGGGCTGGCATAGAAAGGAGAGAGCTTCTGCTGCAGCTTGGCTCGAATAAGTGTTAAGTCGATCAAGGGGTCATCATCCTAAAACAAAAAATACAAAAAGCAAGACAATGAGCAATATTCATTTTCAAGACAAAGCAGTAGTAAACTTCCCCCTGCAAGTCAATGGCATAATGTGCTAGTAGGCTCTGCATACTAGCAAATTTTAAAGACCTGAGTTAAAACAAAGCTCTCTAGTGGCACACTATCAAAGCTGACAGGGCTTCCATCTTCACCTGGTCTTTCAGGATTTGCGAGCCCTGGCTGTTTGAATGGCTGAGCCGTGACCTCACTCCCATGCATGCACATAGGAACCACAATTGCAGCACAGAGCTTTAAATAAACAGAATATTCAATATGTCGGCCATTTAAAAACGCAGTGCACCAGTGACATCACCAGCTGCTGTACTAGTGAAACACGCCTAAACTGAGGGAAACCTTTTGTTTAGGTAACATTACTTGTCACCAAGGGACATTTACTACTGCAGTGAAAGTAAAGTATTCTGGAAACTATATAGGGTAAAAACCTGTAGTTAATTTAACAGATGAAATTCTGCTCTGTGGAACCCTATTCTCTTTCCAATAAAGGATAGTACAGCTTACACAGGAGAATATACATTCTCAATGCATCATTAAAAGAGGATGGGGGTTCCTGCCTGTGTCACAACTACATTTTTCCCCCCACCACATGGTGGCTCAAACAGGTCATAAAAGAAAGCTAAAATACAATGAAATTATCCACTGGGCCAGTTACTACAAATACTTTATGCAGCAGTTAGGCGTAAATTCAGGAGGTACTGGCCTGCAAGATTAAATTATATTCTTACCGCTCCACTTGAGAGTCTGTGAAAAGGCCGGCATGGCTCATGGCAAAATAGTTCTAGCAGTACACGTTCACACTTCTGAAAAGACAATTGGGAAAAGGTGTTCAGAATGTTGGAAAACACAGGCTGCTGCATATTACAAGTGCTGAACACAGAAGTTACTTTTAAAGAAAATATAAAGCCGTCCGCACTGCATGAACCTGAACATATAGTGAGAAAATACAGACAGCCTAAGGTAGGAGACCCCGACAAACTGTATCTTGGGGTCCAGTGAGACAGGTGAAAAATTGTATTAAAAAAAAAAAAAATTTAGTGGGTCCCATTAACCACTTAATCCCCGGAAGATTTTACCCCCTTCCTGACCAGGGCCTATTTTGCAATTCGGCACTGCGTGACTTTAACGGACAATTGCACGGTCGTGCGACGCTGTACCAAACAAATTTGACGTCTTTTTTCCCCACAAACAGAGCTTTCTTTTGGTGGTATTTGATCACCTGTGCAATTTTTTGATCATGCGCTATAAACAAAAAAAGCCACAATTTTGCAAAAAATATTTTTCACTTTATATGAAATTCCCCCCCAAAAAAATGTAAAAAATCAAAATTTAACATTTTAGGCCAATTTGTTTTCTGCTACATATGTTTGGTAATAAAAAAAACAAAAAAAAAAAAAAAAAAAACGCAAAAAGCATATTTTGATTGGTTTGCGCAAAAGTTATTGCGTTTACTAAGGGAAAGATTTGTCTTTTTTTTTTTTTTAACAAGTAATGGCGGCGATCTGCAATTTTTTTTGCAGGACTGCGACATTGCGGCGGACAGATCGGACCCTTGACTGACGTTTGACACTTTTGGGGGTACCAGTGCTAAACATATGCACTGTCACTAAAAATTACACTGGCAGGGAAGGGGTTAACTTTGAGAAGGAGGGGTTAAGTGTGTCCCTAGGGGCGTGCTTCTAACTGATTGTGTGTGTGTGTGTGTGTGTGTGGGTGTGTGTGTAACAGCACAGATCTACGGTCCTACATAGCAGGACCGTATGATCTCTGCTGTTACACAGGGGAGAAAGACAGGCGGCTTTGTAGACATTAGCCGCCTGCCTTTCTCCCGGTGTAACTGACGATTGCGAGTGACTGGCGGACATTGGGTGCGGGGGGCTGTGAGCGCGCCTCCAGCGGCGCACGCTCGATCCCTAGAGCCTCACAGGCTAGCGACGTAAATCTACGTCACTTTGCCTGTGAGGGGCTGACTGCCGACGTAAATAGTCATTAGGCAGTCGGCAAGTGGTTAAAGAAAAATTCCAACAGCTATCTAATGCTAGTGCCCTGCTCCTGTAGAGGGCAGTATAACCAAATGGTTAAGATCAAGAACTGTGTCAATCAAAGAAATGAAAAGGTGTGGAAACACAAGTTAAGGAAAAAATAAAACTAAAGGATTGCACATATTTGCCTCCCAGATCGTAGCATGGTGGTATTTTATATATTTTCTGACACAGGAAGACAAAACAAACATTTTAGTGTCTACAGTGAGGCACTGGCCTGGTGCTTCTTTGACCAAGCAGACTACCGGGGAAGTAATTGGAGGAAAAAAAAAATAAAAGAATCAAAATCACTCATTCACATTGACTGCCATTTACTGTGGAGGAATGGGCATGGAGCTTTTCAATTATTTCACATGCATGAATGGTAAAATAAGGGGACCACATAACCAGTCATTTTACAGAAAGTTAAGAATTTTTGAAAAATACAAAATATTATGCAACCAGCTTGCATGCAAATTTAACCGCCCCCCCCCCCCCTCAAAAAAAAAAAATCTGAATCAAAATTAACTTCACACAAACCTTCTGATCAACTGCTGACATGTCAGAGGGATTAGCATCTGCTGGAACATCTCCTTGAACAGTCTTTGGAAAATCCTGACACAGCATACACTTCCACTCTCCACTAAGACGACAACAAACATTAGTAAGCTACTGAATACATTATATTAATGTCTGATTACATCCCATCAAAGTTCTGGAGCAACCTTTCCAGTCATTTGATTGAGAGATTTAATGGGGAAAACACATGCTGTGGTAGTGTGTTGGAACACTCGTGTAACTGTATTCCAGGACTGGCCTGTAACTAAACCAGCTGACTTTCCCTTCAATGCTGCCACCCCAATTAAACTTTCAGTGGACACAGCGACACCTACAAGAGCCTGGACCAATGGCTAATATGTGGATGTCTTTAAGTGGTTGTCCTTTACCAACCTACATGTACATTAAAAGGGCAAGCACAACTAATGAATGAATTACTTCTAAAGTTATAATCAATTTTGCAATACCTTGCTACTTCAACGGCAGGCAGATGGCAGTCTCTATGGAAGCTGCTTTTACATTGACCACATGTAAGCAGTGTCCCATCTTTCTGGCAGACTTTACAGCGAGCAGAAGGGCCAGCGTCTTTTAACCCAGTGCTAGCACCTGGAGCAACCCCATCGCTGGCTACACTTGCTGGGCGAGCTGCAGAAGCATTTTCAGGCAGGCCATCGGGTCGCACTTGAGGTTTT
This sequence comes from Pelophylax lessonae, assembly GCF_965119305.1. Taxonomy (NCBI): domain Eukaryota; kingdom Metazoa; phylum Chordata; class Amphibia; order Anura; family Ranidae; genus Pelophylax; species Pelophylax lessonae. The sequence continues at coordinate 22,718,455 of NC_138779.1, read as the reverse complement.
TCCTCATTGGATTCACCAGTTGGGATGCCGATGCCCGTTTCCATTGCCTCTTCCTACCAAAAAACAATTGAAAAGGATATACAAGCTGAATAGTTTAATTTCAGGTATTAACCACCCAAGGACCGGGCCTATTTCTGACACTTGTTTTACAAGTTAAAACCATTTTTTTTTTTTTCTAGAAAATTACTTAGAAGCCCCAAACTTTTTTTTTTAGCAGAGACCCTAGAGAATAAAATAGAGATAGTTGCAATAGTTTTTATCACACGGCATTTGCGCAGCAGTCTTACAATGTGAAAGACATGATATGCCGAGTAAATACCCAACATGTCATGCTTCAAAATTGTGCACGCTCGTTGAATGGTGACAAACATTGGTACTTAATCTTCACAGGCGATGATTCAAGGACTCCTACAGGTTACCAGTTTTAGAGTTAGAGGAGATCTAGGGCTAGAATCATTGCACTCGCTCCAACAATCGCAGCAATACCTCACATGTGTGGTTTGAACACCATTTACATATATGGGCACGAATTGCGTATGCATTCGCTTCCGCTGGATTCTTCGAAGAAAGCAGTCCTCAATTCTGTGCACCGCACAATTGTGTGTGATCTGCCGGCACTCACAGCATGCTTAACGACTAATTGCAATGATTGCAAAAATTCCCACTGATAATGGGGTACTTTGACGCAGTAGTGGGCTTGAGCACGATATGGCCATATGGTGGGACCAAACCCCCATTTTTATTTATGGACTCTCTTCAGATTTGGTAGTAATTTCTTTTGCATTTGCGCGCTATTCTTTTTTAATATACATGTCTTTTGGTTCATAGCTGCAGCAGCTTTGGAAATACATGGGTATGCTCCCCCAAATTTTTTGCCAATTGCAATGATTGTTGGTTACGAAAGCCTCAATCACATGCATCACAGTAAAAGGTGATTTTTTTTTTCCTCATGCCTTATGTTTATCATTTCCAAATTGGATGTGGCTTTGAAAACCATACTGCTTAGTCCCACCTTGAGGCCCCCCGAGGAAATAACCCACTGGAGACCCCCACTGATTCCTTACCAGGGGCTTTGGGGAGAAGCAGGCAGCCAGTATCCATAGGCCTGAGTGGGTGTCAGCGGTCAGGACCCCTGTTTCTTGGAGTCTGGAAGAGCTGAGAACACCCGGAGGACATAAGCACAGGTGCGGGATAGAACACTGCTCCACGCTTGCAGCATACAGAAAGACAACGTGCGTCCATCCCTCACTTCTGGGTACCCATAACAAATCCCTAGCCCTCAGCCTATGGACTCCCATTAAAAAAATAAAAAATCTCACAGAATCTGACAGACAATTTGAAGGCTATATTTTACTTACCTTTACAATGGGATCTCCTCCTGCTGCCGCCGCTGCAGCAGCTGCTGCTGCATTCCCCCTCTCAATTACAATTAGATTATAGTCCTCGGTGGTGTTTCCAGGAAACACTTTAAAAACTGGGGGTTGCGTAGCTGGACTAAGATCAACATCCAAACGCTCCAAGCTGACCCTTGGTACTTTCTTCAGCAGTTCATTAACATCACCTCCCTCTGAAGAGCGCCCCCTTAAAATAAAAATAAAAATTAGGCTTTACAGTACAGAAACTGTTGGGTCATTTTAGGCGTATAACATGATCCGATAGAATTACCTTTTTTGACCGACAGAATCTAACCCAGAGGATTCACCCTCTACAAAGAGAAAAAAGAAAAAACATGTTAAAAAAATCACGCACGCAATACACCTTACCTGTAACCAATGGCGTAAGACATTGGAAAACAAACACACCTGCAAAGTCATCTTGAATAAAGTTACCTCTCCCTTGACCGGGTCTGGATCGGTTCTGTACCATTGGACTGAAGTTAGTAAGGGGTGTCAGCACTTGAGAATTCGAATTATGCGAAGATGGCAGGACACCAGTTTTGTCTGATACAATCTTTCCTGAAAACAAAATAGGCATGAGAACAACATTTGAACATGCCATAAATCAATATCGAACTAGAATTTTCTGACTTTTAGGCCCTATGCACATGGGCATAATTAAGCATACATGTGTGCGAAGGACCGCGTTAGCCCAGGCAATTCACAGACCGTCCCAATTAGGTCTACTGGGAAGCAGCAACTGCATAGACACAGCTGCTGGTCCCCATTTACAATTAATGTGTATCTCTGAACGCAGACATTGGGTTTGTGGACACAACCGCAGCCACATGAATCATTAGGAGCAGCGGCTGTGTCCATGAGTGCCAACAAACACGAATAGAAGTGCCTGCTCCCACACGTTCAAACACCTGTGCATTGCATGCAGGCAAACACAGCCCTTTGCATGAACATGTTTAAGTAAGCCTGTGTGAAGGCCTTACTCGTCAGATGTTGACTGGGCAGCAGCCACTCTCGTGGATATTGCTGGATGTGGCTCAAGTATTAGGGGGGACTTCGGTGGGGAGCTGCATAATGAAGGTTTTTTACCCTTCATGCATAGAATGCACAATGTTAAAAGCAAACCCTTTAGGCTTTACAACTACTTTAAACCACTTGCCCGTAGTCATATGACCGCCTGGGCTTTAAGAGGTGATATCTGAACGATGCATTATTGAGATATCTATCTTTCAGCCAGCGATTCTCTCTAAAGTAAAAGCAATCATAACGGCCATGTAGCTAGCTGCTTGATTGCTTTAACAGGGAGCGGGAGAGCTTGTATCCATCTTTGTTTGGGTGTGTGCATTGTATTTAAGATTGATGGCAAAAAAAAAGTTCCCTCTACCAGTTTAAAAAAAAAAAAAAAAAAAGGGTAATTTTTTTTTTTTTTTTATATATACCTTGTAGGACCTTTCTGGTGTGGTTGTGTTAATGGCTACTAAAAAAAATTTCAAAACCCACCACTTTTTCCAAGGCCTTGGCCACAAGAAATATATACTGTTTTGGGGGGGGTTCTTAGTAATTTTCTAGCAAAGAAAACTGATTTTTACTTGAAAAAGTGTGAGAAGGTAAAGTGGATAATTCCTGAAGGTACTTCGATTTTACAATTCTCTACGTAGCTAGGCTGTGAAAAAGTCTCACGTGGTATCAGCATACTTAGGATGAGTAGCAGAAGTTTTTGGGGTTTAGTTGCAAGTATGCCTATTCGCATGAGAGAAATAACGACATTTTTGCTGAAAAAAAAAAAAAATTATGAATCTTAGTTTTCTAAAAAATTGTTCGAAAAAAAATTGTATTTTTGTAAGAACTTACCATAAAATCCTTTTCCTCTGAGTCCTTTTGACAGACGCAGCTCTCAATGCTTATTCACCATTGCGTTATGCGCCATCTACAGGAATGGACTGAAAACTTTTCACTCGACACGCCTATAGGGGCTGTCCCCTCACGACATAACCCCAGACACACTGTGCTCTCAGATCAGTTTCGTAGCAAGGAGTGAAAGACAGAACCAACCCCATTTTAGAGGAGCGGGAGCTGTGTCTGTCAAAGGACTCAGAGAAAAGGATCTTACAGTAGGCTCTTCTAAAAATCCAATTTTCTCTATCGTCCTTTTAACAGATGCAGCTCTCAGTGCTTCTAGTAGAATGCGCCTTCACCGGGAAAAGAGGAACCCGACCCTTCAATGAATAGGCCTTAATCGTCTGCCTGATCCATTAAGAAATGGTCGCAGCCAAACCCTTACGAGATCCCTTAGTAAGGACAAAGAATCAAATGTCCTAAAAGGCTCTGTGGCCGACAGGAAAACCTTGATCGCCCGAACCACAGCCAGAGAATGCAAGGTAAATGTCTTGGGATGCTTAGGCTTAGAACAGAGTGAAGGCAAAACAATCTTCGTTGAGGTGGAAAGCAGACACCACCTTAGGAAGGAAAGACGGATTAGGTCGTAGAACAACCTTATCTCTATGAACGACCACGAAAAAAAGTGGACAGGAAAGCGCCTCCAACTCAGACACTATGCAGGCAGAAGTGATAGCCACCAGAAAGGCGACCTGAGACAGCAAAGGCAGAGATATGACCCTATATTTTCAAAATGGAGGCCGTTGAACAGACGAGACCAAGTTCAGATTCCACGGAGGCAAAGGTGATCTTCCTGGCGGAGCCAGATGATGCACCCCTTGAATAAAGGTGCGGATCACGGAATTAGTCGCCAACGGGCGTTGGAAGTAAACGGCTAAGGCCGACACTTATCCTTCAATGGTGCTCAACTCCTTTCTGCAAGAAAACCAAGTCTCCCGTCACCGAAAACGAGCAAGTGATTCACACCAGGCAATATACATCTTCCAAGTACGATGATAAAATCTTTCTGGAAGTCACCATTCTAGGCCTTCAACAGGGTATGAATCACAGAATCAGAGAAACCCGTCTCTCAACGCCTGGCCTTAAACAGTCACGCCGTTTAAGCGGACAGGCTAGTCTTGGGCTTACCAAACCAAGGCATTTCCTCCAGAGGCTCTGAATGGTTTACCTTTTGCTTCCTCTCCCTTGAGGCACAAAGAAAAAAAAAAAAATCTGAGCTGTGAAAGAGGGTCCCCTCATAATGTGAGGTGCCTTGCCTTTGAGGATTGGGGTAGCAGAGAACTCTTACCCCTGTTAGGCGCTTGACTACTCATCCAAGGGGTCCCCAAACAGGTGTTTACCCAAAAATGGGAGATCAGTTAAGGCCTTCTTAGAAGCCTGGTCTGCCGACAAGCTCTGCAGCCACACCAGCGTATGGCAATCCCCACCGCTGACACTCTGGCAACCAGAGGAGCCGCGGCCAGGGCCGCAGCACACAGGTAAACAAGGGACTGGGGTATCTGGTCCGTGAGCTATCAAGTCAGGGGAGGGGGGGGGGGGGGTCTGACTCAGCGTACAAGTTAGCCCTAAGCACTTCAACCCATTCTGTAACCGTCCGAGAAACCAGGAAGGACGCAAATACAGGTTTAAGTATCAAGTCCGCCAGCAAATGCAGGTGGCGGGTAAAGGGAGTCCACTGGGTCGGTAAACACCGGGGAGTCTTCTCCAGGTACCACAGTAGCTTTTTTCTGGAAACAGGGTGATCCACCTTATTTGAGACTGAGTCAGCAAAGGGATAACAGCGTTTAAAGTGCTTTTGCACCACTAGCTCGTGCTTAATTGCTCATTCACCATATTGTGAAAGTCTTCAAGACAAGGGAACACCTGACCCGACTTCTGGGCTTTGCCGGAGCCAAAAACTACCTGCTGTCCTGACTGTGGGCTCATCATCCATTAGGCCTGTCGAGTGAAAAGTTTTCACTGCCTAGTCTATTCCTGTAGATGGCGCATAACCCAATAGTGAAGAAGCATTGAGAGCTTTTGTCTGTCAAAAGGACAAAGAAAATTCCAATTAAAAAAACACACCATGCCTCTTAATACCTTGGGTTGTCTACTAAGCATGTTAAGGCCTCAAGAAAGGAGATGGGCCATCAGTACATCATGTGTCATCAATTTTCAATAAATGGCACCATAGCTTGTAGACTACGGCCCCTTTCATACACGGAGTCCATTCAGATCCGCCTGTCAAGTTTTTTTTGGCGGATCTAAAAACGGACACCCCATGCATCTCTATGGGTCGTCGGATGTCAGCAGAAACATGTACGCCGACATGTGATCCGTCAAAACCGGACGGATGGAAACCCTGTATTCCATCTGTCTGGCGGATCGGATAAAAAAAACGGACAAACTGTCCGTTCCCATCCAATTCATCCATAAAGAATGGGGACCTGACAGCACAGAGACACAGTTGTCACCCGCCTGCTCAGCGGGGGATCGATCCCCTGCAGAGAAAAACGGAGTCCGCCTGTGTGAAAGGAGCCAACCTTTCACACAGAATTCACACTGATGTAGCAGTATAAAACAAGAAAAATGCATTTTTGGTGCTTTCATTTGTAGCACAAAAAATAAAAAACCTAGGAAGTAAATACCACCAAAAGAAAGCTCCATTTGTGTGAAAAAAAGGTGATATGGGTAGTGTTGCATGATTGCTCAATGGTCATTCAAAGTGTGACAACACAAGCTGAAAATTAGCCTGGGCAGGAAGGGGGAGAAAGTGCCTGGTATTGAGGTGGTTAAAGTACCCCAGGTGTGCCTGCTCCACTTGAAATTCAGATGCTGACAATATTTACAACTGATGTCGTAATGTGTAATTGTACATTCACAAAGACACTTCTGATAGGAAAGCCTTACCAAAGAACTCTGCATGTTTTGTCCAGGTTTCAGAATCCCACTGAAATCTCAGATCACCTAATGGTTCAACTGGATCTACTGCAACCTTCAGAGAATGATGCAGTTGAAAGTAGATCTAAAAGAGAAGAAAAATGGTTAGTGTATGATGTGTCAAGTAGGTACATGATCCTTGGAAACTAAAAAAAATTCACCTACCATTTTTTTGGAAAGCAGCAAAGCGGTGTTATTGCTGCTCTCAAGGGCCCAGGAAGCAAATCTCAGAATGTGTTCTTGCTGTTTCTGTAGCTTAGTCATATTCCAGTGCTGCTTTTCTAGTTTATCCTGATGTCCTTCTGTCACTCTCTAAATACAGAACCAGATTGACAAATTCATGTTAACATAAAGACCCTTCATGAGAATTCTAGAACAATTTGAGATGCTAGATCTACTTAAAGATATTTATGTGTTTAATATAGTCAAGCTAGCCATACACTGTTTTCTCTCATTCAGCCCCACTGAATAATTGGATCCCCCCAGGAAAGAATCTCCTCGGTTGGCTACTTTATACAGGCAGCAGAGCACTCACTGCTATCTGAATGGACGTATCAAAATACAGCACTATCACCTAACCATTGACACTATATTGACAGCTGCTGCACTAATAGTCATTGGCACATATCTAATTGCTTCTATACTGAACATATAAAGTGATTACATCCCATCTGCGAACCTAACACCTGGCTCCTTCGATTACCTAGAGCAGAGTGTGTTGAGCCGGGTTATTGGACAATCCACAGCTTAATTGTCAATTGTCTGCCAAATCAGCAGGAATCCTCCAAAATGTAAGCAGTGTATGGCTTGCATTACTTAGCTGTTGGAGGGAAACCGCATGTTATACACACACCCCTGTGTAAAGCATTGCACCCGTGATTAGCAGATAGTGGGTGCCATGCAGGATGATATTTTGTCCAAGTTGACTAAGTTTTTTAAACACACTAAAGATACTGAAAAAGGTGCAAAAATGTGATTCTCAGATACACTAGCAAAAACTAGAAGGGATTAAAAATGTATTCGCATGTGACAGGGGGCAAGAGGAACCCAAGAAGGCAAGATTAAGGCTAAACCAGCTCCAGAATGTTTTTTTCCCCCGTGAAAACTTGAATGGAAACCAGCATAGAGTCTTTAAAACATACTGAACCGAAAGCTATAAAAACCCATGACCGTCAAATGAAAAGACAAACCTGCATATCGCTAACAAGTAGCTTTCCACGCTTGTTGAGCTCTTTCATGATTTGTAAGATGGCCATTTTTACATCTACTTGTAGCCTCTTCTGCATATCAATCACTTGACGAATCCTGCAAGCCAAAATTTCTTAAAATCAGCTCCTAGATTAACGTAGGATAATAAGCAATGTCTACAAAGGGCCCACTTCCAGTACTGGAGAAAACAGCTGCACTGACAGCTGTTAGTGCACAAACCAAAATGGATGAAAATCTATAAATAAAAAAAAAAAAAAAAAAACCTCACTTCAAAAAAGCTTAGCAAAGAGCAGCAGAAGGGTATATTGCCCTAAAGCCAGAGTAGCAAGATCCAGAAGACCGGTCTAAGATTTCCCATGTGGCTTGAACTCCCATCTCCCAAAACAGAATTCTAGGATTCACACATTCTGGTTTATTTTTATTGGCCACAGGAAGGAAAACAAAAAGTAAGAGGCAGCAACAGATTCTAGAAGTACTTACGAGTTACGAACATCCTTGGTAGATTTCTGAAGGGTAGTATGTTTTTCTCCAAGTCTCTTCACAAGAGCAGACAGGATTTTACGCTGATTTTTGACAGCATCCTCAAAAAATTGATACCTGGAAATTTGAAAAGTTTTAGATATCACTTTTTGAATTTATGCATTTATACTTGTTCTTCCAACTTTTGCCAACGTGATATTGCCTTTATCAAAAAACATTTCTTAAGTTAAGCAGCATTGTCTGGGCCCAGGGGTTAGTTAACTGTACACAGCAAAGCAGAATGTGAACAAAGCTCTGAGGGTGCAGGCAATGCTACTGTATATGGGGCGTATTAACCTAACTTTTTTTCGTAAGTTGTAGAGACAAGTACACATTCTAAAAGTAATAGAGAAAATGCACTTGTACTTTAATATCAGACAAAACAAAAGCTTACTGGTGGTCCTTGTGTCCCTCTAGTTGGCAGTCACGGCAGGTCAATGTGTCACAAGTATCACAGAACAGCATGAGAGGCTCCTGCTTATGGACTGGGCAGAATACAGTATGTTCTGACTCCTTCTGGGATCCACCTAATAAGAGACAGAAATTTTTTTCATACTTTGAAACTCTAAAATACTAATGTACATAAAGCCAATATTCTACAGTGACAATATACCAAAGCAGAGATCACAGGCTTGTCCCAGGACAACAAAGCTGAGCCTGTCCAGAACTACTAAACTACCTGGAATCAGACCAAGACCATTTCCCTAGGAGTATATTGGCATTGAAGCAGAAAAGGTCAAGGCTAACGGTAAGACCTGCTGCTAAAATCCAAATAGAAAAAAAAAAAAAAAAAAAAAAAACCCCCACACACAAATCTGTTGAGACACTAAATAGACCATATAAACTTCAGCAGTGTTTCCTTTTAGGTCTCATGCACCCAAGAACCCCTCCCAAGCAGTATTAGCTCAGCATCTCTTCTAATACATTGGCACCATAATAGATTCAATGTTCCCAGCCTCTGTGGATCAACTACCTGTGCAGGAGCAAAGAATAGTCAAAGCACAAATGTTGCAGGAGGTTAGACCGTAGTCGATGAAACAACTGTCCAAGTCACCCAAATCTCACACCTCAGCATTTCTACCAAGTCAAAGTGACACTATGCAGATTTGAAGCAAAAGAATGAGGAGGCTACTTTAAGATGTTGCTGGGGGTAAAATTCCTCTACTATTTTAGAAGAAAAGCTACATCTGGGTACCCAAATCTCTCTCACGATGCATGCAAAAGTTAAGATACACTTGCGTTACCTTTGACTTTGACAGTATGATCCTTTGTATACTTGACTCGCTGATGGGCTTCCACACAAGTCTCGCACAGCCATTCAGTGCACTCCACACAGTAACTATTAGCAATGGCATTGTCCTCACAGCTGGTGCACCTCTGCATTACAAAATTAAATACAATATTCTCAAAATCAAACAAAAAATTGATAGTCAAAATTAGCTGAGAACATTTAAAGCAGTATTGAATGAAAAAAATAAATAAAACCCACACACTTATTGGCTGGATCACCTGGTGAAAAAGCCTAAAATATTAGCCATCATCATCTAAAGAAAAAAAAAAAAGGAAAGCTACAATGGGTTTGCTTTTGGGTTAATAGCGCTTAAGCTGGCCATACAATTTCTTCCAGGTAGACAAGAAGGCATCCACAGCATGGAGGGGAGAAAAAAAAAAAAATCACCTGAAACTCTGGTACTTTGATAGCTGCCCCCACCAAAATACCCAAACGGGTGGCATCTGAGTTATAGTGTCTTGTTTCAGTTTGTGTTTTTTTTTTTTTAAAGTAACCATTTTAAAATTTTCTCTTTGGGATTAATAAAGTATGTAGAGTCTGAATCTATTCAGCCTGAATCCTTCGGTTTTTCATTTGAGGGATATCAGGCAGGAGGCAGTAGACAGGACCACCCATTGAGAACACTCGCTCCCAGTAAGATTATATTAAGGCTTCTACTGCTCTAAAGCCAGGCAGGTACAGCCCTGACGTACGAATTTTTGCTTACTGTCCATTTACCTAGGAAGATGGATTAAACTGCCACACAAGTCTTTTTAAAAAATAAATAAATAAATAGTCCTTACGTGAATAGTCTCCGCTGCTTGACCAGGTGCCGAATCCTCTCTAAGGAAGTAGTTTTCAACTAGGTCCCTCTGTAAGCACTGATTCTTACACACTGGACAGTTAATCACGGCTAAAAATGAAATATAAAGACATTAAGCAAACACCAGAATTTAGCACAGAACATCTCATGTACATATAGATTGAAAATTAATGCTCAAATTCCATTAACTTTCAACATACTAAAAAGATGGTAACATAATTCAGCTTTACGTTCTTCAGTTTTACCAATAGCTAAAGTGTGCAAAGACCTGTATGGCACCTGAAGGTGTGAGCCTATAACCCAGTGTCTATGAATACTTTGCCCGTGCCCCATATGATTTAGATAAATATAAAAGAATGCCCACACGATATACATAGTTAACTAAATAAAAAAAAAAAAAAAAAAAAAAAAAAAAAAAAAAACCCCAAAGTTTGCTGTGGGGCTAGACTAGTAACCTTACAAACAATACAACAAACGAACAATAGTTTAATCAGTACAGTATGCGTCCGCTAAAAATCGATAGACCAAGACCACACATAGACCAAGACCACACATGATCAGAAACACAAAAACCTGAGAAAAGGCCTGGCTGCCATTGTTTTTATTTTGCACTGATACGTAGCTATGCAACCAGGAAGCTTTTCCAGAAGCGTTAAAAAAGAAAAAAATAAATAAATCATACGTTTAGTACGCATTGTTGAATTCGATATTAGTATCATGCTACAAAATGCAAACGATAACTATCTGATCGTGTGTACGAGGCATTAGGCTTCTTGGAGACAGTCTGATTGGATCGCCTGTGGGCTCAGTTTCTACTGAAAAAACATCCCCCCCCCAGAATGACATTCCAAGAGCTCCATCTACACAGCATGCAAGCTCTTAGGAGTCAAGGCAGAAGGGATGTTTTGCTGAGAAATAAATCCACTGATGTATGTGGAGTAGGACATGAAGGGGTGGTAATAGCTGAAGTACTGTAGCCCACCAGGCAGAGCTGACAATGTTGGTTGTGATTTTAAATTGGGCCCATTCACACCCAACGCAGTGTGATGCATTTTTGACTGCACTACCAACTGCATAGACCGTTCATAATCAAGGTAATCCTATGGGCATATTTCACACTATAGCAGGGCAACGCAGAAAAACACAAAACCCAAACAATGCATGTTTCTGAGCCACAAACACGCACTGCAACAGTATGCACATAGAAGCCCAGGGAAAGAAAAGTGACCTCACGGGACAAATTCAGATAGCAAAATGCTCATCAACTGCATGTAAATGTGCTGACGCACAAATGCATGCAAAAAAAAAAAAAAATGCAGTAGATGTGCAGTTTCTAGTGTGACTGAGCCCTGTGGGCACATTTATCACTCCAAACAGTTGAAGCACACTAGACTTCTGGCAGGATTACAGTACAAAGATGTACTAAACAGTTATCGTTTTTATCCCCCACAATATATGTTAAGAGGTCACAATTGGGTTTAGATATACTTTAAATAGCCTGGTAGAGACCTCTGAAGACGTCACACGCTCTGACGAAACGCGCTTCACGTGGACCGCACGCTGCACGTCCTGTAGCCTGGTGGAACGCAAGACGGCAGTCACCGCTCTCCACGCACAGGCTTAGCACAGCAGGTGCGATCGTGAATATTTTAAACCTTTGTGTACTGTACTACCAGTTTTTATTTAATAAAACACTTAATGGTACTGAACTAGTGGGAGCATCTATTTTTTTACCCTAATCGGACCCTGGGGACCCAGTCTATTGAGGAAGGAGATCCCGGACCATAGGGAACTACATAGCCCAGCCGTCACCATCTCTCTGGCCAGGGAGGCCATAAGGCGCATATGGTCCTTTTGCCATACGGCAACTAAGACCCACAACCTCTGGTGAGTGCGCAACCCCCATTATTTCTTAAAGCCACATCACTAACACCAGCAGCCGGACCATTGGAGATTCGGCACAAGCACTTTCTTCCCCTTTTTGGCACTGAAGTTATTTATATGCACTAAAGTCACATATGAACTTTCTTTGGACTTTTTTGGCACTTATGGATATTGATTGTTTGATTTGTTGATGATTTACTGCATTCGTGCAATTGAGTATATGTCACATATTAAGTTTTAAAACTTATTTATATAAATAACATCTAGGATTTAATTTATACTTCGCCCCACACTATTTTATCCGGGTCATTAAGCAATTGTTTACCCCTGGATAATAATAGCAAGCGCTATATCAATCCCAATTACTTTGGGGTTTCTCTTATCTGGTAGAGAATACCATTTATTTCAGGTACTTTTATAGCGCTGTCAATTTACACAGCGCTTTACATATACATTGTACATTCACATCAGTCCCTGCCCTCAAGGAGTTTACCATTACAAACTAATATACAACAGTTGTGCTGAGATTACATGCTAACACATTGAAGAACGCCGCATAATAATGTCAAAAGCTCACCTATAACCAACCCATTCCCCAAATAATCTTCAAGTACTAACAATGCATAGATTCATAACAAACTAGTGTGTTATGTAAAGCACAAACCTCATATGTACTCCCAACAGCAAATCAAATAAGCAAATTGCCTACTATAGAGATCTGGAAAAAAAAAAAAAAAAAAAAAAAACTTGGTGAAACTAGACTTCCTTATTTTACACCAAGTAGGAAAGGAAAGCAAAGCAGAAAGCCCAGAAAGAAATAGCTGCAGGTCCAGGATGTTATAGATGTGGCTCAGGTGGGCGACAGTTTCATGCAGACCCGTTCCAAGCAGCCAACCACACGTTGACAATCTTAGAAAGTCATGATCTGCATTCGGCTCCCATTATACAGCCGAGGTCCGTACCCCTGCGCGACTCATCATTGCCACCTTATAGAAAAGAAAAGTCAAAATGAGAAGGAAGAGAAACAAGATTCATAAAGAGGGGGGGGGGGGGGGACACAAGCTTTGCACCTACAGAGACCTGAATGTGATGGACAGTGACGGTCCGTATGTCAGTTTTTACTCTATCCGTATATAATAGTGTAGGTCTATGGGTTAGCGGACGACCATCTGCAGACATCCATTTTTCGTCCGTTCGAGACAGAAGAGAACCCTATTTTTCTTCAATTTAAAAAACGAAAGAAAAACGGATGTCAGCGGATGGTAATCCGCTAACGTCTGCTAGCCCATAGACCTACATTATGTCTGTTTTTTCATCTGTGAGAAAGGACCCTAAAAAGGGACATCCGTCTCGGTAAAAAATAAAAAAAAGTGACTGAACTGAGGGAAAAAATGTGTAACCGGTGGCAATTAAAAAAATGTAAATATAACAAACATGATACAAAGTTGTGATCCTAACGCATTACACTATCATGCCATTTCACCACAAGATTTCACCTGGTGACTTTTCCAGTGCCCTGCCTGTGCTTTTCCAGTGCTTTGTGCCTGGAAAATTAACCACCATGGCCATGGCGTCCAAAAAGCATTTTAGCGCAAAAGCGCTTTTAGACGAACTGGAAAACAGCGACAGCGAAACTGAGCGCTAGCAATTTGTGGGAAAATTGGTCATCAGGTACGGAAAGTGACAACAGCGAGGATTCTGATGTCTCTTTCTGGCACAATGCTCCGTTGGAAATTCTGAAGCATCATTTGATAAACTTCCCAAATTCCACAAGCGATGTGCAAGACAGACATCAGAATCGTCGCTGTTGTCACTTTCCGTACCTGATGACCAATTTTCCCACTAATTGCTTTTGCTCAGTTCTTCAAGTAACGCTGTTTCGCTGTCGCCGTTTTCCAGTTCGTGATTTGAAACCGTCAAATTGCACCCGTGTGAACCAGGGCTTAGGGCGCAAACAGGTGTGTGTTGAGTGCAACTGTAGAACACCAATTGAGCTCTTAACATTAGAAAATCTGCAAAAAGCCACCCCTAGCTGCAAGTCTCAAAAAAAAAAAAAAATATTCGCAGAGGCGATCAAACACCAAAATAAAGCTCGGGTTCAGCGTTGCACGACTGCGCAATTGTCAGCTAAAGTAACAGTTATCCTTTCACTCCAGAAGTGGTTAGAGATTAATATGTGAAAAGTGTGGCGTGCATTTGTATTCACCCCCCTTTACTCCGATACCCCTAACTAAAATCTAGTGGAACCAACTGCCTTCAGAAGTCAGTCACCTTACTGATAGAGTCCACCTGTGTGTAATTTAATTTCCATATAAATACAGCTGTTATGTGAAGCACTCAGGTTTGTTAGAGAACCTTAGTGAACAAACAGCATCATGAAGGCCAAGGAACACACCAGACAGGTCAGGGATAAAGTTGGAGAAGTTTAAAGCAGGGTTAGGTTATTAAAAATAAAAAATATATCCCAAGCTTTGAAAATCTCACGGAGCTCTTTTTAATCCATAATCCGAAAATGGAAAGAGTATGGCACAACTGCAACCCTACCAAGACATGGCCGTCCACCTAAACTGACCGGCCGGGCAAGGAAAGCATTCAGAGAAGCAGCCAAGAGGCCCATGGGAACTCTGGAGGAGCTGCAGAGATCCACAGCTCAGGTGGGAGAATCTGTCCACAGGACAACTATTAGTCGTGCGCTCCACAAATCTGACCTTTATGGAAGAGTGACAAGAAAGCCATAAGATGTCCTGTTTGCACAGTTTGTGCCATGTGGGGGACACAGCAAACATGTGGAAGCAGGGGGGTCTGGTCAGATGAGACCAAAATGGAACTTTCCAGCCTAAAAGCAAAAAAATGCTACGTGGCAAAAAACTATCACTACACATCTCCCTGGACACACCATTCCCACCGTGAAACATGGTGGTGGCAGCATTATGTTGTGGGGATGCTTTTCAGCAGGGACAGGGAAGCTGGTCAGAGCTGATGGTTGGAGCCAAATACAGGGCAATCTTAGAAGAAAACCTGTCTGCAAAAGACTTGAGACTGGGGCGGAGGGTTACCTACCAGGACAATGACCCTAAACATACAGCCAGATCTACAATGGAATGGTTTAGATGAAAGCATATTAGTTGGAATGGCCCAGTCAAAGTCCAGACTTAAATCCTATAGAGAATCTGTGGCAAGACTTAAAAATTGCTGTTCAGAGAAGCTCTCCATCCAATCTGACAGAGCTTGAGCAATTTTGCAAAGAAGAATGGGCAAAAACGTCCCTCTCTAGATGGTAGAGCCATCTCCAAAAAGACAAAAAAGGTGGTTCTACAAAGTATTGACTCAGGGGGACTGAATACAAATTCACACCACACTCAAGTTTTGAAAACCATCATTTTCCTTTCACCTCACAATTATGTGCTGCTTTGTGCTGGTCTATTACAGGGGTGTCCCAATTTTTTACATGCGTGAGGGCCGACCGTTTCGCCTGACATTTGGACCATTAAACTAAAATGCAAATTAATTATTTTTGCAAAGTTTATTGCAAACCGCAAACTTTTATTTCATCACATGGATGACAAATCTAAACTGGTGTTAAATCACTCTGCCTTTCATATCTGAAGGCCAGATGAAAAAAAATCCAGGAAGCTGGAATATATATGTCATGAACATTGCAAATTGCATTACATATTATTGGTAATAAAGGTGGTCTGTTAAAAAAAATATGAACAGGAACATAACACCAAGTACACATGTCCAAATATATAACTGATTTAGACAAACTGACATTTTACAACGTATTCATCTCAATTTGGAGCATGCGTGCTTCCTAATCAGTCACACAAGGGTTAACCACATAAGCACCATATGAACCCACTGATTAATGATGGCAGCAATAATAGTCATGAATGATGCCAATGTAGTAAATCAAACATTGAAAAGTTTTATTCAAAATCAGTTGCATTTATGTATAACAGCAGTACACCTTGTACAATGACCCCCGCTGGATCTGCAATGGTGAAGCCAAAATAAGGGGTTAAAAAACTCACAGCTTGGTGACCATCCAGTGTGTGTAGATGTAAAACCATCCAGGAACAACGCAGCAGTGTGGACAGTTGTGCCTTGCTCAGGATAAGGGAATGCCTCAATCCTGGACAGGAAAGGGTGGAAGAGGTGGTCAAACAATGCCCGGTATAGGAGGCAAGGATCTCCGTCTGTGGCCGCTCTGATCACCCACGATGAGTGCCGACCGGGAAGGGGACCCGGACATGACATCAGACTCTGGGGGGGGGGGGGGTTGGAAGGAGGACCAAAACGAGGCTTGAACTGCTATAGAGCCGCTGGTGGCGAGGGGCATGTCCGATGACCCAATGCAGGGGAGTGCGAGTAATGCCTGCTTCTCGTATGGTTGTCCTGACAACTTTTCAATTCAATGTTGTCTTTACTACATTGGCATCATTCATGACTTATTGCTGTCATCAGTAATCACCATCGGTGGTTCATATAGCACTTATATGTGGTTAACCCTTGTGTGACTGATACTTTTGAACATTCCTCCTGGTGCGTTTTATTTCCACACCGCTGCTACTTGATCCCCAGGTGTTATGCCAATCATCATGGAGAGGGCAGGGCGCTGGTGCGGTCATACTCGCGCCGGATTTGTGTTTTAGTGCTCCGTAGCCAGGCCAAGTCCGAGGCCATGTTGAGCAAGAGATATATAGCTGGAGGTGGGTGTTCGTGTATTCACAAGTAACCGGGGCGCTGAAAGATCCAGAGATCCCAGGGGTCCTGAGCAGCACTCGGGGATTCACAGGGGTCACAATAGATTTTTCCAAATTACCTGAGGGGCCGTATTAAAAGCAATTGTCCCGGGGGCCAGACTTTGGAAATGTCTGGTCTATTACATAAAATACATTTACGTTTTTGGCTGTAACATAACAAAACGTGGAAAATTTCAAGGGGTGTTGTAACGGAAGCGTGACCCACACTGCGCTTGTGGGCTTCCGTCAGTATACGGCTTCCTCCAGTCTGAACTTCGATATCAGATATTCTAACCACTCCCATACAAAACTAGCTGACAACTTAGCTTGTCTAGAACTGGAACCTTTATTGAACAAACTCACACAGAATTTATACCTTACAGGAGGACATTCCCCTCCTGATCAAATTACCCCACCAGGTCAGGTGCCTGATTACATTATCCTATGCAGATGAAATTGTGTACAGAAAAATAATTAACCTGAATAATTATCTAGCCATCTGGATAGAAAAATAATAGGTGAATAAATCAGCATAATCAATGTGTGGAAGACAGGTGGTTGAGCTGATATTAGCATCTATGAGTGACTGTCTTGGGGAGACATGGCCTGGAATCCAAAATAAAATTACTCCAAGGGCCCCACATAGTGTGTCTCATTCCCAGTGTCGGTGAGTACTGTCACAGGTGTGAATTCTTTTTCAAGGCAATGTACATAGGCAAGGTGATGAGTGCCTCTAATGCAGCAATAGCAACTGTACAATCCCAATCTCTGCCATGTCCCATACATGCTTAACCACTTGCCGACTGCCTAACGCCGATCTACGTCGGCAGTCAGCCCCTCACAGGCAAAGTGACGTAGGGCTACGTCACTAGCTTGTGAGGGTCTAGGGAGCGAGAGCGCGCGCCCCCAGAGGCGTGGTCACGGACCCCCCCGCGCGTGTGACCGGCGGACCCGATGTCCGCCGGTCACTCGGCGATCGGCGGGGGAGAGGGAGAACGTCAGGCAGCTTGTGTAAACAAGCCACCTGTCATTCTCCTTGCTGTTAGGATACTGATCACTCGGATCTAGTATGTAGATCCGTTGATCAGTGTCCATACAGCTCAAGCCCCAGCCAATCACAGTAGAAAGCACGCCCCTAGGGATACACACAGCCCCTCCCTCCCAAATAAAGTTAACCCCTTCACTACCAGTGTATTTTTATAGTAACAGTGCATATATATAGCACTGATTACTGTAGAAATGTCACTGGTAACCCCAAAAGTGTCAAAAATGTCAGTCAAGGGTCCGATCTGTCTGCCCCAATGTCGCAGTACCGCAAAAAAAAAAAAAAAAAAAAAAAAAAAAAAAAAAAAAAAAAATCGCAGATCGCCGCCATTACACGTAAAAAAAAAAACAACAAAAATGACAGAAATCTTTCCCTTTGTTAGTAAACGCGATAACTTTTGCGCAAACCAATCAAAATACGCTTTTTGCGATTTTTTTTACCAAACATAGGTAGCATAAAACAAATTGGCCGAAAAAGTAAAAAAATTTTGATTTTTAAATTTTTTTTGGGGGGAATTTCATATAAAAAAATGTGAAAAATATTGCTATTTTTGCAAAATTGACGCTCTTTTTTTGTTTATAGCGCGTGATCAAAAAAAAAAAAAAAAAAAAAAAAAAAAAAAAAAAAAAAAAAAAAATCGCACAGGTGATCAAATACCACCAAAAGAAAGCTCTGTTTGTGGGAAAAAAAAGGACGCCAAATTCGTTTAGGTACAGCGTCGCACGACCGCGCAATTGTCCGTTAAAGTCACGCAGTGCCGAATCGCAAAATACCCCCTGGTCGGAATGGGGGTAAAATCTTCCGGGGCTTAAGTAGTCAATGCAAGGTCCCCACTGCTGGGAGCCATAAAAAATTGCAATGCACCAATTTAGTCAAAACTTCTACAAGGTGGTAGCCCCTGAATATTTTACCATGCCCTAAATTATGTGATTTTAGACAGACAAGTGTGGAAAGCAGTGTTTTAGGGCCTGTTAAATCCAGAAATGGGAGCAGGAAAGGTTTCCCACAAAACACGTGAACACGCTGCCCTTGCGAGATGCGCGCAGGTGCCCATTGTTTAATGGCACCACAATCCACTTCTCGCAAAACACAGCCACTAAATCACATGGTACCACAGTACGATGCAGTTTGGTGCATTGTGATCTGAAAAAGTGATGCTTGCACTACTTTTACCACGTTTCAGTACGTTTGGCAGCACATTGTAATCGGCTGTCAAAACAGGGACTGTGCAGTCCAGTGTGTACCAACCCATAGAGAGCTCCATGGTGCCTTCCCTTTTCTCTAAACTGCTGCTAAACTCAACGGAAGTTTGCAGTCTGCACGGGTAGACCGCTGCACAAATAATTTACAGCTCCTGCCAGTGAGGACAATAGGAGTCAGTCAATCAGCTCAGTGGAGCCTTTCTGGTTTTCACTTGCAGGGTGAAGTTCTAGTGCATACATAAATTAGATTACATCTGATAGGCCACCTTGTACCATACCTCCTGTTCTTGAAAGACACACACAGGATGCACATGGTGCAGGTGTGGATTGTGTAAAAGTTTCGACTATTACAGGATCATAAATCTGCACCGACAGGGGAAGAAAAAAAAAAATTAAGGCATGTTTTTACTGCCTCCAACTTCAGCCGGTTTAGCTGAAGAGGTAGTGCTAGTGGCCGGGGATCTACATATGCCATGACCGGAATGCAGCTCTGCATTACTGCCCTCAATGCAACCCTTTTAATTGAATTGGGCCATGCTGCAACAGCATTTAGGGGATAAATTAGGCAGAGGAGGCAACACCTCTCCCCCTCATGGCCTGTGGTTCCCAATACAAAAATCGCTTTTCAGAGGCATGGCACTCCTTGCCTTGTGAGCAAACACTAAAACATAATAAGATTGCTGCACAAATGTGGGATATTGCTCCTCACAACTGGACCACCATATGGAGAACAGGTTTTGGTTCTTAAAATAAAAAGCACTTAAGAAAACCTTTAGCCTGTGATGGATCATTCTGTTTGACACAAAAGATAACCATGTGACCTCAGTGATTTAAATCACTACCCAACATTTTTATGGCAATTCTCACCTCTGACTCCTCACCCACCACATTCCATAGTGATGTTCATCCCACTCTCCCTTCAATTACTTGGGGCTACTTTATTTTTTGCTCTTGAAGTATTAACGCCCCCTCCCCCCCAAATGTAATAAACTGCAGCTCACCAATCAAATGTGGTGGCTGCATTAGTTTTACATTTATGTCTGATGATCTGGTCAGTAAAACTCTCTTGGGTGCGATTATATACACACATACAGCTTTATGCTCCGTTTCCACTGCCGCGGCTACAAAGTCGTGCTACTTCTAGCGCGACTTCGTAGTGAAACTAAACTGCGGCTTTCAGTGCGACTTGTCCCTCATTATAGAGGGAAGTCGCACTGAAGTCGGCCCAAAAGTAGTGCACGAACTACTTTTGAAGTCGCGGCAGTGGAAACGGGCCCAATTGAAATCAATGGCTTTTGACTTGCTGTGCGACTTGACATGTGTCAAGTTGCACTAGTGGAAACTGGCACTTAAGCACATTTTTAAAAACTGCATAGAAGAGTTTCATGTTTTAAGCCTAGTAAACACTAATCGTTTTTTTTCCATTCCACCCACCAGGGCTGAAGGAAAAAACCTGACGGCGCAGGAGCTGCAGTACTAACATCCGGTCAGTAGAGCTGCTTAATTCTGAATAAAATGATAATTTACAATTTTTCTGCTAAGAATAAAGATCATGATTCTCTGCGTAACATCTTTCACACACACACACACACACATATAAACATTATATATATATATATCTAACTGTACAGATCTTTTTTTTTTTTTAATTAAAGCAGGGCTTGACAAATTTGCTTGAAATCTAAGACCAAAAAAAAAAAAAAAGTTAGGAGCTGTTTTTTTTCCCCCGCACATGGCGAATGGCCGGCTTGTGTCAGACTGGCTGCCATACACATGGGCCCAATGGCGGCCAGTTTTTAATGAACCGGCTGATGTTGCCCGGAATTAGACCAGTGTGCACTTTGTTTACTTCTGAGAGATATTGAAAGCAACACTCCAACCACCATGACCACTTCAGTAATTTGAAGTGATGATGGTGGTAGGAGTCAGAAACCCTGCACATGCTGGGATATTTACAGTTATGTGCTGCACATGTGACTTACTGCTGGCGGGAAAAGGCAGAGAGTGTGGAGCAGCACTGGAGGAAGCATGCAGAGCGGATGCTTCCTGTATCTCTCCGGTCACAGGCAGAGTGCATTTGATGTCACTCCGCATGTGATGGAGCCATAACTACACAGGAAGCATTGGCTCCATTCTGTCACAGCTGACAGCCAGGACATTGTGCTGCACTTACGGGTGACGAGACGCGCGCACCTCGCGGGAGACTTGGGATGTCTGGCAACACCCAATTCTAGTCACCAATGCAACCTGGTGCCTGTTCAGCCCTGCATTAAAGTGTATTTTTCCCCAAAAAAAAAGGCGTTTGAAAGACCGCTGCGCAAATACGGTGTGACAAAATATTGCAATGATCGCCATTTTATTCTATAGGATCTCTGCTAAAAAAAAAAAAAATATATATTATATATATATATATATATATATATATATATATATATATATATACATACATACATACAAAATGCGTTATTTTACATATCTGGAAAGTGCAGCACAGATACAGCTTAGCACACCATCCATACATGTCATTAGGTGCCTGAGAACTTGTGAATATGTGAGAAACAATGCCTCATGGGACATGTAGTTGTGGGCAGGAAGCGAGTAGTTCTAAAAGGCAGAAGTTATTTATTTTTTTTTAACCTTGCTATAGGGACACACTATGGCCCTCCAGCTGTTGTAAAACTACAAATCCCATGAGGCATTGTAAAACTGACATTCACAGCCATGACTAGGTATGATGGGAATTGTAGTTCCTGAACATCTGGAGGGCCATAGTTTGAAGACCCCTGCTCTATACTATGCTTTGCAGCTTGCTATTGGGGCACTCTGAAGACAGGAGCCAGAAGCGTCGGTGCCCGCCACGTTTTTGTATGGCCAGCATAAGTGACAGCAGGCACGGGTAGCCTTTATCAAGCCACCAGCCTATGACAAGTGTCATACATAATACAGTATCTCACAAAATTAAGTACACCCCTCACATTTTTATAAATATTTTATTCTATCTTTTCATGTGACAACACTGAAGAAATGACACTTTGCTACAATGTAAAGTAGTGAGTGTACAGCTTGTATAGCAGTGTAAATTTGCTGTCCCCTCAAAATAACTCAACACAGCCATTAATGTCTAAACCTCTGGCAACAAAAGTGAGTACACCCCTAAGTGAAAATGTCCAAATTGGGCCCGAAGTGTTAATATTTTGTGTGGCCACCATTATTACCCTCTTGGGCATGGAGTTCACCAGAGCTTCACAGGTTGCCACTGGAGTTCTCTTCTACTCCTCCATGACAACATCACAGAGCTGGTGGATGTTAGAGACCTTGCGCTCCTCCACCTTCTGTTTGAGGATGCCCCACAGATGATCAATAGGGTTTAGGTCTGGAGACATGCTTGGCCAATCCATCACCTTTACCCTCAGCTTCTTTAGCAAGGCAGTGGTTGTCTTGGAGGTGTGTGTTTGGGGTCGTTATGTTGGAATACTGCCTTATGGCCCAGTCTCTGAAGGGAGGGGACCATGCTCTGCTTCAGTATTGCACAGTACATGTTGGCATTCATGGTTCCCTCAATGAACTGTAGCTCCCCAGTGCCGGCAGCACTCATGCAGCCCCAGACCATGACATTCCCACCACCATGCTTGACTGTAGGCAAGACACACTTGTCTTTGTAGTCCTTACCTGGTTGTCGCCACACACGCGTGACACCATCTGAACCAAATACGTTTATCTTGGTCTCATCAGACCACAGGAGATGGCTCCAGTATTCCATGTCCTTAGTCGGCTTGTCTTCAGCAAACTGTTTGCGGTCTTTGTTGTGTATCATCTTGAGAAGAGGCTTCCTTCTGGGATGACAGCCATGCAGACCAATTTGATGCAGTGTGCGGCGTATGGTCTGAGCACTGACAGGCTGACCCCCCACCCCTTCAACCTCTGCAGCAATGCTGGCAGCACTCATACGTCTATTTCCCAAAGACAATCTCTGGATATGACGCTGAACACGTACACAACTTCTTTGGTCGACCATGGCGAGGCCTGTTCTGAGTGGAACCTGTCCTGTTAAACCGCTGTATGGTCTTGGCCACCATGCTGCAGCTCAATTTCAGGGTCTTAGCAATCTTTTTATAGCCTAGGACATCTTTAGGTAGAGCAACAATTTTCAAGATACTCTGAGTTCTTTACCATGAGGTGCCATGTTGAACTTCCAGTAACCAGTATGAGAGAGTGAGAGCGATAACAAATTCAACACACCTGCTTCCCATTCACACCTGAGACCTTGTAACACTAACGAGTCACATGACACCGGGGAGGGAAAATGGCTTATTGGGCCCAATTAGGACATTTTCACTTAGGGGGTGTACTCACTTTTGTTTCCAGTGGTTTAGACATTAATAGCTGTGTGTTGAGTTATTTTGAGAGGACAGCAAATTTACACTGTTACGCTTCTTGCACAGTCCGCCTCCGTAGGCAGACTGTGCTGCTCAGCGGGGGATCGATACACAGATCGCCTGAGCAGGCTGGTGACAACTCCCTCTCCGCTCTGTGTGCGGAGGGGGAGGTGTCAGTGTCCCATGCATCTCTATGGGGGAATCGGATGAGCGGACTGCCTGTCCGATCCCCTGGACAGATGAAAAATAGGGTTTCCATCCGTCCGGATTTTACGGACAGGATCGGATGTGGATGGCAGCGGACATGTCTCCGCTGACACCCCCTGACCCATAGGGATGCATGGGGGATCCGATCAGATAACCCCAAAAAAAAAAAAATGACAGACGGATCTGACCGGATCGCTCGTGTAAAAAGACCCTTAGTGCGGTTCACACTAGTGCGGCACAACTTCGGGGGCGACCTGTGAAGTCGCGTGCTTCCGCGACTTGCACGACTTCATATAATGAAAGTCAACGCAAGACGCTCCGATGTCACCCCTAAGTAGTACAGGAACTACTTTCTTTTCTAAGTCGGAGCGACTTGAGTCGCTCCTATTAGAAAGGTTCCCGTAGCACTGCATGGACTGCGACTGGTCAGTGTGACCAGTTGCCTGACAAGTTGCGGAAGTGTGAATGGGCACTATACAAGCTGTACACTCAGTACTTTACATTGTAGCAAAGTGTCATTTCTTCAGTGTTGTCAAATGAAAAGATAGAATAAAACATTTACAAAAATGTGAGGGGTGTACTTACTTGTGACACACTGAATATTACAGTCCTGGCTGAAAAATCAAAACAGTCTTTTTTTTCTTTAAATACAAAAAAAAATTTGATCCAAGTCTGATGATATTTACCAGATTTAACCTCTTATATACAGTATCTTTTCTGTGTTATTCTCAGTGTGGATTAGAGATTTTGCTCCCTAACCATATAGTGGAGTATTTACAGTACATTTACCACTGCATGGAGATATTTATGAATAAATTGCCTTTTTTATAAACTTTACATATTAACTAAATTATACACCACACTTTTTCAGGTTATCCGATTAATTGAAACAATAATCAGCCAACTAATGGATTGTGAAAACAATCGTTAGTTGCAGCCCTAGTCCTTAGATGTATAAACTATAGGTAAAGAACCTATGCGGGAAAAAAAAAAAAAAAAAAAACACAGAAATTGATTGAATATAATGCAACGCCCAGCAGGCACATTTTTTCTTTTTACATATCGATAGCTCTTTACACTTAGAGCTCTTTTACGCGGTCCGCCTCCTTAGGCGGATCCGTGCTGCTTAGCAGGGATCGATCCGCCGATCCTATGGGGAATCAGATGAGAGCGGACCGCCTGTCCGCTCTCATCCGATCCCCGAACGGATGGAAAAATAGGGTTTCCATCCGTCCAGATTTCACGGATAGGATATGGATGGCAGCGGGTGTCAGCGGAGGTGACTCCGCTGACATCCACTGCCCCATAGAGCTGCATGGAGGATCCGATCCGCCTAAAAAACTGACAAGCGGATCTGATCGCCCGTGTGAAAGGGCCCTTAGTTTTGAATATATATATATACATATATATATATAATGCTATGTCTATACGTAGCACTTTATATGTTAGAGCATTCTGACATTTTCATAGCTCGCCACTTGTTTTGATTTTTCTAACTGCTGATTGGTACACTGACAGAAAGGCGGTCTGCCTACTTAGAAACGAGGCAGATTACCATTCTATCAGTGCAGAAGGCATGGATCCCGTGTCTCTGCAAAGCAGGAACACCGACCCATGCCTTCCCCTAGTAGTAAAGGTACCTCCCCCACTACACTTACACCTTAGCCACACATTTAACCCATTGATCACCCCTAATCAAACCCCTTCCCAACCAGTATCGTTAGTACAGCGACAATATATATTTTTTAGCACTGATCACTATTAGTGTCCATGGTTCCACCCCAACCCCCAAAAGAGGGAAGTTATGTATCCGATTTGGACGTCACAACATTGCAGTCCCACCATAAGTTGCTGAGTGCCAACATTACTAGTAAATAAAAATCTCAAAGTTTGTAGATGCAATAACTTTAGCACAAACCAATCAATTTACACTTATTGGGGTGTTTTAACCAAAAATACGTAGCAGAATACATATTGGCCTAAGCTGAGGAAGAAATTTAATGACTTTTTAATATATTAGATATGCTTTATAGCAGAAAGTAAACAAAATTGGCTGTTTTTTGTTTAGAACACAACTCTGGCCAGTCACACAGCCAGAGTGCACAGCCACAGACCAGGACGGAAGGAGGACTTGGTGAAGATGGATGCGGTCTTGTTTGCAGTCAAGTGTCACATAATGTGCTAGTATGTGATGCATACTAGCACATTATGCCTTTGCAAGTCAGGTGAAAGGGAACAAACAAGGCAGTGTTTACTTCATCTTTAAAGACCCCCCCCCCCCTCCTACCATATAGAGATCCCATATACACAGTTATGCCCCCCGAAGTTAGAGACCCTCCTATACACAGATATGCACCCCCCATACACAGTTTTGCACCCCTAGTTAGAGATCCCCAATACAGTTAAGCCCCCCCCCCGTAGCCCCCATACACAGTTAAGGTCCCCTCATAGTTAGAGATCCCCCTATACAGTTTTGCCACCGTCCCATAGTAAGAGATCCCCTAGACACAGTTAATCCCCCCCATAGATAGAGATCCTCCTATACACAGTTAAAACCCCCAACTATTTAGAGATCCACTATACAGTTAAACCCCCCCGTAGTTAAAGATCCCCCCCTATACACAGACAAGCCCCCCCTCAGAGATCCCCCATACACAGTTACCCCCCCCCCGTAGTTTAGAGATCCCCCCATAATTCGAGATCCCAGTTAAGCCCCCCCATAGTTCGAGATCCCCTATTCACAATTATTGCCCCCCCCCATAGTTGGAGATCCCCCTATACACAGTTATTGCCCCCCCTATACACAGTTAGAGATGCCCCCATATACAGTTATTGCCCCCCCCTCCATAGTTAGAGATCCCCCTATATACAGTTATTGCCCCCCCATATATACAGTTATTGCCCCCCCCATAGTTAGAGATTCCCCCCTCCCATATACAGTTATTGCCCCCCCCATAGTAAGATTCACCCCATATACAGTTATTGCCCCCCCATATACAGTTATTGCCCCCCCCCTAGTTAGAGATCCCTCTATACACAGTTAAGGCCCCCCCATAGATAGGGATCCCCCTATGTGGGATGTAATGTGTGTGATCTGTGTGGGGGGTGTAATGTGTGCTCTCCTGTGGGGGGGTTAGTAGTTCATGATTCGCACACAACAGATCTAATTGGCTTCTCCACTACAATGCAGCCGCTCCAACCCACCACGTGGTTTTGGCCTATGTTGGGGGTGTGTCACGTGGTCACAGGCTGGTTGCTAGGGGAGACAGCTGGGCCTATACACAATAATAGAGGTCGCCTATGACAACCAGCCGTGTAGGAGAGCGGAGGAGGCGGCGCGGTGTGTGGGGTGCCTGGATCGGCCTGTAGGGATGGTCCGGCCCCCGGAAGCCGCTCCGCTCTTTGTTCTGCGGCCTCGTGGTATAGGAGGCCGGGCGGAGAGCCGGGGACAGGCCGCACAGCATGCCGGGATATCCCGCGCTCTGGGTCTCACTCACCTGCTCCAGGTTCGGCGCTGCTCTCGGCGGGCTCGGGACTCAGACAGTCGCTGCACACGGAGTGCAGGCAGGGCAGCAGCTGCGGCTCCCGCTCGGCGCTCAGTCGGGTCTGACACACCCCGCAGTTCTCCAGAGACTCCGGCCCCTCCGCCTCGGCTACGCCGCTCTCCCCGTTGTTGGTCGTAGTGGCGGCAGCAGCAGCGGCGACTGAGGCGGCCGCGCTCCTCTTCTCACGCGTGGCGGAGGCCGACATCGTCTGTCCTCGGGCGGTATGGATCGGAGGCGGCGGCTGGTTCTCCGGCTGGCGGATGGATACGGAGAAGCTCTTCTTCTTCCTCACACAGAACCGCGCGGAAAGAAGAAACCCCCCAACACACCGACCGGAGGAACAATCAATAAAGACTGCGTGCCCTCGCGGCGTGATGGCGTCACACGGGGGGAAGAGGGGGCGGGGACAGGGCTCCAAGGGCGCCAAATGCGCGGTGAGCTGACTGAGGGACCGGAACTACTTTCTGATCCTTAACTCCCTCCGCGCCTCACAGAGACCGCATCACTCCAGTCACAGGAGAGAGCGCGCCCTTTTCTGTGTGACTGGAAGAAGACCGTGTTTATCACTGATCAATACATCCCAATCACTGATCAATGAGCCTTGTATGAACTACCTTTACCCAATCACTGATCAATACTGTGTACACCCAAATCACTTATCAATGAGCCTTGTATGAACTACCTTCATTCCAGTCACTGGTCAATGAGCTTTGTATGAACTACATTCATATCAATCACTGATCAATACTGTGTACATCCCAATCACTGATCAATGAGCCTTGTATGAACTACCTTCATCCCAATCACTGATCAATACTGTGTACATCCCAATCACTGATCAATGAGCCTTGTATGAACTACATTCATATCAATCACTGATCAATACTGTGTACATCCCAATCACTGATCAATGAGCCTTGTATGAACTACCTTCACCCAATCACTGATCAATACTGTGTACACCCAAATCACTTATCAAAGTGCCTTGTATGAACTACATTTATCCCAATCACAGATCAATACTGTGTTCATCCCAATAACTGATCAATGAGCCTTGTATAAACTACATTCATCTCAATCACTGATCAATACTATGTACACCCCAATCACTGATCAATACTGTGTACATTCCAATCACTGAACTGTGTGCATCCCAATCATTGATCAATATTGTGTACATCCTAATCAATACTGTGTACATCCCAATCACTGATCAATACTGTGTACATACCAATGATTGATCAATAAAGTGTACACCCCAATCGAAACTGTGTACATCCCAATCACCGATCAATACTGTGTCAATACTGTGTACATCCCAATCACTGATCAATACTGTGTACTGTACATACCAATCATTGATCAATAAAGTGTACACTCCAATCACTGATCAAAACTGTGTACACCCCAATCGATACTGTGTACACCCCATTCACTGATCAGTACTGTGTACATACCAATCATTGATCAATAATGTGTACATCCCAATCAATACTGTGTACATCTCACTCATTGATCCATATTGTGTACCTACCAATCACTGATCAAAACTGTGTACACTCCAATCAATATTGTGTACACCCCATTCACTGATCAATACTGTGTACATCCCAATCATTGATCAACAAGCCTTGTATGAACTGCATTCACCCCAATCACTGATCAATACACTATTACACAAATTTTCTCTTCATCCCAAATACTGCTGATCAATAAACAAATATGTTTTCTTAATCTCAATCACTTGATCAATAAATTATCACACTGTTCATCCCAATAACCAATCAATTGTGTACATCCTAATCAATACTGTGTACATCCCAATCACTGATCAATACTGTGTACATACCAATCATTGATCAATAAAGTGTACACCCCAATCGAAACTGTGTACATCCCAATCACCGATCAATACTGTCTCAATACTGTGTACATTCCAATCATTGATCAATAAAGTGTACACTCCAATCACTGATCAAAACTGTGTACACCCCAATCGATACTGTGTACACCCCATTCACTGATCAATACTGCG
Source organism: Pelophylax lessonae (assembly GCF_965119305.1). NCBI lineage: Eukaryota > Metazoa > Chordata > Amphibia > Anura > Ranidae > Pelophylax > Pelophylax lessonae. The sequence continues at coordinate 22,689,386 of NC_138779.1, read as the reverse complement.
TACATACCAATCATTGATCAATATTGAGTACATCCTAATTAATACTGTGTACATCTCAATCACCAATTTATACTGTGTAAATATCAATCATTGATCAATAAAGTGTACACTTCAATCACTGATCAAAACTGTGTACATACCAATCATTGATCAATAATGTGTACATCCCAATCAATACTGTGTATATCCCAATCACTGATCAATACTGTGTACATACCAATCATTGATCAATAATGTGTACATCCCAATCAATACTGTGTACATCTCACTCATTGATCCATATTGTGTACCTACCAATCACTGATCAAAACTGTGTACACTCCAATCAATATTGTGTACACCCCATTCACTGATCAATACTGTGTACATCCCAATCATTGATCAACAAGCCTTGTATGAACTGCATTCACCCCAATCACTGATCAATACACTATTACACAAATTTTCTCTTCATCCCAAATACTGCTGATCAATAAACAAATATGTTTTCTTAATCTCAATCACTTGATCAATAAATTATCACACTGTTCATCCCAATAACCAATCAATAATTTTCAACTTTATGCCCATCCCAAACACTGATCAATGGACTATTAAACTACAGGTATCCCGCCCACGAGCCTGTACGCCCCCGCTCGTTCCCTGGGGAGCCAGGGCGTGTGACCAGCGGCTCCGATGGCCGCCGGCCACTCGCGATCTACCGCAGCAGTGAGAGAAGGACGGGCGGCTGATGTAAACACAGCCCAGAAGCTGTGCAGGGATGACGCTCCTGCCCCAGAAGTGACGGCTGGGCCATTGCAGTGCATTGTGGGACCGAAGAGGACACGGAAGAGCACGCAGAAGAGGACGCTGCGGCTTCAGCTGCCCACACCTGAGATGGCAGCACTGGAGAAGAAATTTTCAAGGTAAGTATTTCTTCTAAAAGGTAAGTGCAACCCGGGACAGTTCAGAGGCTATCCATTGTAGAATGTACTAGCCCTGACTGTCCTGGGGGGATTTTTATTGAAAAAAAGATTTTAGTGGTCGGAACTCCTCTTTAACCACTTTACCACCGGAGCATTTTGCTGTCTTACGTCCAGGCCACTTTTTGCGATTCGGCGCTGTGCGACTTTAACTGACAATTGCGCGGTCGTGCGACGCCATACCCAAACAAAATTTACGTCCTTTTTTTCCCACAAATAGAGATTTCCTGACAGACTCCATGGCAGCATACGTTTGGGTAGGCCCCGCCTCCTCTCCTGCCTCATAGGACCCCACTCCCATAAATCTTTGCTCCCTTTCAGCATCAGTGTTCTTTTTTCGTCCTCCTCATACATACGGTGTTATGTTCCTACTATTCCAGTCCTATACTTTGGAGCAGAAGGGGTCGTAGAGTCTCCGCCAAGCCCTGGCTATTAGCAGGGTATGGAGGGGGCAATGGAAGAAACCCCCTTGCAGGAGCCTGGGGGTCTGGCCGAGAGAGCCCTGCTGCCGCGGGTGGCCTAAATTTGCCCGAAGATATGGACCGGTGGTGCGCCTCTGGGACTCTTCTCTGCTCTGGGCAGGGTGGTAAGCCCTGTTATGGGACCTCTTTTTACTTCGTTTTTACTTCAGTGTTTTTTACTATTTGTCAGTGTCTTAGGTTACTTACTGTGGCTTGGTTGAGTGTGGGTTCTGTAGCTGGGTGTCACTTTTCAGAGTCAGCGTTTTTGCCCCTGTTATCGGTGCCCGGCGGCTCCCGGTCTTGCCGTGGCCGCGTTTGCAGCCGCCGCTTCCGGGTTGCGCGGCGCTTCTGCGCATGCGCGGTAGCCGTCGGGTACAGGATTCGGTGCGCATGCGCGGGGATGACGCGTGACGTCACTCGCGCATGCGCGGTAACGTTTGGCGGCCGCGAGGCGGCATATTTAAAGTCTGTGTTTGTCAGAGCTGGTGGGAAGGTCGGCAGCGTTGATACAGCCTCCCCCAGACTCTGACTAGCGTGATTCAGGTAAGATTCGCAATTTTAAAAGGATCTTTTGGCAGTTCTCTCTTCTCTTAAGTATTCTTGGTACAGTGTGTCTTTTGTATCTGGCTGTAGGAAGAGTGTTTTTTCGCCCTCTATTGTTGTGACCATGGACGCTTCTCCGCCCCCTAGTGGCCAGCCCGCTCATACCAGGTATGTGCTGGGCATTTAAGGGGGGGGGGGAATCTCTCGGTGTTTCTCTTATATACCTCTACATGTTTCTATCTCTAGCTCTTCTAGGTCTGATCAGCAGCCTAACGCACGCAGAGATGATAGACGTTCAAAGTCGCATCACCGGCACTCCTCATCCAGGTCCAGACGCAATTCCCCCCATAGTAGGGGACGTGATGGCAAAACTTCTGGTTCAACACATCATGGCCGTTCTGATCGCCCGCACGGGAAGAAATGCTGGGGATGTGGTACCATAGTAACAGATGGTTCCTCTCTGTGTAAACCCTGTTATGCCCAAGCTACGGGTGAAAGGGAGAAGTCGGACCATCATATTGAGGAAGTGGTACGCAGAGTCCTCAAAGACTCTCTGGCTGAGTTACAGAAGCCAAGTACTTCTGCAGGGCCATCCCGCTCTCCGCAAAGAGATCTTCTGGTTCAGGATCCTTTTGAGTCCTCCCAGCCCAGCCATCCTTCTATCCTTCCGTCAGAGTCCGAATCTGATTCAGATGACTCCGGTTCAGGATTTGAGTTCAGCCATGTCTCCCCTCTAGTGAAGGCGGTGAGAGAAGCTCTTGAATGGGAGGATCCAGCTGTCTCCTCCCCAAAACAACGAAAATATTTCAAGCAGCTATGCAAAGAGCGCTTGGACTTTCCATTTCTAGGGGAGCTGGGAGATATAATTACAGAAGAGTGGAGCAAAGTGGAAAGGAAAAATTCTCTGACCACAAAAATGGCGAAGCTGTATCCATTTAAACAAGAAAAGGTGAAGTACCTGGAATCTTCCCCAAGTGTGGATGCAGCTGTGATGCGTTTGGTCAAGCATGTCACCCTTCCAATGGAGGATACAGCCTCTTTTAGGGATCCGTTGGATAGGAGGATCGACGCTGACCTTAAACGAGCATATCTTTCGGCCGGCATGGCCTGTAAGCCAGCTTTGGCTTTGGCTACAATTTCAAAGGCCATGGAAGTCTGGATTAATGCCCTTGAGGGCACTCTTGGAGGAGTTTCGGAAGAAGTGCTCCAGAGCTCCCCAATCCAGGAGCTGAAGATGGCTGCGGGTTTTCTGGGGGAGGCGTCTCTAGACACCATTCGCCTTTTGGCTCGAGTTATGCTGGCTTCGGTTACGGCTAAACGCGCCCTTTGGCTTAGGCCTTGGGTTGCTGATGCTGCTTCCAAACAGGCGTGGTGCCGAATTCCCTTTGAGGGCTCTTCCCTCTTTGGGAAAAAATTGGATGCAGCCATAACTCGGGCCACAGGTGGAAAATCTGGGTTCCTCCCTCAGGATAAACGCCCAGGCGCTCAGAAGCGCTCTTTCCCGAGAAGACAAACTACCAATCGTGCCAGGGAAGCACGCAGCTACAGACCAGGCAAGTCCTACGGAAGAGGTTGGAAGTCAAGGCAATCCACCTTCCAGAAAGGCTCTAAAGGCTCTTCGTCTGGTGACCGGGAGGCCACCAAATCCTTTTGAGGTTGGGCCCGTCCAGGCCTTCCCGGTAGGGGCCAGGTTGCTCCAATTTCGGGATGTCTGGGCGGCCTCGATTCAGGATCCCTGGGTGTTAAACATCGTGTCCCAGGGACATTCGTGGGCGTTCGACAACGTTCCCAAACCCAGGTTTGTCGCAACCTCACTTCCTCCTTCGGCAGAAAAAAAAAAGATTCTTCTCGCCTACGTGGACTCCTTACTGGTTCAGCGAGCTGTTGTGCCAGTTCCCGAGGCAGAACGAGGTTTGGGAGTCTATTCACCTCTGTTTCTCGTCCAGAAGAAGAACGGCACCTGGCGTCCGGTAATAGACCTCACATATCTCAACAGGTCTATCCATCAAGAGAGGTTCAAAATGGAGTCCCTAGTCACCATACAACATTCGATTCTCCCAGGAGATTGGTTGGCATCGATCGACCTAAAAGATGCGTACTTCCACGTTCCTGTGGCAAAAGAGTACCATCAGTTCCTCCGGTTTGCTGTAGGTCATGCTCACATGCAATTTACGTGTCTTCCCTTCGGGCTCTCAACTTCGCCTCGCACGTTCTTGAAAACCTTGCTGGCAGTTGTTGCTCTCATCAGGACCAGAGGCATCAGATTGCATCATTATCTGGACGATCTCCTCCTTCTGTCCCAGGACAAGCATCAGTTACTCTTACATCTAGAACAAGTGACATCTACGCTTCAGGAATTCGGTTGGATTCTGAATCTAGAAAAGAGCCATCTGGTGCCTACGCAGTCGCTGGTGTTTCTCGGGGCACTGTTCAACACGGTGAAGTGCACCATTTCCCTGCCAGAAGAGAAAATTCCTGTAGTCCAGAGCAGGGTGTCTCACGCTCTCGCTGCCTCTCGTCTCACTGCTCGTCAGTGTCTAAAGGTAGTAGGGACGCTTGTAGCCACCTCGCCTATGGTGAAGTGGGCTATGTGGAAGCTGAGACCCTTCCAGAAGGGGTTTCTCCAACAGTGGACAACGGAGAGTTTGTCACAGGTTATTCACCTGACTCCATTCATGAAGGGATGCCTTCCCTGGTGGTTACGCCGTACAAATCTGACCAACTGCCACTCAATCGCTCCGATTTCCTGGGTAACGATAACCTCCGATGCCAGCAATACCGGTTGGGGAGCCCACTGTCTGACCGAAGTGGCAGAAGGCAGATGGAACTTCCCAGGTCACGGAGTAGTGTCCAACGTTCTAGAACTTCGAGCCGCCCTCAAAGCACTCCAGGCTTTTCACCATCTAACACAGGGGGCTTCAGTGCTGTTAAGGATGGACAACACCACGGCAGTGGCTTATGTCAAGAGGCAGGGTGGTACACGCAGTATGTCTCTCCTCCAAGAAACAGAACCGATCATGACATGGGCTCAGCATCATCTGGCCAATCTTTCAGCGGTCTTTGTCCCGGGAGTGTTGAATGTGGAGGCAGACTTCCTATCTCGTTTCCAACTAGACAACAACGAGTGGTCCCTCCACCAAGAGGTGTTCAACTGGGTGCTGTCCCTGGGGATTTCACCCGAAGTGGATCTGTTTGCGAGTCCACGCAACAGGAAGCTTCGGAAGTACTACACGAGATTCAGAGATCCTCAAGCTTTCGGAGTGGATGCCCTCACGGACAGGTGGAACTTCCAGTCTGCTTATGCCTTTCCACCAGTGCCAATAGTACTCCAATTCCTGAGGAGACTGAAGATGGAGGAAGTAGAGATCGTGGCAATAATCCCCTTCTGGCCCAACAGGCCATGGTTTCCCCTGCTGTCCCTTCTGAGCTTCAGGGATCCATTCCCTCTACCTCTCAGGTTGGACCTTCTGTCTCAGGGTCCTACTCTGCACCCATGCCCTGCACGGCTGCACCTCAGGGCTTGGTTTTTGAGAGGGGGAGGTTGGAAGCTCTCGGATGTCCAGAGGAGGTGATTCCGACTCTCATGAGTTCAAGAAGGCCCAGCATCAACAGGGTATATGAAAGGATATGGGCCAGGTTCATGAGTCATCAGGCCCAGGGGTCAGGTCCAGTAGGTACACCTACTGTTCAGCAGATCTTAAGTTTCTTGCAGTCTGGTCTGGATCTGCCCCTCTCGGTTAGTTCTCTCCGGGTGCAAGTATCCGCCATTTCAGCCTTTACCGGAATTCAGTGGGCAAGTCATCATCTGATCCAGCAATTTTTTAAGGGAGCAGTCAGGCTTAGGCCTCAGAGAAGGCCAAGATTCCCAAAATGGGATCTTCCTTTAGTTTTGGAATTTTTTTCTTCAAAGGATGTTGCTTCCATGTCTGTCAAGGAACTTACGTTGAAGACAGCATTTTTGGTGGCCATTTCCTCTGCTAAAAGGGTCTCCGAGATACACAATCTGGGTCACAAAGAACCTTTTTTGACCTTTTTTCAAGACAGGGTGGTCTTTATCCCTATGCTAGGGTCAAATCCAAAAGTGACCTCTGTCTTCCATGAAAATGCTGAGATAGTTCTTCCCACCTTCAGAACTGATGAGAATTCTTCGATCCATCCTCTAGACGTGGGCAACACTTTAAGTCAATATTTGGAGGCCACATCCTCCTTCCACCAATCGGATTTCCTTTTTGTTCTGCTACATGGCAAAAAGAAAGGAATGCGTGCATCTTCCAGAGCAGTGGCTGCGTGGATCGTTCAGGCTATCCAATGGGCGTATAGAGCAAAGGGCTTGGCTCCTCCAGAGGCGATTACAGCTCACTCTACAAGAAGCGTCGCTACGTCTTGGGCAGCTTCCAAGCATGTCGCACCTGACATGATCTGCAAGGCAGCATCTTGGTCATCTGTTAATACTTTTCTTTCCCATTATTGTTTTGAACCTGCTGCTTTATCTTCCGTTAATTTTGGCGTTCAAGTCTTGTCAGTTGACAGTGCCAATTAAAGTTTCTTTGTTCAGCATCTTCCCACCCGGGAGTGTATAGCGAGTTATTTCCCAAACGTATGCTGCCATGGAGTCTGTCAGGAAAACGGAAAATTGATATCAAATACTTACCGTAATTTTCCTTTCCTGATGGACTCCATGGCAGCAGGAGTCCCCTCCCAATTCCTGAGTAGGCTAGTTACAGAACACTGATGCTGAAAGGGAGCAAAGATTTATGGGAGTGGGGTCCTATGAGGTAGAGGAGGAGGCGGGGCCTACCCAAACGTATGCTGCCATGGAGTCCATCAGGAAAGGAAAATTACGGTAAGTATTTGATATCAATTTTCCGTTTTCTTTTGGTGGTATTTGATCACCTGCGCGATTTTTACTTTTTGCGCTATAAACAAAAAAAGAGCGACAATTTTGAAAAAATAACAATATTTTTCACATTTTTTTATATGAAATTCCCCCCCCCCCCCAAAAAAAATGTAAAAATCTAATTTTTTTTTAATTTTTGGCCAATTTGTTTTTCTGCTACATATGTTTGGTTAAAAAAAAAAATCACAATAAGCGTATTTTGATTGGTTTGCGCAAAAGTTATTGCGTTTACTAACTAAGGGAAAGATTTCTGTCATTTTTGGTGTTTTTTTTTAACGAGTAATGGCGGCGATCTGCGATTTTTTTGCGGGACTGCGACATTGCGGCGGACAGATCGGACCCTTGGCTGACATTTTTGATACTTTTGGGGTTACCAGTGACATTACTGCAGTAATCAGTGCTATACATATGCACTGTTACTGTAAAAATGACACTGGCACGGAAGGGGTTAATTTTATTGGAGAGGGAGGGGTTAATGTATGCCTGGTGCTTACCAGTGTTGGGGGTAACTAGTTACAAAGTAACTGATTACAGTAACTACATTACTTTTTATAGTAACTAAGTAAAGTAACTAGTTACAATACTAATATTGGTAACTACACTACTTTACTAGGCTATAAAAACGCGCTTTCCTGCGTTACCCAAGCCGTGCGATACAATCGTTATTTCGAAGAATAGAGAGGGATGAAGTTTATGACTTTTTGTTGCACTTTATGTTTTATTCTGTTTTTTCAGCTTTTGTTCTCCTGTTTCCCAAAGCCTGTGTTTATACAATAAACTCTATGCAGAAAGAGTGTCATGTATCTTCTTCTACACGGTCAATTAAGAAAGAGGAGAGTAAAGTACAGTAAAACCTTGGTTTGAGAGTAACTTGGTTTGAGAGCGCTTTGCAAGACAAGCAAATTTTTAAAATAAATTTTGACTTGATATACAAGCGATGTCTTGATATACAAGTAGCGTCATGTATAAAAAAGAAGAGAGGAGCCTCTAAAGTGTAGCAATATGGTTACATTAAATGAAGGTTCAATATTTAGCAACTCACATGGTTGATGATTAAAACAGGCACATCTAAGTATGTAGGCATCTGGGGTAAAGCTGTCCACGTAGACCATCTTCTGCACAGCCATCTTCATCATCCCTTCCCTGCTGCACTCCACGAGTGATTCAAAGCCTCACTTTCAGATCACTCTACTGCAGGCTATTCTTCCCCGTCATGATTGCAGACTGACAGTGGTAAGAGCCGGTGATTCAGAAGATGGTCTATGTGGACAGCTTTACCCCGGATGCCTGCATACTTAGATGTGCATATTTTAATCATCAACCATGTGAGTTGCTAAATGTTGAACCTTCATTAAATGTAACCATATTGCTACACTCTTATCTCTCTTATATTCTGTAGCTCTGCTAAATTTTGCTTCTAATCCCCTTGGGAAGGCTGCATATTGTGGATGGACATTTTATGGTTACACAACCTATCACATTGCTATAATCTTTGTTTATAGACTATACTATTATATGACTTATGGGGAAATTCGCTTTGATAAATGAGTGCTTTGGATTACAAGCATGTTTCCAGAACGAATTATGCTCGCAATCCAAGGTTTTACTGTACTGTAATAAGTAGTGAAGTTACTTTTCAAATGCAGTAACTAGTAAAGTAATCTCATTACAATTTACAGAAGTAACTAGTAACTAGTTACATTTTTTGAGTAACTACCCCAACACTGGTGCTTACTAACGTGTGTGGGGGGAGGTGACTGTGTGACACAGGGACAGATCGCTTGTTTAGCTATGCTGAACCCTGCAATCTGTCCCTGTCTGTCACTTAGGAGATCCGCCCGCTTTGTTTACACAAGCGGGCGGATCTCCAAACTCGATTCCCCGACGATCGGGGAAGAGCGGCGGCGATCGCCGCTGCTCCTCCCCTGGCCCGACTCCCGCTGTGACTGAATATAGCGGGAGCGAGCCTCCGGCGGCGCGCTGCCCACAAGGGGAGGAGTCCAGCGACGTAGGTCTACGTCGCTGGACGGGAACGAGCCACTGTGCCGCTTTAAGTCATTATGTTCCACAGGAAGATGACCAGACCCCATCAGTGTTCAGTCGCAGTGTATATACCCCAAATTGTACCCCTGGGCTTGACACTCTCAGCACAAGTAGGATCAAAACAGCCACAGAAGCAACCAATGGGCACACAGGTCAAATGTCCACTTCCACCCCAAAGACTCCCGGTGCCAGAAACCAAACTCTTTCCCCATCTTTCAACTCCGCTATGACAGACTTGTTCCGCACAATAAGTCAGACTTATAGTTCCACTTTGGCGGATTGCCAGCAGCTTCTACTGACTCTTTATGAATGCAGGGGAGAGACACAGAATAAGCCAAGCAGGTTTAAAGTATGTTAAAGAGTTAGGAAAAATAGCTGTGGCCCTATTGGGTGGGTTACAGATCGAAAACAAAGAGAGAATCTGACCGTAGAATGAAACAGGAAGTAATGTGAACAAGTTAACTGTTGCAGCTACTCAAGTTATAAGGTATCTAGAAGAAAAGCTCAATTGTGCCGGGAGACTGTAAAATACCTGGGATTCAGGGTGTCACAAGGCCAGTGACAGTTGGGAAAGGGCAGGTAAGAAGCTGTTTGTCAGATCCCTGCCCCAACCTGGGAGCAGCAGGATTCTGCCGGATTTGGATACCAGACCCTCTATAAATTGACAAAGGTGGGAGAGAAAGAGCCATTTCTATGGGAGGATGTCATGGTCTTACCTTCTTGCTGTTCTCCTTCGTTTGACATGTGCTGGCGGCTATCTTGGTTTCAGGGTTTCTTGTAGCCTCCCACTCTGCGGCTCCTCCTTCCCACTGGGAGGAGCTGGATGCCTAGCTCATATATATAGGAGGTCTGTGGCTTCAGTTCCTTGCTTGGTCCTCCTGTGTTCACATGCTTCTAAGACTGCTGCTGCTTCTGGTTCCTGATTCTGGCTTCGTCTGACTACCCTGCTGGTTCCTGATCCTGGCTTCGTCTGTCTACCCTGCTGGTTCCTGATCCCGGCTTCGTCTGACTACCCTCCTGGTTCCTGACCTCTGGCTTCGCAAGGACTCTGCCTCGGTTTCGCCATCCGTTTGGACTTTTGCTTTACAGCTTGATTTTCAATAAAGCCTTCTTATTTTCACTTATCTGTTGTTGTACGTTTGGTTCATGGTTCCGTGACATTAGGACCAAGCCATGAATTCTGACGGTACAGGGCCATCCTCGCTACCCACGCTGGTTGCCAGACTTGATCAGCAGGATCACCTGTTGGGTCGGTTCGCCGTGGCGTTGCAAACCCTGCTTGAACGCACGGCTCATTTCGCTCCCGTTGCCGATGGGTCGGTTGTCGCTCCTGGGCCCGCTCCTACTGCCGCTCCGGTTGTTGCGCCAGAGTCTACCCCGACACCTGTTGTTGCGCCTGCGGTGTTTCGGGGTATGACCGGTTCTGCCCCCCTTCCACAGCGCTTTGGGGGAGAGCCAACTCAGTGTCGAGGTTTCCTTAACCAGGTGGGCATTTATTTTGAGTTGCTGCCACATGCCTTTCCTACTGAGAGATCAAAGGTGGGCTTCTTAATTTCGCTGCTCTCGGACAAGGCCTTGGCCTGGGCCAGCCCTTTATGGGAGAACAACAATCCGGTGGTTGCCGGGTTTTCCGGTTTTGTTGCTTCTCTTCGGAGGGTATTCGATGTGCCGGCTCGTGCTGCCTCTGCTGCGAAGCTCCTTATGTCCATCAGACAGGGTTCACGATCCGTAGCTGAATACGCCATTGAGTTTCGTACCCTGGCAGCAGAGGTGGGCTGGAATAATGAGGCTCTGGTCGCTGCTTTCTCTCATGGTCTCTCGGATGCCTTGAAGGATGAGGTTGCAGCTAAGGACCTACCAGTGGAGCTCGAGTCTCTTATTTCTTTCCTGATTTTGATTGACACCAGACTCAGGGAGAGACCTTCCTTTAAGGAGAGTCTGCGGAGGCCTCCTAACAGATTGGCGCCTACCTTTGCTGTCCCACCCGTGCCTCCCTCTCCTCCCACGCCTCCTGGGGATGACTTGGCTGGGGATGAACCCATGCAGCTGGGCTTTGCTCGCCTGTCCGAGGGGGAGAGGGTACTCCGGAGACGCGAGGGCCGATGCATGTACTGTGGTCTCGGTGGGCATTTTCGGTTGGCATGTCCGAACCGTCCGGGAAACGCTCGCACCTGAGATCCTGTCGGGGGCAGATCTTGGGTGGAGTCTCCTCGTCCCCGGTTTCCCGTGTTGACAAACCACTGATCACTGTTGTCCTCTCCTGGGTCGGGGGCTCAGTGACGACCCAGGCGTTGGTGGACTCTGGTGCTGGTGGTTTGTTCATTGATAGTGTGTTCGCTGCCGCCAATTCCATTCCTCTGCAGGCCCGAGGTTCTCCACTGGCTCTTGAGGCGATAGACGGCAGACCCCTTCTGCTGCCACACGTGACTCATGAGACCCTTCCAGTGGGGATAGCCATTGGTGCCGTTCACAGAGAGTCGGTCTGCTTCCAGGTTATTTCGTCTCCACACTACTCGGTGGTCTTGGGGTACCCCTGGCTCCAGAAGCATAATCCGACTTTCGATTGGAGATCGGCCGAGATCCTCTCGTGGTCACCACAGTGTGGGGCTAGTTGCATCCATGGGCCTGTCAAGTTGCTGTGTACTTCCTCGGACTCTCTGTTGCCTCCTGAATACGAGGAGTACCGGGATGTATTCGATAAGGTGCGCGCGGTTGCCCTACCTCCGCACCGCCCATACGATTGTGCCATCGAGTTACAACCTGGTGCCGTTCCTCCTCGTGGCAAGGTCTATCCACTGTCGGTAGCGGAGAATGAGGCCATGGAGGAGTACGTGAAGGAGGCGCTTTCACGCGGACACATTCGCAAATCCTCGTCCCCGGCAGGGGCTGGATTTTTCTTTGTGAAAAAGAAGGGCGGTGAGTTGAGGCCTTGCATCGATTACAGGGGTCTCAATCGCATCACGATCAAGAACGCTTACCCGATACCCTTGATTTCCGAGCTGTTCGATCGCCTTAAAGGGGCCACGGTCTTTACCAAACTCGACCTGAGGGCGGCATATAACCTCGTAAGGATCAAGGCGGGCGATGAGTGGAAGACCGCGTTTAACACCAGGACCGGTCATTATAAATCCTTGGTTATGCCCTTTGGGTTGTGCAATGCGCCCGCAGTCTTTCAGGAATTCATCAACGATGTTTTCCGTGACCTGTTGCAGCAGTGTGTGGTGGTCTATTTGGATGACATCTTGGTATATTCTGAATCCATGGAGACTCACATTCTGGATGTCAGACGAGTGTTGCAACGGTTACGAGAGAACAAGCTGTTCGGTAAGCTTGAGAAATGCGAATTTCACTGATCCCAGGTAACCTTCTTAGGTTACATCATTTCCGCTGAGGGGTTCTCCATGGATCCTGAGAAGGTTTCGGCTGTCTTACAGTGGCCCCAGCCCAGTGGCCTTCGCTCCCTGCAGCGCTTTTTGGGCTTCGCCAATTATTATCGGAAGTTCATCAGGGACTTTTCCATGCTAGCCAAGCCTCTCACGGATCTGACCAGGAAGGGCAGTAATTCCCAGGTCTGGCCGCTCGAGGCCATCCGAGCTTTTGAGGCTCTAAAGTCCGCCTTTGTGTCGGCTCCGATTCTGTCGCATCCCAACCCTGGGTTGCCCTTTGTCCTCGAGGTGGACGCGTCTGAGACGGGAGTAGGCGCCCTTCTGTCTCAGCGTAGAACACCAGAGGGTCCTCTGCTTCCTTGTGGGTTTTACTCCCGGAAACTGTCTTCCGCGGAGTGCAACTATCAGATTGGTGACAGGGAGTTATTGGCCATCGTGCAGGCCCTTAAAGAATGGAGGCACTTGCTCGAGGGTTCGGTGGTTCCGGTCCTCATCCTGACGGACCACAAGAATCTGACCTACCTTTCTGAGGCCAAGAGATTGACACCACGTCAGGCCAGATGGGCTCTGTTCTTGTCACGTTTTAATTACGTGGTCTCCTACCTACCCGGTTCCAAGAACATCAGGGCGGATGCCTTATCACGGCAGTACTCCGACCTGTCCAGGGAGGAGTCAATTCCGACTTCGGTCATACCTCCGAATCAGATCCTGGCCGCCATTCGCACCAGCCTGACCTCTCCCCTGGGTGAGCAGATTTTGGCGGCTCAATCTGGTGCTCCCTCTGGGAGACCCAACGGCAGATGTTTTGTGCCTGAGGAGTTGCGCACTCGGTTGTTGCGAACCTACCATAACTCCAAGACCGCGGGGCATCCTGGAAAGAATCAGCTGTCCTGGGCTGTTTCACGTCTGTTCTGGTGGCCTTCCCTACGTTCCGACATTGCCGCATATGTAGCGGCATGCTCCGTTTGTGCCCAGAGTAAGTCCCCTCGGCACCTTCCGTTGGGCCTTCTGCAACCCATAGCCACCGGGGAGCGCCCATGGTCACACCTGGGCATGGATTTCATTGTGGACCTCCCTGCATCCCGAGGCCATACGGTCATTCTCATGATTGTGGATCGGTTTTCCAAAATGTGCCACTGTGTTCCTCTCAAGAAGTTACCCTCTGCACAGGAGTTGGCCACGATTTTTGCCAGGGAGGTCTTCCGGTTGCACGGTTTGCCCAAGGAGATTGTGTCGGATCGGGGGAGTCAGTTTGTCTCCAGGTTCTGGCGCGCCTTTTGCTCCCAGTTGGGGATTCATCTCTCCTTCTCCTCGGCCTACCAACCTTAGTCCAATGGGGCCGCAGAACGATCCAATCAGGCCTTGGAGCAATTCCTTCGTTGCTATGTCTCCGATCACCAAGACAATTGGGTTGACCTCCTGCCTTGGGCTGAGTTTGCCAGGAACACGGAGGTGAACTCTTCCTCTGGGACGTCTCCCTTCATGGCCAATTATGGGTTCCAACCTGCCGTGTTACCGGAGGTATTCTCTCCCCAGGATATTCCGGCTGTGGAGGATCACCTTTCCGTCCTACGTGCTTCTTGGGTACAGATCCAGAAGTCCCTTGAGACTCCAGGCTGATCGCAGACGAGCGCCTGCTCCTTCCTACCAGGCCGGAGACCGTGTATGGTTGTCCACCCGCAACCTCAACCTTCGAGTGCCCACTCCCAAGCTGGCGCCTCGCTTTGTTGGTCCCTTCCAAATGCTTCGCAGGGTAAACCCGGTAGCCTATGCCCTTGCGCTTCCTCCTGGCATGCGGATCTCCAACGTGTTTCATGTCTCCCTGTTGAAGCCACTGGTGTGTAATCGTTTCACTTCCTCGGTTCCTCGGCCTCGTCCGGTCCAAGTGGGCAATCGTGAGGAGTATGAGGTGAGCAATATCCTGGACTCACGCCTGGTCCGCGGTCGGGTGCAGTTTTTGGTTCATTGGCGTGGTTATGGTCCAGAGGAGCGTTCCTGGGTTCCCTCTGCAGATGTCCATGCTCCTGCCTTTCTCCGTGCCTTCCACGCACACTTCCCTCAGAAACCGTTCTTTACTCCGCGGAGGAGGGGCCCTTGAGGGGGAGGTACTGTCATGGTCTTACCTTCTTGCTGTTCTCCTTCGTTTGACATGTGCTGGCGGCCATCTTGGTTTCTGGGTTTCTTGTAGCCTCCCACTCTGCGGCTCCTCCTTCCCACTGGGAGGAGCTGGATGCCTAGCTCATATATATAGGAGGTCTGTGGCTTCAGTTCCTTGCTTGGTCCTCCTGTGTTCACATGCTTCTAAGACTGCTGCTGCTTCTGGTTCCTGATTCTGGCTTCGTCTGACTACCCTGCTGGTTCCTGATCCTGGCTTCGTCTGTCTACCCTGCTGGTTCCTGATCCCGGCTTCGTCTGACTACCCTCCTGGTTCCTGACCTCTGGCTTCGCAAGGACTCTGCCTCGGTTTCGCCATCCGTTTGGACTTTTGCTTTACAGCTTGATTTTCAATAAAGCCTTCTTATTTTCACTTATCTGTTGTTGTACGTTTGGTTCATGGTTCCGTGACAGAAGAACAATAGCAGTGGGAGTCCTGACATAGTAACTGGGATCATGGCAACGCCCTGTGGTGTACCTTTCAAAACAACTGAACACTGTAGGACAGGGTTGGTCTCCTAGCCTGCGGGCCGTCGCCGCAACAGCCCTCTTGGTGGCCGAAACTGACAAGCTATCGCTTGGTCAGGTAACCCATGTCTGGGTCCCACACCAGGTACAGGCATTGATAGATTACAAAGGAAATCACTGGTTCGCTAACAGCTAGATGGTCAAATTCCAGGCCATGCTGTGTGAAAATCCTCGAATCCATTTAGAGACTGTTAATACCCTAAACCCAGCCACTCTGCTTCTCACCCCACCAGAACCTCTGGCACATGACTGCCTTAAGGTCATGGATGAAGTCTATGCAAGTCGGTTTTCTTTGGGAGGTTCGAGGAACAGAGACTTGCCTGCGGGTATTAACTTGTCTTCTGGCAGAGCCTTCCTGGCAATGCCTTTCTTATTCTCCATGCTCACGGAGCCCTGTATAGGGAAAGAGGGCTCATTACATCTGGAGGGAGGAGCATCAAGTATGGGACAGAAATACTGGAACTCTTGGAAGACGTATGGGCCCCATCTGGAGTTGCAGTGATCCACTGTAGCGGCCATCAGAAGGGAGACTTCCAGGAGACTTCCAGGTAGCTAGAGACAACAGGACATCAGACTGAGTGGCCAGGGATACAGCATTCCAGCGGCCCCCACAACAGATAATGGCCCCCCTGTTCCCGGTACCACTTTCTGAATGGGATCCAATCTACACTAAAGCAGAACAAGAATGGATAGAGACTGAACCCGGAAAGTACAGGGAAGACCGGTGGCATCAGTTGCAGGATGAAAGAATTGTCATCCCAGCTGCAGTGGCAACTGAGTTAGTGACAGAATTCCACAGGGGAACACACATAGGCAAGACTGCCATTGAAAAGGCCCTAGAGACACATTTTTATATTCCTTGACTAGCCACACTGGCACAAGCTGCAGCCAGCAGATGCTGGGAGTACAAGCTGTAGGAGCCTCACCAATAGAATTACTGGTTAAATTCACTGTAATGCCTCCCTCAGGAGGATACAAATATTTGCTGGTGGCCATCTGCACCTATTCGGGCTGGGTGGAGGCCTGGCCCACACAAACTGAGACTACAAAAGAAGTGGTCAAATGCCTGCTCCATTAAATCATCCCCAGATATGGAATCCCCTCATCCATAGGGGATGAGCCCAGCCTTTGTTCACAAGTGCTTCCAGGAATTAGCAACAGCACTCAAGATCACTTGGAAACTGCACATCACATATCGACCTCAAAGTTCTGGGAAAGTGGAAAGGATGAATCGTAACCTGAAATCGCAACTGGCCAAACTCTGTCAGGAAACCCAAATGAAGTGGACCTTGATGCTGCCCATTACTCTGCTGAGAATTCAGAGTACTTCAACAAAGAGGATAAAATTGCCCCCTTTTGAAGTACTATATGGTAGGCCCCCACTTATCATAAAAGACATCAAGGAAGACTTATACCAGATGGGGGGTGGTGAACCGCGAAAATGTTACAGAAATTAGGGGAGAATATGCAGGACATAGGGAAATGGGTCCAGGAAAAACTCCCCATAAGTCTGTTAAACCCAGTCCATCCCTTTAGGCCAGGAGATACAGTATAGGTAAAAGAGTGGAGCACAACCACCTAAGGGCAAAAATGGAGGGGTCCTTATATTGTTCTACTTTCAACCCCCCACAGCCATTAAGGTGGCTGAGGTGACCCCCTGAATACACCACTCCAGGGTAAAGCGAACTGCTGACCACACAGACTCCTGGCTGAGTACAGTAGACCCTCAGGACCCGTTAAAGCTAAAACTTACCAGAGAAATTAGAGGGAAGAACTCCAGCCCTGCTTCCAACACATACCTGGAAGCTGTTGGCTCAACATACGGTGGAAGAATAGGACATCTGATATCTGCTAGCTCTGCTCCAGTCACACCCGGAAGCTGACTGGTCAACGCACAGCCGAAGCTGGGAATATTCACCGATATGATGTTTGTTAGAAATGGTTTAATAAGCTTACTGGTAACCATGGTGATAATATTGGAAATACCCGTAAGGGGGGAGGGCACATCATGTGCCCCCTTTTTTTTTTTTTACTAAGGTGGGCCCCGTAACCACCAAAATGTTGCTGTGACATTCATATTACAAATGTGAAGGCGTGGTAACTGGCATCTGTGTGCATAATGAAACCACCTATTCAATGTGCACTGTAGGGGACCAGGTAACCTGTTATGACCCCACCTATGCACCTACCAAAATTTAGTTAGCCGTGGCTCCACAGGCCAGCTAATAAACTGTACTCTAATAACCAACCCCAAAGTAGCAGCAAGCTTGGTTTTTGAGGGCACCTGGCCTCTAGAAAGGGAGTTGGAAAGACAATGGATGATCCCCTGAACGTAGTGTTTAATCAAAATTATCAGGCTACAAGCTGTATTAGAAATCATTACTAATGTGTCTGAAAATTCTTTTAATTTACTAGCTAAGCAAGAAACCAAGCTACGTACCGGTATTTACCAGAATATGCTTGCTTTAAATGACTTGCTAGCTGCATAGGGAGGGGTGTGTATAAGTTCAATCTGAGTAATTGCTGTCTGAAGTTTGATGACCATGGGAAATCTAGCTCATATACCTGTACAGACCTGGGATGGGTTTAATGCTGGCAGTTGGTTTGGGGATTGGTTCCCAAATGCAAGTGGGCTAAAAGCCATGTTAGGGGTAGCAATGGTAATAATGGCCGTCTGCATTTTTCTTCCTTGTCTTATTCCCCTTGTGGCCAGGGCGATCTGAGGTTTTATTGAGGCCACTGTAGAAAGGAAGGCAGCAGCCCATGTAATGGCCGTGTGGAAGTATCAACCATTAGCTCCCTGGGACGAACCAGAAGTACCATAACTCATTCCCACATTCCAGAGGTTTCCCCTCTTAATTCAGTGTTTTTGCAATGATGCTATGTGATGCTTAGTCTCCGCTCAAACTCTCGCTACGATAGCATCAAAGGGGGGAATGTGGCATCACCTGGAAAGCCTTCTAAAATGGTGGATAGTTAGCCAAACAAAATGGTAGATTCTGTGTTACTACAGAGACCAAGACAGGAGAGTCAAGCTGAGTATTTTAGACCCCCCCCCCCTCCTCTTTCACTATCTCTTCCTCTCTGTTCTCCTAGAACTAACAAGAAAACAGATAAGCGTGAAGCCAGGAATGTAAATTGCCATAGATAAATGTTACAAGGAAAATCTGTATGAGAAGGATATGTATTGCTAGTTAGGGAAATATGTATCTGTGACGTAACTGTTGTTTTAAATATGTGATTTACACTCTTATTTGGTCACTTGGCAAATGGGCATGAGCTGGGCTAAGTCATTTTTGCTAGTGAATAAAAAAAGGTTTGTTTTCCTAAAGTTAGCGTCCGAATTCCATTCCTGGTGTCCCACAACTGTTTGCTGCAACATTTCCACAATGAAAGTGAGGGAAAAAGAATTTTAGATCAACCCACAGTGGTACAGTCATCTTCAGACAGTGTATCTCTGTTATTTTAAAATGCATATTCTTTTTTTGACCCTTATGCTGGCCATACTCTAGTGTTTCTCAAACTTTTTTCAGTCAAGGCACCCTTTAAAATTATGGACGATCTTGAGGCACCCTCCCAAATAATGGACAGTCTCGAGGCACCCTCCCAAATTATAGACAGTCTCGAGGCACCCTCCAAAATTATGGACAATCTTGGGGCACCTTATCCTGAATTGTAAAAACGACAGTATTCTAATAGTTTTACATAATGCAGCAACATCCAGACACGTAGGACACCCAATGTCGGAGGTGCTGTTAGTACTGACTAGTATCCAATGTTTCTCTTCTCCCTCAGTTTTTCTCCATCACTTAGCTAATGAGACCTTAAAGCTGATATAGAGGAAGCAGGGGAGGGTCAAACTAACATACTATGCAGATGGCTGACATATTCCTTATCAGCTGATGATGTCATTGGTCGTTAGCAGGTTGGCAGATAGAAGGTCGTAATGGTGCACAAGGAAAACCTGTAACTAAAAAGGCAGCCTTCATCCACCCCGCAGCCTTGTATACAATTTTTGGGCAATTTTTAGGCATTTTGCTGAGGCACTTCTAATGAAACCCTAAGGCACCCCAGGGTGCCTGGGCACCCTGCTTGAAAAAGGTTGCCATACTCTAAACGAAAAATCGTTCAAACGCATTTTTGAAAAATGAACAGTCGGCTGTGAGAGCGGACGATCGTGCCGTCATGTAATGACCGATAAATCATTCAATGAACATAAATGAATCAGTTTTTTGTTCATTTTTTCACATATACCTAGTGCATACAGTTTGGACAAGAAACACATTAACCTTTCAATTTATCGCTCATTTGGCAGATAATTTCCAAACTTGTCCTTTGTTTTTTGGCTCAAAAACATCACAACCGCTTACCGATTTGTGTCCATTAACTGCAAGAAAAACAAATGAACTGTCCAAATGAGTGAATTTCGGTCGATGTTTCGTATAGCGTATGGACTTCATTAGTAAACAGGTCAACAAACGCTGTGTATATACGTCAGTACTTTGACATTAATACCAGGGTTATGGCAGCTGTTACACATTTTTGTAAATATTTTATTCTATCTTTTCATGTGACAACACTGAAGAAATTACACTATGCTACAATGTAAAGTAGTGAGTGTACAGCTTGTATAACAGTGTAAATTTGCTGTCCCCTCCAAATAACTCAACACACAGCCATTAATGTCTAAACCGCTGGCAACAAAAGTTAGTACAACCCTAAATGAAAATGTCCAAATTGGGCCCAATTAGCCATTTTCCCTCCATGGTGTCATGTGACTCGTTAGTGTTACAAGGTCTCAGGTGTGAATGGGGAGCAGGTGTGTTAAATTTAGTGTTATCACTCTCACTCTCTCATACTGGTCATTGGAAGTTCAACATGGCACCTCATGGAAAGGACTCTCTGAGGATCTAAAAAAAATAATTATTGCTCTACATAAAGATGGCTTAGGCTATAAGAAGATTGCCAAGACCCTAAAACTGAGCTGCAGCACGGTGGCCAAGACCATACAGCGGTTTAACAGGACAGGGTACACTCAGAACAGGCCTCGCCATGGTCGACCAAAAAAACTTAAGTGCATGTGCTCAGCGTCATATCCAGAGGTTGTCTTTGGGAAATAGACATATGAGTGCTGCCAGCATTGCTGCAAAGTTCGAAGGGGTGGGGGGTCAGCCTGTCAGTGCTCAGACCAAATGCCGAACACTGCATCAAATTGGTCTGCATGGCTGTCGTCCCAGAAGAAAGCCTCTTCTAAAGATGATGCACAAGAAAGCCTGCAAACAGTTTGCTAGAGACAAGCAGACTAAGGACATGGATTACTGGAACCATGTCCTGTGGTCTGATGAGACCAAGATAAACTAATTTGGTTCAGATGGTGTCAAGCGTGTGTTAAGGCAACCAGGTGAGGAGTACAAAGACAATTGTGTCTTGCCTACAGTCAAGCAGGGTGGTGGGAGTGTCATGGTCTGGGGCTGCATGAGTGCTGCCGGCACTGGGGAGCTACAGTTCATTGAGGGAACCATGAATGCCAACATGTACTGTGACATACTGAAGCAGAGCATGATCCCCTCCCTTCGGAGACTGGGCTGCAGAGCAGTATTTCAACATAACAACCCTAAACCTCCAAGATGACCACTGCCTTGCTAAAGAAGCTGATGGTAAAGGTGATGGACTGGCCAAGCATGTCTCCAGACCTAAACCCTATTGAGCATCTGTGGGGCATCCTCAGACAGAAGTTGGAAGAGGGCAAGGTCTCTAACATCCACCAGCTCTGTGATGTCATCATGGAGGAGTGGAAGAGGGCTCCAGTGGTAACCTGAGAAGCTCTGGTGAACTCCGTGCCTCAGTGTTTAAAGATAAGGAAAACAATACCTTTGGGGGGTTACTACCAAACTGATCTTTACCTTGTAAGGGCCACCTTTACAGATAAGGGTGTGTGCATGGTGCCAGTACCTTCAGTTGGTGGACTCTATGTGAAGTGCTTTCTAGGACTTTTAATAACACTTTGTTGGCACTCCATCCCTGTGTATGTTTCAGAATGGCATTTTGATTCAATATTAGTACAAAATCATAGCTCCCAACTGTCCCTAATTTCGAGGGACTGTCCCTGATTTGGAACAAAGTCCCTCTGTCCCTCTTTCCCCCTCAAGTCTCCCTCATTTTGGTCTGAACTATATACCGTAGTTGGATATAAAATGCACTTTCTATCTTTCAAAAAGTGTTTCCCAGTGCTTAACCTTTCATCTTATTTCTAAATTGCTGTATATGTAAATTTCAAAAGCTAATATAAAGTAGTAGTGGGACAAAAAAAAAAAAGCACTTGTGGGTACAACTAATCATTTTTGTTTGAGTGTTTGATTTTTGAGTGACAGGGGGTGTGTCCTATGCCAACATCAGAGGCATAACTAGAACATTCAGGGCCCCGGTGCAAGAAACCATGAAGGGCCCCCGAACCCTGGCTGGGGCCCTTCCCACTGATCCTGGGGCCCTTTACTCCCTTTGCGGGGCCCTTTATTATGGTCCCACAGCGGGACCCTTTCACAAGTTCTGCAGTGGGCCCCCTTCCTGCCATCTTGGGGCCTCCCCACGGTGGTGGAATGCCAGGAACCGGGCGCAAGTGTGACCTTTGCGATCCTGGAAGTTCACCCACTGGTGTCAGTAGTTTTTATTGTTTGGTATTTTTTATCATTTTATTTTATTTTTTTACAATGTCACTGACTATGACTCTGTCCATTCAGAAAAGTAAGGAGCTGGTAAATTACATATTTTCTGACCCCTTCCTGGTTCTCTATTGTGACACATGCAGCAGCTGGCAGGAGAGGGGAGGGAGCACAGTGGGGGGGGGGAACCAAGGGAGCACACAGGGGCCCAAAGGCAGCAGAACACAAGTGAACTGGATAGGAGGAGCGGCGGGGGCAGCATACAGAGGAACCAACCTCCTCCATTTTCCTCCTGCAGCTACAGGAGGAAAAAGGGGGACAGTGATTTCTCAACATGCTGCCCCCCCCGCCACCCCTCCTATCCAGGTGTACAGGGGAGTCGCACAGGCCCCCTGGAGAACGGGGCCCGGTTGCAATTGCAACCCCTGTAGTTACGCCCCTGGCCTACGTACTTTTGCTAATAGGTGTCCCTCATTCCCATCTCAAAAAGTTGGGCGGGGCCGTATGCAATATAGAACACTGTTGGATATTGATGTGGTGAATTTTCACATTTTTGTTTAGTTGTTTATGATATTAGTGAAGCGCGGCACAGAATATTGTTTAGATTAAAAATCAATTCCAATTTTCATTTAGTAGACTAAACCCTCCAGTACATTTTAGTAGATGAAAATCAAATCGGTTTAGTTAAATTTTAATGCATTATTAATGCATTTTCATTACCTCAGGGTATGGGTAGTCTTCTCGTGTGGCTCTGAAGAAGAGGAATTCCTTGAAACGCGTTAGCCCAGGGGGTTTTCAGTGACTGTTATTTATACGTGTTGATGCATTGGTTAGAACTTACTGAGATCTGTAATGCGCTTTTTACTGTTACTTTTGTGAGTATAATACTTACCGTGTTTTTATACAATAAATTATTGGTGTCCCCGTTGAAGGAAGGTCAAGATCCGAGCCACGAAAAAGAGCAAGGGAGAACAAAATGTACGCTTTCCACGTACGATGGTAGATTTTCCTAGAAGTAGACTTCCTAGCCTTCAGTAGTGTGGGAATCACCAACCCAGACAAACCTCTATCCTACAGCACCTGGCTTTCAACAGTCAAGCCATCAAAGCCAGCGACTGTAAAGCAGGATGGAAGATTGGCCCTTTGGACAGCAGATCCTCCCTGAGAGGAAGTCTCCAAGAGGCGTCGGCGAACAGCCACACCAGGTCGGCATACCAAGACCGGCGAGGCCAATTCAGGGCCACTAGAATGACCGGAATTCCTTCTGCCTCGATCCTGCGCAAGAGTCTCGGCAGAAGCTTGAGGGAAATCGTAAATTAGATGATACCCGCCCCAGGGGCCACCAGTGCATCTGTGGCGTCTGCTAGCAGATTCTGTGACCATGCCACAATCCTGTGCACCTTCCTGTTGAGCCTAGATACCAACAGATCCACCTCGGGGTGCCCCCCCGGAGACACAGCTGATGAAACACCTCCGGATTAAGGGACCACTCCCCTTGGTCCAACGCCTGCCGACTGAGATAATCCTCCTGCCTGTTTTCCACCCCTGGAATGTGTATGATGGAGAGGGCCAGAACAAAATGTTCTGCCCACCGAAGAATGCTGGCTACTTGTTTGATTGGATTCCCACGAAACACCCCTGAAGGCGATCCATACAGTGATTCAGGCACAGCCTGATTGCTCAGAGTTCCAGGACATTGATCAAAAGTCTGGACTCTTCCAGTGTCCAAACTCCCTGAGCAGAGTGCCGACCCAGGACACCTAGCCACCCGGACAGACTGGCATCTGTGGTGACCACTGTCCAATACAGGGGGAGAAAAGATTTTCCCTAGCGAAGAGCTTTAGAGCGAAGCCACCAGATCAGAGACCCTTTTATTTTTGCAGCTCAGCTGGATCAGATTGTCAAGAGACTTTGGACACTTGTCCCATTTGGCCAAGATCTCCCTTTGCAGGGACCTCAAATGGAACTGTGTTAAAGGGACTGCCTTGAAGGTAGAAACCATCAGTCAGGCCCAGCACCCTCATGCGAGTCCGGGGGGATGACCACCTGCTGGACAGCAAGAGATGAATCGCAGCATGCAACTTCTGGAGTTTGTCCAGAGGAAGGAACACTCTGGTTAGAGCCGATTCCAGAGTCAGACCCAGATAGTCCAGTTTCGTGGAAGGAACCAGAGCAGACTTCTGAAAATTCAGAAGCCAGCCGAACTCCCTCAGAGTCCGTATAGTGATGTCCATGTTGTCCATCAGAGCAGTAGGAGACTCTGCTTGCAAGAGAAGGTCGTCCAGGTAACCCAGCACTGCGATTCCTCGCTAACGTAACAACGCCAGCACCGAAACCAACACCTTTGTGAAGATCCGAGGAGCAGAGGCGAGGCCAAAGGGTAACGCCACAAACTGATAATGCTCCTCTTCCACGGCAAAACAGAGGAAGCGTTGGTGACAGACACATATTGGGATGTGTAAGTAAGCATCCTTGATGTCGATAGAGGCAAGGAAATTCCCCTGATCAAGGAAGCCACCACTGTGCGAAAAGACTCTATTCGGAACTTCTGTACCTGCACAAAGCAGCTCGGGGATTTGAGATCCAGAATTGGACGCACCTTGCCTTCATTCTTCGGGACCGTGAACAAGTTTGATTAAAACCCCTGAAAACCGCTAATCTCATAAAGTTAAGTGAAATACATTTACAACTTATGCAATAAAACTAACATAGCAGATTGATATCAAGACTGGATGGACTTAAACCTCCCCAACTTCCCAGCTATATTACTCTAGGGAAGGGGAGAGGAGGGGGAAAAGAAGAGGAACTGGGAAGTCTGAGTGTTGCCTTCCCCCCCCCCCCCTTTTTTTTTTTTATTTTTTTTTTTTTTTAGGAGGAATGCCCAAAAATAAAGGGGGTGTACAGACACGCCGTGCAGTTGTAGCGGTGACCTCACCGTCCAAGTCTACAGTAACTATGGCATCTCAGACCGACCAGACAACAGCGATTAGGGTCACAGAGCCGCCTGCAAGTTTAGAGACACTCATGCATGCCATAGTAGACTGTAAGACAGCCTTGACCTCTAAAATTGATAGTGTACAATCAGATATTGGACTTATCCGTAAAGATATGGATACTTTTCGAGACAGAGTCACCGAGATGGAAATGCGGGTTTCAGGGGTAGAGGACGCACAGAAAAGTTACAACTCGGATGTTCAGCTGCTTAAAGCCAGGGTTAAGCAGCTGGAGATACGAGCAGAGGATGCAGAGAACCGCAATCGCAGGAACAATCTACGGATTATTGGTCTCCCAGAGGGGTCCGAGGGTGTAAACCCGGTGACCTTTATTGAGCACTTACTCCCGTCCATCCTTCCAGAAGCTAAGTTCTCTGCTTTTTTTTCAGTGGTACGTGCGCATCGGATACCAGTGAAACGAGGGCCTCCTGGCTCCCCTCCCCGCACATTTATTCTCAGGTTCCTTCATTATGGTGACCGGGACACTGTCTTACGAGCGGCCCGCTCTCAGGGTGAAGTGCAATACGAGGGTGGTAAACTTTTTATTTTTCCAGATTATTCTGTCGAAACACAGCGTCAGAGGAAATCATTTGATCAAGCCCGTTTTAAGTTAAGAGAAAAGGGGTTGAAATATAGTACTCTGTTCCCGGCTAAATTGCGGGTTCAAGACGGTGAACATGTGCGTTTTTTTTCTTCCCCTAAAGAGGTGTTATCCTGGCTTGAGACATATAAGTAAGACTGGAACTGAATTTTTTTTTTTTTTTTTTTTTTTGGGACTTCCTGGAAAACTGTAATGCATGATAAATTGTGATAATTTATAATATATATATATGGTTAGTGATAATATATATGTATATGTTTTTTTTTTCTCACAGTTTACTTTCCCAAATTTTATCCGATATTTGGGTGATTCGATATATAACTACTTTTGTCCTTTTTGAACGCCGGAGTCTTCTCCCCTCTCCCTTTTTTTTTTTTTTCTAAGGGGGGGGGGGGTAATATAGTGCCTTTTTTGACACTTACCCTCTAGGGTGGACTATGAGGTCCGCGGTGGGTGGGATACAAACCCTCTCCAATTTTGGGGAGACGGGTGGGGTGGGGGGGATGGGGATGTTTGAACAATACTCTGTTATTGTATTTATTAGTCAATTTTTATTTTTTTTTTTTGCATTGGCACACAAATCTATACATACCAAAATTGCTACTAAGAATGCAGATGAATACCAAATGGAGCAGCCTCCACCGGGCCCTGGGGAATACTGTAATATTTATTACTCATTCATTATCCTTAATACACTGTTTTATGAGTGGATATGGATTCTTTAAGGGTGATCTCTTGGAACACTAGGGGTTTGAATTCCCCGCAGAAACGCTCCTTAGTGTTCCAATATTTAAAATCTTTTAATCCCCATATATGTGTCCTTCAGGAGACCCACTTGCTGGGTACCCGAACGCTGGCTCTCAAGAAACCATGGGTTGGGCATCATTACCACTCCACGTTTTCTACGTATGCTCGTGGAGTCAGCATTCTTATCCATAAGTCTGTTCCGTTTAGACTACTGGATCTTTCCCTAGACCCGGATGGACGATTTGTTTTGCTCAATCTGCAGATATCATCTTTTACTTTATTGCTGGTAGGGTTATATATACCCCCGCCGGCTTCAGTCAGGCTGCTGCATAAAATCTTGAAAGAAATTGCAAAATACGAGAATGATAACATACTTATTGTGGGTGATTTTAATATGGTTCCAGACCCGAAAATGGATAGAATGACTGGAGATTCTTCCACCAGATCGGATCTTGCCGAATGGGCTGAGACTTATGGGTTGACGGATCTATGGCGTTGGCACCATCCCCACTCTAGGGAATATACCTGCCATTCCGCCACTTATAAATCCTTTTCTCGAATTGATTTAATGTTTGCAGGTGATTTACTCCTATCTCGGGTGCGGGAGATTCGGGTTCTTCCTCGTGGGATCTCTGACCATGCTCCACTTCTCCTAAATATGGAACTATCTGGCAACCCCTCTGATAGATTATGGCGATTATCCAGATATTGGATTTCTGATCCTGATATAAACCCTCTAGTGGCGCCCCAAATAGCGGCCTTTTGGGAGATAAACCGGGCACGGCATCAGTGGCTATGGTCTGGGATGCCTTTAAGGTTTGCACCCGGGGGTATTATCAGACAGCTATTGGGAAGATCCAACGATATAGGCGAACAAATTTACTGCAAAAAGAAAAAGAGGCTAGAGATATGGAAAATTTGTATATTCAAACTAGAGATCCCACAAATTATACACAATTTCAATCTTTGACCAGGGAGGTAATGGGAATACGTACAGTTTTTACACAGAAAAAACTCCTTTCTCAATCCCAAGGTGTTTTCGTACAAGGAGAGTATAACGGTAAAATGCATGCGCAAATTTCTAGGGAACAGACAATTGGGTATAGTATAGCACACATTCAGGATCAATCAGGCACACTTCATTCTAATCCAGAAACCATCAATCACAATTTCACTGGTTATTATCAGGCCCTATATAATACTAGGGTCAATTATTCAGGAGATGAATTGGATCACTATTTGCAGGTAGTGGACTTTCCGGTCTTAACCGATAAATATAGGGCCAAATTAGATGCCCCTATTACTCTTTTGGAGATCCAGGAAGTGGTGGCTTCCTTACAACCGGATAAAACACCAGGACCGGATGGAATTCCCGTCGAATTCTATAAGGCCCATATGGACCTCTTGGGCCCGCATCTATTAGCCACTCTTGTAGGATCTCTAAACGACGGGGAACTCCCTAAAACAATGAGCGAAGCGGTTATCGTCGTGATCCCTAAATTAGGGAAGGATCCATCATTATGTTCATCATATAGACCTATCTCTTTATTAAATGTAGATGGGAAGATTCTTTCAAAGATTTTGGCCACTCGACTTAATAGTGTTATTATAGACTTGATTCATCCGGACCAAACCGGATTTATACCTGAACGGGGCACGGATATCAATATCCGGAGATTGTTCACACATATGGCCTTGGCGTCGGGGGAGGGAGCAGGTGTGGTCGCCTCCCTCGACGCCGAGAAAGCATTTGATTCTGTTGAGTGGCCATTTCTTTTGAAGATCCTAGCCAGCTTCGGGTTTGGCCCTAACTTTGTGTCATGGATTAAGCTTCTTTATGGGAACCCCACGGCTAGGGTCCGCACTAACTCATCGCTGTCGGATAAATTCCCTCTATTGAGGGGTACCCGGCAGGGATGTCCGTTATCTCCGGCTTTGTTTGCCTTGGCTCTGGAGCCGCTCGCGATTATGTTGCGGGCGGACCCACAAGTCCGATTCATTAAGGTGGGTGTCATTGAAGAGAAGTTGTCCTTGTATGCAGACGACACCTTGATTTATTTGGCTGATGCTTCCACCTCATTACATAGGGCCCTACAATTATTCGACATCTTTGGTCGTTTTTCAGGTATATGTATTAACTGGTCTAAGTCTGTCCTCTTTCCACTACATCCATCGGTACCTTTAATTGATACTCAGACACCGTTGAAATGGGTACAGGATATGGTGTACTTGGGTATCAAAGTGGGTCCAACATTGGATGTGTACCAGCAAAATAACATCGACCCTTTAGTTTTACAATTAAATAAAAGGTGTGCGTCATGGCGCGTGCTTCCCTTATCCACGGTTGGCAGAATCAATTTATTAAAAATGAGTTATCTTCCGAAATTTCTGTATTTTTTTCGTAATTCCCCTATTGATATGACTAAAACCTTTTTTTCGAGATTAGATAGTATGGTAACAACTTTTGTATGGGCCGGGCGTACTCCACGTTTCCTAACTTTAAGCTGTACTTTTGGGCGTCTGTACTGGTGACGGTCCGGTGGTGGTTCTCCCAACCCAAAACTAACTCCGCAGTTACACTAGAAGCAGCATTGCTGGGTTCCTATGCGGCCCTTAGTAATCTGGTTTTCCGGGATGAACGGGCACATCCTCAAATAACCAGTCTGATGAAGACAGTGCTGCAGATATGGACTCGGGCGCGGGTGATATATAACACACCTCTACATATATCCCCCCACACTCCGTTGTGGGGTAATCCTAATCTATTACATTTGTACCAACTTCCTGATCCCCAGGTATGGGCTGCCAGAGGGATTGTGACCATGAAACATGTTATTAAAGATGGAAGACTTCTAGGGTTTGACGCTCTCCAGTTTACCCACTCATTGCCTCCCACTATGGGTTTTCGTTACCGCCAGCTTAGTCATGCTATGCGGGCTCAGTTCCAAGGCCCTGTTGTCTTGGAATCAGACCCTTTGGAGAAAATGCTAACATTCAAGGTAATAGGGAAAACTCTCTCTGCTATATATTTTATACTTTCAACAGATCATAGTCAGTCTCTTGAGAAAACCTATAATAAATGGAAGGATGACATCCCAGACCTGACGGTTGAAGATTGGGAGGATTCGGTTAATAATTATATTCCCTCAATGATAGCGGCTAGGGATAGATTTATACAACTCAAATTCTTACACAGAGCATACTATACGCCGCAACGTCTTGCTAGGATATATCCTATGAAGGATCCCTCGTGCGCCAGATGTGGGCATGAAATTGGTACCTTTATACATGTTGTTTGGTCGTGTCCTGAGTTGGCAACCTTTTGGAAGGCGGTGATGGATACTATTGGGGAAATTTTTGACATTATGATTCCTTTGGACCCAAAGGTAACTCTATTGAGTAACCTTACAGAAGTGGGTGGGGATAAATATGATAAAATGTGCATTATGTATACCCTGTTTTATGCTAGGAGAGAAATCCTTTTCCGATGGAAGCTACCCGAACCTCCCACCCGATCAACCTGGATAGCTGCCGTTACTAAGACACTTCCATTCTACCGTTTTACATACGGTAGTAGGAATTGCCCAAAAAAATTTGATAAAGTGTGGTCAGCCTGGATTGATGCTGTAGGCGTGCCAATGTCACCTGTTCCATAATGATAGAAGCAGGAACTTATTAAAAAAATGTTTTTTTTTTTTTTTTTTTTTTCCTTTTCAGCCCTTAAATTGTTTTGTTGGTATTCCCCTTCCCTTCCTCTCCCAAAATATTTTTTTTTTTTTTTTTTGTGCAGAGTAATGTATTGTAGCTGTAATTATTTGTTCTGTTTATACGTTTAATAAAAGAAAAATTTATTTGTAAAAAAAAAAAAAAAAAACCCCTGAAAACGTTCCGGAGTTGGAACCTGAACAATGACCCTTTGAAGTAATAGGTATTGCACCACCCCGAAGAGGGCTTGCAATCGGTCCAGGGACAGACGCACATTGGAAGGGAAGAACCTCTCCTGAGGGTAAGAACGAAACTCGATCTTGTAGCTGGACCGTATTACTTCGTGGACCCACGAAACCAGGGAAGATGTCCCCGCACCCCAGGCACGGATGAGGGCGCACCTTCATGAAGAAGGAGCCTTGTCTGCGGGTCTGGAGAACTCTGCTTTGGACTCGCCAGACCAAGTTCGCTTGGATCCTCCCGAAGAGGCCTTGAAAGACTTTGAACCCTTGCCAGCTGACTTCCTGTGAGCCAAGAAGGACAGGCCACGTCTGAGACTGTGGGGATGAGAAGGTGACCTGCAAGTGGGGATGGGGGAGTAAATGGGAGTGAGGGGGTGCACAGGGCAGGATGCATTATACTTTGAGGATGGGGAGGTGACCTGCAAGTGGGAATGGGGACATAAATGGGATTGAGGAAGTGCGCAGGGCAGGGTGCATTATCCTTTAGGAATGGGGAAGTAAAAAGGAGTGAGGGGTACACAGGACAGGATGCATTGTTCTTTAGGGATGAGGAGGTGACCAGCAAGTGGGGATGGGGAAGTAGATGGGAGTGAGGGAGTGCACAGTGCAGGGTGCATTATACTTTGGAGATGGGGAAGTAAATGGGAGTTCATAGGGTAGGGTGCATTATACTTTGGGGATGCGGAGGTGACCTGCAAGTGGGGCTGGGGAAGTAAATGGGAGTGAGGGGGTGCACAGGGTAGGGTGCTTTATACTGTGGGGATTAGAAGGTGACCTGCAAGTGGGTATTGGGAAGTAAATGGGAGTGAGGGGGTGCACAGGGCAGGGTGCATTATACTTTAGGAATGGGGAAAAAAATGGGAGTGTGGGAGTGCACAGGGCAGGATGCATTATATTTTGGGGATGAGGAGGTGACCTGCAAGTGGGAATGGGGAAGTAAATGGGAGTGAGGTAGTGCACAGGGCAAGGTGCACTGTACTTTGAGGATGGGGAGGTGACCTGCAAGTGGGGATGTGGCCGTAAATGGGAGTGAGGGAGTGCACAGGGCCGGGTGCATTATACTTTGAGGATGGGGATGTGACCTGCAAGTGAGGATGAGGAAGTAAATGGGATTGAGGGACTGCACAGGGCAGGGTGCATTATCCTTTAGAAATGGGAAAGTAAATAGGAGTGAGAGAGTGCAAAGGGTAGGGTGCATTATTCTTTAGGGATGAGGAGGTGACCTGCAAGTGGGGATGGGGGAGAAAATGGGAGTGAGGAATGTGCACAGGGCAGGGTGCATAATACTTTGGGGATGGGAAAGTAAATGGGAGTGAGGGAGTGCACAGGGCAGCGTGCATTATTCTTTGGGGATGGGGATTTGACCTGCAAGTGGGGATGGGGAAGAAGATGGATGTGAGAGGGTGCACAGAGCAGGGTGCATTATACTGTGGGGATGAGAAGGTGACCTGCAAGTGGGTATTGGGAAGTAAATGGGAGTGAGGGGGTGCACAGGGCAGGCTGCATTATACTTTAGGAATGGGGAAAAAAATGGGAGTGTGGGAGTGCACAGGGCAGGTTGCATTATATTTTGGGGATGAGGAGGTGACCTGCAAGTGGGAATGGGGAAGTAAATGGGAGTGAGGTATTGCACAGGGCAGGGTGCATTATCCTTTAGAAATGGGAAAGTAAATAGGAGTGAGAGAGTGCAAAGGGTAGGGTGCATTATTCTTTAGGGGTGAGGAGGTGACCTGCAAGTGGGGATGGGGGAGAAAATGAGAGTGAGGAATGTGCACAGGGCAGGGTGCATAATACTTTGGGGATGGGGAAGTAAATGGGAGTGAGGGAGTGCACAGGGCAGCGTGCATTATTCTTTGGGGATGGGGATTTGACCTGCAAGTGGGGATGGGGAAGAAGATGGGTGTGAGGGGGTGCACAGAGCAGGGTGCATTATACTGTGGGGATGAGAAGGTGACCTAAAAGTGGGGATGGGGAAGTAAATGGGAGTGAGGGGGTGCACAGGGCAGGATGCCATATACTTTAGGGATGGGGAAATAAATGGGAGTGAGGGAGTGCACAGGGCAGGGTGCATTATATTTTGGGTATGGGGAGGTGACCTGCAAGTGGGAATGGGGAAGTAAATGAGTGTGAGGGAGTGCAGAGGGCAGGGTGCATTATACTTTTGGAATGGGGAAATAAATTTAAGTGAGGGAGTGCACAGGGCAGGGTGCATTATAATTTGGGGATGGGGAGGTGACCAGCAAGTGGGAATGTGGAGGTGACCAGCAAGTGGGGATGGGGATGTAAATGGGAGTTAGGGGGTGCACGGGGCAGGGTGCATTATGCTGTGGGGAGGAGAAGGTGACCTGCAAATGAGGATGGGGAAGAAAATGGGAATGGGGGGGGGGGGGTGCACAGGGCAGGGTGCAATATACTTCGGGGATGGGGAAGTGACCTGCAAGTGGGGATGGGAAAGTAAATGGGAGTGAGGGAGTGCACAGGGCAGAGAAGTGGACGGTCTGAGGGGACTGTTATTATACACAGTGCTAAGCACAGCTATCTTGCTGGGAGGGGAAACTCTCACCACGTTACATCCAGACATGAATCTGACCGAGGATTTCCTCTTCTGTGGTTTGCAGGGCATTGTTCCGGAACTCTCAGACAGACAGAGGGAGCCTGTCTCTCAGCCAATACAGCTTGCCGTTAGAGTAAGGGGGCTGGGGCTTTAACCCCTTTATGCTTAAGCCTTTTTATGACACATGTTGCTTACAAGTAAAAATCTGTATTTTTTGCTAGAAAATTACTTCGAACCCCCAAACAATATATATATATATTTTTTAGCAAAGACCCTAGAGAATAAAATGGTGGTGTGACAAAAAAGTTGCAATGACCACTATTTTATTTTCTAGGGTGTCTCCTAAAAAAAAGCATATTATGTTTGGGGATTCTAAGTAATTTTCTAGCAAAAAGAAATTATGATTTTACATGTGAGAGAGGAGTGCACTGTCCCCAAAGCCAGTCTGTCCCCAGATTTGTCCCCTGATTGCAGGGGCGACGTTAGGTGCAGGGTCGATCCAGGGGCGGGTGCTGAAGCAGAGGGAGGGTGCTGAAGCCAGTGGCATACCAACGGGGGATGGTCTACCCCGGGTTCCACACACTGGGGGTGTCAGGCCGGCATTGCCCGCTGTGTCAGATTTATTTGAATCACCAGACGCGTGCCGTCACACAAAGTCCCGCCTCCTGGTTAGGCTCCTTTGATAGACAGCACACTTGTGCAATGCTGGGCATATGCTGTCTATCATAGGTAGGAGCCAATCCAGGAGGTGGGATCCTTGTGTGACGTCGGGCGCCCAGCGATTCAAATTAAAGCTGACACAGCGGGCAACGCCGGCCTGTGTAATGATCTGGCTGGGCTCACCTCTTTCTGATCCCCTGCACTGGTGAGGCTTCATTGGAGGATGGGCACTAGTGGGGCTGCATTGTTGGGCACTGGTCAGGCTGAATTGCTGGGCACTGGTCAGGCTGCATTGCTGGGCACTGGTCAGGCTGCATAGATGGGCACTGCTCAGGCTGCATTGGATGATGGGCACTGCTTAGGCTGCATTGCTGGGCACTGGTCAGGCTGCATAGATGGGCACTGGTGAGGCTGCATTGAATGGGCACTGGTCAGGTTGCAATGCTGGGCACTGGTCAGGATGCATTGGATGGGAAGTGGTCAGGCTGCATTGGATGGGCAGTGGTCAGGCTGCATTGGATGGGCACTGGTCAGGCTGCATAACTGTGCACTGGTCAGGCTGCATTGGATTGGCACTGGTCAGGCTGCATTGCTAGGCACTGGTGAGGCTGCATTGCTGGGCAATGGTTAGGCTGCATAAATGGACACTGCTGAGCCCTGCATTCTTTATGTAACGCACTGACAAGCCCTACACTCTTTATGTAGCGCACTCCTGAGCCCTGCATTCTTTATGTAGCACACTCCTAAGCCCTGCATTCTTTATGTACTGCACTCCTGAGCCCTGTATTCTTTATGTAGTGCACTCCTAAGTCCTGCATTCTTTATGTAGTGCACTCCTAAGCCCTGCATTCTTTATGTAGTGCACTCCTAAGCCCTGTATTCTTTATGTAGTGCACTCCTAAGTCCTGCATTCTTTATGTATTGTAGTGCACTCCTAAGCCCTGTATTCTTTATGTAGTGCACTCCTAAGCCCTGTATTCTTTATGTAGTGCACACCTAAGCCCTGCATCATTTATGTAGCACTCTCCTGAGCGCTACTTAGCCCTGCATTCTTTATGTAACACACTTCTGAGCTCTGCACTCTGTTTTTTTCTATATTATCTTCACAACATTTGGTAGTCATATCTCAAAAAAAAAATACTTCTTAGAATTTTATCTCATGGACGAAATGTGAGAAATAACGTATATATCATACAATCATTCCATAAACACATACCACATACACTGCGTATATAATGTGAGGAAAATATGCTTATAAAATAGTTTACCATTTGCCAAAAAAAAATAAAAAATTTGTCCCGGATTTAATTTTAAAAATCTGGTCACCTTAGAATAGGCCCAGAATTGAAGTGGTTAAACAGATGTTTCATTTAACACAGGTGGGAATTTTATACTTTTAATTTCTTAAATATTGATTTATTGTTGATTTTAATTGCAGGGTGTATATATCAGACTGCCCCTATCTCTGCGATTTTGCCCGTGAGAGAGGTGATTGGAGCCGTATTGGTGCACTTGCGACAGGGACAATTAAGTACTTTTTTTATTTGCACTAATATACAATTTTTCAAGAGAAGCTTTCGGGGTATGTCCCCTTCATCAAGGTCCAAGCAGTACTGATTCATAAAAGATTTAGCAGAATGGTAAAAAAACCACAATATCTAAAGGCTCGTACACACTTGACGAACGAAATATCCCCCGGTTTTTCTCTCTCTTGCTCAGCGTTCATGACCGTTTTTAGTTGACAGTGCATAATGTTCACGAAATTTCTCATCCAAGTTTTTTTTTTTTAAGTTTGTTCGTAAAGTGTGATGTAAGTACGTATACGTGTGACCCCCGAGGCCACGCCTTTGAGTTCCTCCTTGCGGATGTGACATGGCTTTTGTTCTCGGATTGTTTGTGGAACTGCGCTTCAGATTATTCTGAAATTTCAAGAGTTTATCACCATTTTCGTTATACAATGATCTTGGAAGATGGCGATCGAAACATCCGAGACCCTTGCAATACTTGGTCTTGGAATCCTGGCTGTCCAAAGGCAGCAGACAAGGAAGATGAAGAGGAGAGCATGGTGCAAGAGGTGGCTGCTGAACCGTGACCAGTTCTCTCATATGTCACTACTGAGGGAAATAAAAGAGAACAATCCTGATGACTTTAGGAACTATTTACGGATGACTGATGAGTGTTTCCATGTACTCCTGAGTGCAGTGCGGCCATACATCTAAAAGCAGAACACCATTCTGCGGAAGGCTATCACTGCAGAACAGCGATTAATCGCCACTTTGCGATACCTGGCCACGGGCAGAAGACTACAGGATCTTAAATTCACTACAGGCATCTCTCCGCAAGCTCTTGGAGTTATAATACCTGAAACCTGTAGTGCCATCATCCAAGTCCTCCAGGAAGAATACATAAAGGTATATATACATGTATTCAGGGCCGCTGATAGGGGGGGACCACCAGCCCTCTTGTAGGGGGCCCCGAGCACACAGGGGGGCCCCACACAGAGAGGAGGATTAGTGATGGATAACAAATATAGAGATCTTCCTCCAGCACCTGAATCTGATCTGTCCCTCTCCCTGCTATCAGCTTTTATCTGTTGAGAAAGAGACAGTCGTCCCTCACTAATCCCCCTCCCTTGTGTGGGCCCCCTCCCAGCACTTATCTCTGCTCAGGAGTTTATTTGTAACTTTGTTTCTCTCTCTCTGTCTCTCTGATCACTGAGCTCCAACTGCCCAGCCTGTATATTTTTCTCATCTCATCTTTTTTATTTAACATAGTTTTTTTTTTTTAGATTTAGCAGAAATTGTTATATTTGTGTCTGATAATAGTGATTTTGTTGTAATTTTTAGCTAAATATATGTTTAATATTTTCTTGGGGGGGGCCCTGCCAGGTAGTCTGTACGGGGCCCCGCGATTTCTAACAGCAGCCCTGCATGTATTTTAAACTCAATTGATAATTGTTGAATATGCCTGTTCAATTTGCAAAACCTAAAAACATATATATTGATCTTCAAACTGTTTTTTTTTTTATTCTTGTATGTTATCAGTTCCCTACAACTGCAGAGGAGTGGAAGCAAATCACAGTCAGATTTAACCAGCAGTGGAACTTTCCAAATTTCGGAGGAGCTGTGGACGGTAAACACGTTAGAATTAGCCCTCCCCCAAAATAAGGTTCCTATTATTATAATTACAAGGGCTTTTTTTAGTATCATTTTGATGGCTGTTGTAAATGCCAACTATGAATACGTATATCTGGATATCGGGAAGAACAGTCGTAATTCAGATGCTGGGGTAATCGGTCAGACCGAATTTTATAAAAGGTTGATGAACGGAACCCTAAATTTGCCTGCCCGTGAGGATAACATTGAAAACATGAACTTTGCATTCGTAGCAGATGACGCCTTTGCACTCTCCGAAAATGTTTTAAAACCATTCCCTATGTGCAATCTCACACGTGAACAGCGAATATACAATTATCGACTGTCTCGGGCTAGGCATGTAGTGGAGAACACATTTGGGATTATGGTGAATCGGTTTAGAATTTTCCTGACTACCATCAACCTGGCCATATATAAAGTCAACAATCTTGTTCTTTGTTGCTGTATTTTGCATAATTTTCTTCGGAGACAAGCTCAGGTAAAGCTGCATTGATGCGCACAGGTGAAGCTGCATTAACAGGCTCAGGTAAAGCTGCATTGTCGGACACAGATAAAGCTGCATTGATGGGCATAGGTGAAGCTGCCTTAACAGGCTCAGGTAAAGCTGCATTGACGGGCACAGGTAAAACTGCATTGATGGGCACAGGTGAAGCTGCATTGACGGGCACAGGTGAAGCTGCATTGACGGGCACTGGTGAAGCAGCATTGACGGGCACTGGTGAAGCAGCATTGACGGGTACGGGTGAAACTGCACTGAGGGTTACGGGTGAGGTTGCATTGATGGGCATGGGTGAGGTTTGATTGATATGCACAGGTGAGGTTGCATTCACATGCACAGGTGAGGCTGCATTGATGGGCATGGATGAGGCTGCATTGATGGGCACGGGCAAGGCTGCATTGATGGGCACAGGGGAGGCCGCATTCATGGGCACTGATCAGGCTGCACTGATGGGCACCGTTGAGGCTGCACTGATAAGCTTTATTGATGATGCTGCATTGATGGTCACTGATTAGGCTGCACTGATGGGCACTGAAAACATTATTAATATTTATTTTTGTAACTTCTGCATTAATGCAAAAACATTTAACAGTGTAATTTTATTAGATAATTTATGAGGGCGTGCTTAGCGGTGGAATTAGGGGCGGGGCAGGGTAGGAGTTGGGTGGGACAAATGGTGGCGAGTAACCCTTAAGGCCTGGCTAGTAGCTCAGGACTTGAAATTTTGAGCCCTATATATCAGGCCTCGACAAATCCCGGGCGCCAGGTCGCATTTGCGACTAGAATTAGCGACCTGGCGCCTGGGGTGCCCTGCTTGAGCTGTCCTGTCCCTTTTGCGCCCCCCACCTCCTCTTCGAGTTCACGGACTTCCACGCCGTCCAGAAATTTAGTCCCCGGCTTTTCGGCCTTCTTCTGTGAGATGAGAAGCTAGGGGAACTGGCGCCCTCTTGTGGTGGCCGGGAGTAATGCATGTTCTCAATGCCTTTTCTTCTCCTTCCAAAGAGGAGAAGAGAGGGAAGTTTTTTAAGGCTTCATCTCTCTGTCCAGTTACCTTTGCTTAAAGGTAAGTGGACAGGGAGTGTGGTTATTATTATTAATTTATTTTTTAAATGTAAAAAAAATAATAATTTTTTCTTTTTTTTTTTAATTATTAAAAAAAAAAATAAAAAAATGTTTTCTTTTTTTTTCTTCAATTCTTATTAAAAAAAAAAAATATATATATATATATATAAATATATATATATCTTTTTTTTTTTTTTCCTCATCGCCGTGCCACAGCCAAAGGCCCCTTTCACACGGGCTGTCTGATCAGGTCCGCCTGTCAGTTTTTCAGTCTCCTCTATGGAGCGGTAATCTGCCGCCATCTGACCCTGTCCTCCAAAAACAGACAGATGGTGGTTCTATTTTCTATCCATCCCGTGGATCCGATCAGATGGCATCGGATGGAAAGAGACAGACAGTCTGTTTCCATCCAATTGCGCTATATAGGAGAGTGGGGTTCTAGTCGTATTTATGTGTAAATTTAGTA
The DNA here is from genome assembly GCF_965119305.1 of Pelophylax lessonae. Lineage (NCBI taxonomy): Eukaryota > Metazoa > Chordata > Amphibia > Anura > Ranidae > Pelophylax > Pelophylax lessonae. The sequence goes on along the minus strand of NC_138779.1, from coordinate 22,651,069 downwards.
TCAGTTTTATTAAATAAAGCTTGGTTGTTAGATTAAAAAAAAAAAAAAACTGGCTCCTAACTTTTTTAGCTGGCTCCTAGATTTCAGGCAAATTTGTCAAGCCCTGCTATATATATATATATATATATATATATATATATATATATATATATATATATATATTTATATTTATATATACAGTATGTGCCAAGATTGTGGTACTTTAAAAGCTTACGCTTTCTGACGGATCAGTGTGACTGCAGGCCTTCATTGTCTACGTTACCATCTACCTCAACTGAGTCTGAGTCACCTGAACTGGTTGGAGAAGAGCACAAGGAGATACCGCTCACACAAGAGCCGTCATTGACCCAGGAGTTCTCAGGGACACCTGTAGGTTTTTTTAAATTTTAATTTATAATGACATTTTTTTTTAGTTAGATGAAAAAGATGTTTAAATGTCTTTTCTCATTATCATCTCTAGGACAGCGAGACTGTAATGACCACACCACGCTTGCCTGTAGCAAAAAGGAAGCGGAAACATATTGAGGATGCTACAACGTCGTTTTTAAGTCAAGCTTCAGCAGCTCTAACCAAAACATATGATGCTGCAGATGCTTTTGAGTTACTGACTGCAAATAAATTGTGTAGCATGTCTGAAGAACAAATGGCGGAGTGCCTGTTACTGAACATTCTCAATAAAGGAGTAAGAGGTGATATTACCAACAACACTTGTGTGTCTGAGTACATGGCTCCTACTCTACCTCCACCTCCACCTCCAACTCCACCTCCACCTCCACCTCCACCTCCACCTCCACCTCCAGCTTCACCTCTGCCAACATCACATTGGTGTTATCCTGGACCAGATGCACATAATAACTCATAATGGGCCCAGGATTACAGATACTGTACACTCATTTATGAGTTTGATTATATGTGAAATCTTTGGTTTTTCAACTTTGCATTTGCACTTTTTTAATCATTTATGTTAAGTTAAGTGATAAATATATGAATTTATTTCCATTTCCAGTTGAGATGAGTAGTGTTCAATGTTTTGTTTATTTTGTTTAAAATAATAATAACGTTAATACATAAAATTATATCTGTTTTTTTTATTTATCCCACACACATACATCCATAGGCGTGCGCACAGGGTGTGCCAGGTGTGCCTGGGCACACCCTAATCATTCTATGTGGCGCAGATTCCCCTGTTTAAACCCTAAAAATATTGTAAAAAGAAAATAAAAATAAATAAAACAAAAAAATAATTTAAAAAAAATGTATAAAAAAACTACAGTCACCTCACCATCCACTGCCCTACTGACACCAATCTCTGCCTACGGACACTGTCAGTATATACACATGCACACACACATGTGTTTGAGCTTTGGGGTGCACACCCTAATGCCATAGGCTGCGCACACCTATGCATACATCGTTGCAATGCGTATATATATATATATATATATATATATATATATATATATATATATATATATATATACTGTATATCTACATGTATACACATGTAGTGTAACAACATTGGTGTATAGAGTTTGCACATCCCCTGTAGACTGAATACACATGTAATGAAACTAATGAATTGCTATACACAGAGTTGTATAAAGTACTCAAAACCCATACTTGAGTAAAAGTACAAGTGCTCCATCAAAAAGTGACTTGAGTAGAAGCACCATAGTATTCAACATTTTTTGTACTTAAGTATTGCAAGTACAGTAAACCCCCCCTCCATTGCGGGGGTTACGTTCCGGACCCAGCCGCGAAAAGTGAAAATCCGCGAAATAGAAAAACCCTATTAAAATGCATTGTAGGCATGTTTTTTTTTACTGTCACTGTACGTGTAAAAGCATTTTAAGGTCTTTAAACACACTTTTAAAACAATAGAAACTCATTTAAACACATAAAAGATACTGAGAGACAGAGCAAGAGCTATGGAAAACACAAAAATATTTCATTTTTAATGATTTATATAGTAAAATAACATTACAAAAAAAACTGCAATATACCGGGACCGCAAAAACTGAACCGCGATGGAGCGGGGGTTTACTGTCGTTTTTTCAAAAATGTTGCTACTTAAGTACTGAAAGTAAAAGTACCAGTAGTTTTGAAAAAAAATTGCTACTCAAGTACTGAAAGTAAAAGTACAAGTACTGTGTTATGTAGTTATTAAAGAAAGAAGTCAAAAGTTTGAACATCATATTGTTTCTTATTATTTCAAATGCAGCTTTTATTTATACATACAGTAGCATTTATTTTCGTATGCACTGATAATACACAATGTTTTGAACTCCATGAAACCTGCCATCTACTGTTCTGGCAGTGGTAATTTTTATAATTGTAACGAGTAACTATGCAGCACAAAAAAAAAATATCAGAGTAGAAGTATTGAAATCATCGAAAAAATGTAGTGAAGTAAAAGTAGAAGTAGGAGAAAAAAATTCTACTCTAGGAAAGTACAGATACCGCCTTTCGGTACTTAAAGCGGAGTTCCACCCTAAATTTACACTTACCTCCATCTTCTCGCTCCGGGTCACCTGAAAAACAAATGGATAATCGCAATTTGTTTTTTTTTCTTTACTTACCTTGTAGAGAACATATACTTACCTTACTTCCTTCTTCCTCCCCTCGGCAGCCACGGCGATTCGTCACTTCCTGGCTTTTGCAATGATTCCTGGGAGCTGAACGTCATCGCTCCCAGGAATCATTGCGCCTGCACCGGCCCCGACGTCAGTTCCGGGGCGCGCGCGTCATTCCCTTCTAAACAGCTTCTGGGCATGCCCAGAAGCTGTGGAGGGATGACGCGCGCGCCCCGGAAGTGACGTCGGGGCCGGTGCAGTGCATCGTGGGACCGAAGAAGAAGGAAGAGGACGCGGAAGAGGATCGCGCTGGCTTCAAGCTGCCCACACCTGAGATGGCAGCGCTGGACAAGACATTTTCAAGGTAAGTATTTCTTCTAAAAGGTGAGTGCAACCCGGGACAGATCAGAGGCTATCCATTGTGGAATGTACTAGCCCTGACTGTCCCGGGGGTATTTTTATTAAAAAATGTATAACCAGGGTGGAACTCCGCTTTAAGTACAGTAGTGAAGTAGTTCTACTTAGTTACTATACATCTCTGGCTATACACATACAAAGACAATGGATATCTAAAGTCTTCACAACACTGTAGGTTTCTGTATGCTGACATATCAACATTGCTGTATAGAATTTACACGTCCCCTGTAGACTGAATACACATGTAATGTAACTAATGAATTGTTATACACATACAAAGACAAGTAATACAACGAATATAGATACGAATTATCCATTTTAGGTGTTTTTTTATGATAAACTTCCGGGTTTTCAGGAAACTTCTGATCATGCGCGGTCTTTCATAGCCGATTTTTCCCCGACATACTGTGTACACATTAAACGAAAATTGGTCGTGCTGAGGATGAAAATTTTGGTGTTTGTCCCTTCGTTTTTTTTTTGTTGAAAATGTTGGGATTGGCTGCTGAAAGTTGTGTGCACACTAGCCGAAAATCGTACGATTTTACCTCGGGCGGGAATTTTCGGCAGATTTTCTACTAGTGTGTACCCCACTTAAGCCAAAGGGAAAAAAAAAAGAGAAAACCAAACAAACATAAACAAATGTAACTGGCAATGGTAATAAAACTAGCATAGTTAGTGAGATAAGACAGAGGAAGAGATAAAGACTGGGGGGTGGGGGTGGGGATGATAGTTACAGAGGGGGTTGTAAAACTGTAGAATAATGAGTAAGGAAACCCATATCTAAATTTAGTCCGTTATTTTTTTGTGCCAAATAGAAGTATCATTTTTAATTCAAAAGTTTCCCTTTCCGGGATAGTTCTGAAATATGGTCTCCATATTTGATAGTCATTTATTTGCATGGTTGCGCTATTCTTTTTTTAATATACATGTTGCTTGGTCCATAGCTGCACTGGCTTTAGATATACATGTTCAGGGTTTGCTCCCCCAATTTCTTGCTTGTTTATTATGTATTCGGTCTGACCAGACTTATGAGGTTGAGCATCCCATCCCCCACACACACCTGTACTCTATTGGTGCCCTCTATCAAGTAGATATAGGAGGATTCCCCTGTAGTGCATTAGCACACCTTCCCAGCAAGGAGCGTTGTCTCCAAGGGTTAGAGAGGCTGGATTCACCCCTTTTTTATGGATAGTGTAGGACCCACCGATAATGGGGTACTTTGACGCAGTGGTGGGCTTGAGCACGATATGGCCATATGGTGGAACTAAATCCCCATTTTTATTTATGGATGGTCTCCATATTTGATAGTCATTTCTTTTGCATGGTTGCGCTATTCTTTTTTTAATATACTGAAATTCACTCTAACCACTTAAGGACCGGTGTTCTATCAGAAAACCCTACCCCATCAGATCTCCCTACCTATGTAATTTCCGGTGCGGGTTTGTCATGCACCAGCTGTAGCCGCGTCACACGTCCTACTGCGCATGCACGGTATAGATAGGGAATTTTGATAACATCGTAAGGGGTGAGGCAAAAGTGCTACTGCGCATGAGCGGGCGCATGCGCAGTAACGGATCGGGCAGCGGCATCTCTTATAACAAACATACATCCGATCTCCATTGCACACACTGCACCAAGCCGACAATGAGACAATCCTATTCCCTACCCACACGCGCACGCCCACTGTCTCATTGTCGGGTCGGCGCAGTGTGGGGGATGGAGATCGGATTGTCGGGTCGGTGCAGTATCGGATTGTCGGGTCGGTGGAGTATCGGCTCGGCGCAGTGTCGGGTCAGCGCAGTGTGGGCCATGGAAATCGGATTGTCGGCTCAGGGCAGTGTCGGGTCAGCGCAGTGTGGGCCATGGAAATCGGTTTGTGGGTCGGCGCAGTGTCGGGTCAGTGCAGTGTGGGCCATGGAGATCGGATTGTTGGGTCGGAGCAGTGTCGGGCCAGCGCAGTGTGGGCCATGGAGATCGGATTGTTGGGTCGGCACAGTGTCGGGTCAGCGCAGTGTGGGCCATGGAAATCGGATTGTCGGGTCGGAGCAGTGTCGGGCCAGTGCAGTGTGGGCCATGGAAATCGGATTGTCGGGTCGGCGCAGTGTCGGGTCAGCGCAGTGTGGGCAATGGAGATCGGATTGTTGGGTCGGCGCAGTGTCGGGTCAGCGCAGTGTGGGCCATGGAGATCGGATGGATGTTTGTTATAAGAGATCCCGCTGCCCACCTGTGCATGCACACTAGGACTTTTGCCTCACCCCTTATGATGTTATCAAAACTCCCTACCTATTCTGTGCATGCCCAATAGGACGTGTGACGCGGCTACAAGCTGCTGCATGACGAATCCACAGCTGATCTCAACCGGAAATGATGTAGATAGGGAAATCTGATAGAACACCGGGCCTATTGCTGACACTTGTTTACAAGTTAAAATCATTATTTTTTGCTAGAAAATTACTTAGAACCCCCAAACATTATATATATATATATATATATATATATATATACAGTAAAACCTTGGATTGCGAGCATAATTCGTTCCGGAAGCATGCTTGTAATCCAAAGCACTCTTATATCAAAGCGAATTTCCCCATAAGAAATAATGGAAACTCAGATGATTCGTTCCACAACCATTTATTCATAAGTCCTTCAGTTTATAGTCCATATAAAAAGATTATAGCATTGCGATAGGTTATATAACCATAAAATGTCCATCCACAAATAGCCCCTTCCACAAGGGGATAAGAAGCAAAATCCAGTAGGAGCTACAGAGTATCAAAGAGAAGAAAGGCGCCTCTAAGTGTAGCAATATGGTTCCATTTAATGAAGGTACAACATTTAGCAACTCACATGGTTGATGAATAAAACAGGCACATCTAAGTATGCAGGCATCCGGGGTAAAGCTGTCCACATGGACTATCTTCTGCACCGCCCGGCTGGCAGTCTGTAATCCTGACCGGTAAGACCACCCTGCAGTAAAGGGATCTAAAAGCGAGGGGCAGCATGGAAGGGATGACGTAGATGGCGGTGCAGAGGATGGTCTATGTGGACAGCTTTAGCCTGGATGCCTGCATACTTAGATGTGCCTGTTCCAATCATCAACCATGGGAGTTGCTAAATGTTGTACCTTCATTAAATGTAACCATATTGCTACACTTAGAGGTGCCTCTCTTCTCTTTTATACTCAGCTGTGACTTGAAGCTACTTGTATATCAAGACATCGCTTGTAAACCAAGTCAAAATGTATTTGAAAATTTTGCTTGTCTTGCAAAGCGCTCTTAAACCAAGTTACTCTCAAACCAAGGTTTTACTGTATATATATATTTTTTTTTTTTTTTTTTTAGCAGAGACCCTAGAGTATAAAATGGACATCATTGCAATAAAATGGAGATCGTTACAATATTTTTTTTATCACACCGTATTTGCACAGCGGTCCTACAAACGCAATTTTTGGGGAACAAATACACTTTTTTGTATTAAAAAATAAGTAAAGTTAGCCCAATTTTGTTTCTATAATGTGAAAGATGTACTTACGCTGAATAAATAGATGCTCAACACGTCATACTTCAAAATTGCGCACGCTCGTGGAATGGTGACAAACATTGGTACTTAAAAATCTCCACAGGCGACAATTTAAAAATTTCTACAGGTCACCAGTTTAGAGTTACAGAGGAGGTCTAGGGTTAGAATTATTGCTCTCACTCCAGCGATGACGGCGATACCTCACATGTGTGGTTTGAACACCGTTTACATATGTGGGCGCGACTTGCGTATGCGTTTGTTGAGTGCATATTAGTTAATCACATCACAAGTATTATTTATGCATATTTTCACGGATATATTAAGGATTTATTTTGCACCTAAAAGCAATCAATTTAGCTGATTTGTTATTATTTATTATGAATTTTTGCATAGCACTGATTTATTTCATTATTTATTCACACTGACAGAATGGGGAGTGACTAGTGCAAGCAGCGTAATTAATCGTTTTAACATAGTAGCTCACAGGACCACAAATTTTAATTCAGTGCTATATAGATTTGCAGAGGGAACGGGTGATGACAGTGAAGGGAGGTGGGAGAAGAAGCAAAGTTGTATAGAGTAAAGCAGGGGTGGGGAACCTTTTTTCTGCCAAGGGCCATTTGGATTTTTGTAACATCATTCGGGGGCCGTACAAAATTTATGCATAAATGTAATAGGCATTGCTTTGCGTGCCCCCTTTCAATGCAGACTGACCACAGCGTGCCCCCTTTCAATGCAGACTGACCACAATGTGCCCCCCGTTTAATGCAGATTGACCACAGTGTGCCCCCTTTCAATGCAGACTGACCACAGCGTGCCCCCTTTTACTGCATACTGACCACAGCGTGCCCCCTTTTAATGCAGACTGACCACAATGTGCCCCCGTTTAATGCAGACTGATCACAATGTGCCCCCTTTCAATGCAGACTGACCACAGCATGCCCCCTTTCAATGTAGACTGACCACAGCATGCCCCCTTTTAATGCAGACTGACCACAGCGTTCCCCCTTTTAATGCAGACTGACCACAGCGTGCCCCCTTTCAATGCAGACTGACCACAGCGTGCCCCCTTTTAATGCAGACTGACCACAGCGTGCCCCCTTTTAATGCAGACTGACCACAATGTGCCCCCGTTTAATGCAGACTGACCACAATGTGCCCCCTTTCAATGCAGACTAACCACAGCGTGCCCCCTTTCAATGCAGAGTGACCACAGTGTGCGCCCCTTTCAATGCAGAAAGCCGGTGCACTTACCTGCAGTGGCGGCTTCTCCTCAAGTTCTCCCGCCTCCTCCTCGACCAATGGCATGTGTTCGCCTTTCGACCAATCAGGAAGCGGGTCTCTAAACCGCTTCCTGATTGGCCAGGGGGAGGATCCGTGTGACAATAGCGAATTTTCATTCGCTATTGTCACACAAATGATTGGGCTCGGGGCGCACTGCTCTGCGCCCCGGGTCCACCCTTTTCTGAGACTCGCACTGTCAGGACGGAGCCATCAGCTACTTCTGACACAGCAGTACTGGGGGTGGGGGTGGGGGGGCGCATGCGGTCCGCGGGCTGCAGGTTCCCCACCCCTGGAGTAGAGGAAGGGAACCAGACTGAAGGAGAGAAGTAGGAAGCCCAGCTACATATAGTACACGAAGCTATGCTGGGATAAGGTGAAAGGCAGAATGGAATACAGCTGGTTGGGAGAGCAATAAGGAGAGAGAAGGGACGATACCGTATATAGGCTGGGAGACAGGCATAGGCATGCCAGGTATGCCTGGGTACACTCTGTGCAGTGCCGATTCCCTGTACTGCCCTAGCTTCCCCTTGTGTTACCCCCCCCCCCCCCCAGCAATGCTGCTGACTTCCCTTCTCTCCACGTGGCTGCTGCTGGGAACGTTTCAGGATGGAGAGTGGGGGGGGGGTGTAATTTACTAGCCCCTTCCTTTTTTAAATGAACACACTCACTGACTGTATTTATTCATAACAGAAGCATAGCAAACTGTGTTTACTATGCTTCAGCTTGTGAATGAACAGGAAGCCACTCAGCACAGAGCACTTACTCCAGTGCAGTTGAGGCTGCTGAGAATGGGATGTGTGTTTGAGCTTTGGGGGTGCACATCCTAACGCAATAGGCTGCGCACACCTATGAAGATAGGACAGATCAGACAGAACAAGGATTACAGGAGTGAAGGACTGCAGGGATACACCAGGACATACACAGAGATATCAGGGAGAAGGATCAGAGCTTGATTGAAAGGAAGGGGGATTGGGGGGGGGGGGGGTGCAATATCTGGGAAGCAAAGCGAGTATGGCAAGAATCTGGAGGGAGGAAGTGAAGAGAAACAAAGTTACAATCATAGATTAACCACTTGCCAACCACCAGCCGCATATAACCGGCAGCAGGCTGGCTTGGCTGCGTGAATTGCCATACCTGTACGGTGATCAACGGGAGCGCTCCTGGGGACAAGCACGCGCCCCCACTAGTCTGCGGGGATGCTGATCCACACCCGCGATCGCTCCCTGCAGAGAGAAGGACGGTCTGCTGTTGTAAACACAGCAGACCGTTGTTCTCTCTGAAATGATTACAGAGCCCCTGTGATCCTTCTATATAGGAACACAGGTCTCTGTGATAATTTCACAAATCCCTCCCCCCACTGTTAGAAAACACCCCCTAGGCTCACACTTAACCCTTTGACCACCCCTGGGTTAACCCCTTCCCTGCCAGTGTCATTATTACAGTAACAGTGCATATATATAGCACTGATTACTGTAGTAATGTCACTGGTCCCCCCAAAAGTGTCAAAAATGTCAGTTAGGGGTCCGATCTGTCCGCCGCAATGTCGCAGTCCTGCTAAAAATCGCAGATCGCAGCCAATACTAGTAAAAAAGTAAAATTACCGAAATCTTTCCCCTAATTTGTAGACGCTATAACTTTTGCGCAAACCAATCAAAATACGCTTATTGGGTTTTTTTTTTTATACCACAAAATATGTAGCAGAATACAATTTGGCCTAAAATGATGTAAAAATTTGATTTATAAATTTTCTTTTGGGAATGTTATATAGCAGAAAGTGAAAAATATTTTTTTTTCCAGGATTGTTGCTAATTTTTGTTTATAGCACAAAAAAAAAAAAATGCAGAGGTGATAAAATAACACCAAAAGAAAGCTTTATTTGTGGGGACATCAATTTTATTTGGGTGCAGCTTCGCACAACCGCTCAATTGTCAGTTAAAATAACGCAGTGCCGAATCGCATAAAATTGGCCTGGTCATTAACCACTTAAGCCCCGGAAGATTTTACCCCCTTCCTGACCAGGGCCTATTTTGCGATTCGGCACTATGTGACTTTAATGGACAATTGCGCGGTCGTGCGACGCTGTATCTAAACGAAATTGACGTCCTTTTTTTCCCACAAACGGAGCTTTCTTTTGGTGTATTTGATCACCTGTGCGATTTTTTTTATCATGCGCTATAAACAAAAAAAGAGCGTAAATTTTGCAAAAATAACAATATTTTTCACATTTTTTTATATGAAATTCCCCAAAAAAAAATGTAAATATCAAAATTTTTTAAAATTTTCGGCCAATTTGTTTTATGCTACATATGTTTGGTAAAAAAAATCGCAAAAAGCGTATTTTGATTGGTTTGCGCAAAAGTTATCGCGTTTACTAACAAAGGGAAAGATTTTTGTCATTTTTGTTGTTTTTTTTTTAACGCGTAATGGCGGCAATCTACGATTTTTTTTGCGGTACTGCGACATTGCAGGGGACAGATCGGACCCTTGACTGACATTTTTGACATTTTTGGGGTTACCAGTGACATTTCTACAGTAATCAGTGCTATACATATGCACTGTTACTGTGAAATTACACTGGCAGTGAAGGGGTTAACTTTTTTTGAGAGGGAGGGGCTATGTGTGTCCCTAGGGGCGTGATACTAACTGTGATTGGCTGTGGCTTGAGGTGTAGGAACACTGATCAACGGTTCTACATAGTAGAACCTTATGATCAGTGTTTCTACACAGGGGAGAATGACAGGCGGCTTGTTTACATTAGCCGCCTGCCTTTCTCCCTCTCCACCGACGATCGCGAGTGACCGGCGGACGATCGGGTCTGCCGGTCACACGCACGGGGGGGTCCGTGACTGCGCGGGAGCGCGCCTCCGGGGGCGCACGCTCGCTCCCTAGACCCTTACAGGCTAGCGACATAGTACTAGTCTACGTCGCTCTGCCTGTGAGGGGCTGACCGCCGCAGTAAATAGTCGTGCGGCGGTCGGCAAGCGGTTAAGGGTAAAAATCTATCTGGTCCAGCAGTGGTTACCAGAAGGGAACATGAAGGAGTCACACTGAGAGCAGAGCCGGAGTGCAGCTAACATGCAGAGAGCTCTGAGCCGCTCTATGATAGAATGACAGGAAGCTGTGAAATGGAATGTAGCTTCCCAGGCCCTCCTCTGGAACAAATAAAAAGAAGGTTATAACCGCGCTAAAGGCAACAAATAGTGAGCTGCGACTTCAAGTGTGACCACACCCTTAAAAATTATATATTGTATAAGTCGCGCTAAATTGAAAAATAAACAAATGAATGTCCAACTGTTTAAAGTCCCAAATAACATAAAGTGACTGGTGATGTATGAAATCTTGTGCTGCTTCCAAAAGATCCCGTAGGAATTGTGCTTACCAGAACGGCAATTTTAAATTGCAGAATTCATGTGATGAGATGAGTTCACGAGCCCAGGTGATCCAATGGAATTCTAGCGCAAGGAACTCCCAATATTGTGGTCGTGTATCATGTGAAGGAAAAATAATAATCCATAGCGTGATACCGTACAAAATTGTCAATAATATAACTGTGTAGGACTACAAATACTGTGAATCCTTCACCAATTATGCAGCCGCTTACCAAAATGACTAGTGAAAAGGCATGTAATCAAATCAAAAGAAAGGACCGCCACCAGACGTAGAGCCTCTTACCAGATAGATCTTTATAGATGTGTTCTATCCAAGTATAGAAAAGGTGAACCACCACCAGACATAAGGCCTCTTACCAGATGGAAATGAAAAGCCAGCAGAACATTGAATCCACATGCACCAATATCAGCAAGCCACCCAAGAGCGCATAAAGCCTCTTACCAGATCACAAGAAAAATGCTCGATAACACTTGGTATATTTTCCCAATTGAGAGGTAACTTCAAGGTCCCAATGACAATCCGGGCAAATCACTGATAAGTACCACGATGTACCGCTTAATGTGCCTAGGTGGCCTCTCAGACCCCCTATGCCACAAGCTGAGCCACTGTGTTTCTCAGGGTTGCAACGCCAAACCAACCGATAAAGGAAAGAGAAGGCGCCAATAGTGTAAAAAACTTCCAACAGATTTATTCACATAAGGTAGTGTACTTACAAACAAAGAAGAAAAATTAGCGAAGGATGTAGAGCCGTCGGCCGGACGGCAAGGCGCATCCGTTCCCTCGATAAGCTTCCGGAGATGACGTCAGCACGCCGTGACCTAACGGCGTTTCGTCCGAGGAGACGTTATCAAAGGTTGGTTCTCTGGAACAGACAGGGACAGGGCCCGTGCCTGCAAGATTTTGGTCTGTTTTCAGCCCATTCAATATCATTTAATTCAGATCCTCACCCTAACCATCCAACTCGTGACATCTAACATGGTGATTACAGCAGCAAGAAAAGGAATTTGTCACGCTGGCAGGGCCGCTGATAAGGGGGTACCACGGGCCGTGGTGTATGGGGTCCGGGCAGGGCTGTCTTTAATATTGATTGGACCCTGGGCAAATATTTTCTTGGGCCCTCCCAAATCCACTTATCAACTATTTGCAGGCAGTGCAGGCTCAAGGGGCAGCTGCTGTGGGCCCCTCATCAATGACTGCCCCTTTTGCCCTGTGTTAAAGACGGCCCTGCAGGAACCTTTTCTAAAGTTGGTCCAGTTAAGCCGGCTCTCATATGGAAACGTTGTTTTGTACACATCATGCGACATTTGCTCCCAAAGTCGGAGCGTATGTCACACCAGCGTGAACCAGGCCTTAGCCCTCATTCACTTTGGCGCAATTTGACAAATCAAATTGCAGCCGATTCCCAGCAATGGGAGCGTCCCAATTGGTGTGGATTTCCAAAAGTAGTTCCTGCACTACTTTTGGCAACTTCGAGGGCGATTTCAATAGACATCTGTGCATGAATCCGAAATGATTTCTTTTAAGTCGCCCCCGAAGTCGGACTGAAATGTGGCTATGAACTCGCACTAATTTAAAGCCAGGTTCAACGTGAATGAGGGCTTAAGGTGGTACATGTATCATGTTCCCTGATGCAACTGCCACCCGATCCCCCTCCCCTCATCTCTCTGTGGCACCAGTACCGGAAGAGAGTCCTCGTACTAGCGGTCAGTTTCTGAAATCAGCACAGACGTACGGGCTCTGCCCACACAACCATGTCATTAATTCACAGAGTTCTGTGAATTAATGAACTACAAGTACCAACAATCCTTTGTGGCGGTCGGCTTGTAGTTCTAAATGGACTGCCATGCCACTGTGGTTTCATTCATTGATTCATTAAAGACTGCAAACAGTTTGCTGAAGTCAGACAAGCAGACTTAAAGTGGAGTTCCACCCTAAAACACAACTTTTTGCCATCTTCTTCCTCTCTGTCACCTGAAAAATAAATGGATAATCACACATTTTTTTTTCTTTACTTACCTTGTTTTAGAAGAAAATATACTCACCTTACGTCCTCTTCCTCTCTCTGCGGCCGTGGCCCGTGCCGTCACTTCCTGCTTGCATTGACTCCTGGGAGATGAACGTCATCGCTCCCAGGAATCAATGCGCCTGCACCGGCCCTGCACGTCAGTTCTGGTGCGGGCGCGTAATTCCCTGCTAAACAGCTTCTGGGCATGCCCAGAAGCTGTGGAGGAATGACGTGCCTGCACCGGACATGACAAGCGGGGCCGGTGCAGTGCATTCTGGGACGAAGAGGACGCTGAAGAGGAAGCCGAAGAGGACGCGCTGGCTTCAGCTGCCCACACCAGAGATGGCAGCGCTGGACAAGACATTTTCAAGGTAAGTATTTCTTCTTAAAGGTAAGTGCGACCCGGGACAGTACAGAGGCTATCCATTGTGGAATGCACTAGCCCTGACTGTCCCCGGGGTATTTTTATTAAAAAAAACTTTCGGAGGGTGAAACTCCGCTTTAAGGCCCGTACACACTTGACGAAAATCAGACTAAATATCCTCCGATTTTTCTCTCTCTTGCTCAGCGGTCATAACCGTTTTTAGTTTAGTGCATAAATGTTCATTAAATTTCTCGTCCGATTTATTTATTTATTTTTTTGGGACGTTTGTACCTAGACTTCCGGGTCGTCAGCAACTTCAGATCATGCGCGGTCTTTCGTATCTGATTTTTCGCAGACGTACTGCATACACATTAAATGAAAATTGGTTGTGCTGGAGACGGACGATAACAATTTTGGGGTTTGTCCCGCTGTTTTTTTTCCGTTGAAAATGTCGACATCGGCTGCTGAAAGTTGTGTACACACTAGCCGAAAATCGTACGATTTTACCTCAGGCGGGAATTTTCGGCAGATTTTGTACTAGTGTGTACCCCACATTAGGACATGGATTACTGGAACCATGTCCTGTGGTCTGATGAGACCAAGATAAACGTATTTGGTTCAGATGGTGTCAAGCGTGTGTGGCGACAACCAGATGAGGAGTACAAAAACAAGTGTGTCTTGCCTACAGTCAAGCATGGTGGTGGGAGTGTCATGGTCTGGGGCTGCATGAGTGCTGCCGGCACTGGGGAGCTACAGTTCATTGAGGGAACCATGAATGCCAACATGTACTGTGACATACTGAAGCAGAGCATGATCCCCTCCCTTCAGAGACTGGGCCGCAGGGCAGATAATGACCCCAAACACACCTCCAAGACAACCACTGCCTTGCTAAAGAAGCTGAGGGTAAAGGTTATGGACTGGCCAAGCATGTCTCCAGACCTAAACCCTATTGAGCATCTGTGGGGCATCCTCAAACAGAAGGTGAAGGAGCGCAAGGTCTCTAACATCCACCAGCTCTGTGATGCTGTCATGGAAGAGTGGAAGAGGACTCCAGTGGCAACCTGTGAAGCTCTGCTGAACTCCATGCCCAAGAGGGTTAAGGCAGTGCTGGAAAATAATGGTGGCCACACAAAATATTGACACTGTGGGCCCAATTTGAACATTTTCACTTAGGGGTGTACTCACTTTTGTTGCCAGTGATTAAGTGTCGGTTCACACTACGGCGACCCGACTTGGGGGGCGACTAGCGAAATCGCCGTGCACCGCGACTTCGGCTCGACTTGCACGGACTTCACATAATGGAAGTCAATGCAAGTCGCTCCGACTTCGGTCAAAAGTATTGCAGGAACTATGTTCTAAGTTGGAGCGACTTGAGTCGCTCCTATTAGAACGGTTCCCGTAGCACTGAATGGACCGCAACTTGTCAGGCAGCCAAGTCGCGGTAGTGTGAACCGGGACTTAAGCTGGATACACACTATACAACTTTTGTTGGTTGATTTCCTTTGGATTTACCTTCAACTATGTAGTGCAGAGGTCTGCCTGATTGCATACAAGTTGAAAGTGGCTAGGTTTGACCTCATATTATATGGTTTTGGTAAATCTAAAGATAATTGTATAGTGTGTATCCAGCTCTAGACATTAATGGATGTGTGTTGAGTTATTTTGAGGGGACAGCAAATTTACACTGATATACAAGCTGTACACTCACTACTTTACATTGTAGCAAAGTGTCATTTCTTCAGTGTTGTCACATGAAAAGATAGAATAAAATATTTAGAAAAATGTGAGGGGTGTACTAACTTTTGTGAGATACTGTATTAGACATTTTTTTTTTTTTTATATATATGGACCCCAAATAATACATACGTCTAGAGAAAACATTTTTAGTTTTGTATAAAGTGGGGAGGAATCAGAACCTCTGTCACATTTCTGTTATATAGTTACATAGTTAGTCAGTTTGAAAAAAAGTCCATCTGGCTCAACCAATAAAAAACAAAAACAGTAAGCCCCGGTTCACACTTATGCGATGCGAATCCGCAGCCTGTTCCCGCATCGCAAACGCACCCCCGGCAGTTCACACTGCCATATGCGATATGCTGGGGGTGTCAATGTAATCTTAACGACACCCCCAGTTTGATCGCATATCGCAGTGCGATCGTGCAGTTCGCACAGGATCGGATCGCACAAGTGTGAACCGCTGTGCGATCCGATCCTGATGCGGCTGCCAAAAAAGGTCCTGTGCGTGTTTGCTGCGGGTGCGGTGCGAATTTAGCCATACAAAGTATATGGCTAAACTTGCACCGCACAGCCGATCGCATGTAATGAAGGAGCAGTGCGCTCCAACATTAAATGCGAACGCCGCAGCCGCAGTAATGTGAACCGAGGCTAAAGAAAACCCAACCATACAATCCCATATACACAATCCTTTACCCGCAGTTATATGGGGTCCTGTTCACAAAAACAGAGGACCGTGGTATAAAACAGGCGACTGTGTCGCAGTATTAACACCCAGGTCTGCGTTTTAGTGCTGAATGGGGCAATTCAGATTAGTGAGTTTGCGTCTCACTAGTTTTATCCTGCCATGCTGTGTTCTGCAGGCATACGACTGCTAAAGGTACCCATTAAAAAGTCAACGGGACCATACTGCACCTGTGTGCCAAACACGGCTATGGCCGGTACGGCACTGTGGGGTTCATTTACTAAAACTGAAGAGTGCAAAATCTGGCATGGCGGTGCATAGAAACCAATCCGCTTCCAAGTATTTTTCTTTTGTCAAAGCTTAAAGTGGCTGTAAATGCAGGTTTTTTTTTTTTTTTTTTTTTTTATTTTAATGCATTAAAGAGATTGGAAAGTCGTTTTTTCCTAAAAAAAATAACAAACTTTATACTTACCGGCCCTGTTGCAGTGAATTTGCACAGAGCAGCCCGGATCCTCCTCTGCTCCGGTCCCTCTTCTGTGTTCCTGGCCCCTCCCTCCTGTTCAGTGCCCCCACAGCAAGCAGCTTGCTATGGGGCACCCAAGCCAAGCTGCAGCTCCGTGTGTCCATTCAGACACGAAGCCACGACCTGCCCCCACCCCCTCTCTCTCCCGATTGGCTAGCTGACTTTAATTGACAGTAGCGCCAGCTAATGGTGTAGCTGCTGTGTCTCCGCCATTTAGGAAAGAGAATCTCGGATGGCTGAGATACTCGTGGACAGAGAGGGACCTCAGGTAAGTATTAAGGGGGCTTCTGCACACAGAGGGTTTTTTTTTTATCTTAATGCAAAGAATGCATGACGTTAAAAAAAAAAAACCTTCTGACTTTACAACTCATTTAACCACTTCTGCACCAGAAGGATTTCCCCCCTTAGTCCCCTTTCACACTAGCGCGACTTGTCAGGCGACTTGGTCGCCTGACAAGTCGCGGTGGGTCGCCTGCCATAGATTAGCACAGGACCCGTTTTAATAGGAGCGACACAAGTTGCTCCGACTTAGAAAAAGGGTCCTGTACTACTTTGGGGCGACCTGGAGGTGACCTGCATTGACTTCAATTATATGAAGTACTTGCATGTCGCGCCGAGGTCGCGGTGCAGACTTCACAGGTCGCCCCAGCAAGTCGGGTCGCCCCTGTGTGAACAGGGTCTTAATGATCAGGCCATTTTTTTGCGATTCGGCACTGCGTTACTTTAACTTACTGATGCGCGGTCGTGCGACGCTGTACTTAAAAAGACCTACATTTTCCCCCACAAATAGAGCTTTCTTTTGGTGGTAGTTAATCACCTCTGCAACTTTTTATTTTTTGCGCTATAAACAAAGAGCGACAATTCTGAAAAAAAACAACTTTTTTTTTTACTTTCGGCCATATAACATTCCCAATAAAAAAAAATTAAAAATCAAATTTTTTCATCATTTTGGGCCAATTTGTATTCTGCTACATATTTTTGATAAAAAAAAAATTAAAATCCCAATAAGTGTATATTGATTGGTTTGCACAAAATCGCATCTACAAACTTGGAGAAAGATTTTTTTTTTTTTTTACTAGTAATAGCGGCAATCAGCGATTTTTTGCGGGACTGCTACATTGCTGTGGGAAGATCAGACCCCTAACATTTTTGACACTTTTGGGGTGACCAGTGACATTACTACAGTAATCGGTGCTAAAAATATGCACTGGTAATGTAATAAGGACACTGGCAGGGAAGGGGTTAACACCAAGGGCGATCAAGGGGTTAAATGTGAGCCTAGCGGGTGTTTTCTAACTGTATGGGGGAGGGACTTGTGAAATGACCACAGAGACCTGTGTTCCTATATAGAAGGATCACAGGCGCTCTGTGATAATTTCAGAGAGAACAGTCGGTTGCGTTTACAACAGCTGACTGTTCTCTCTCAGCGGGGAGTGATTGCGAGTGCCCGGCAGCAATTGGTGCCGCCGGTCCCCGGCATCCCTGCTGCCTAGTGAGGGCGGTGCACGCTTGCCCCCAGGAGTGCTGCCGCAAGCCGATGTACCCCTATGTCGGTTTGCGCAGCCGAGCCAGCTGCAGTAAATCTGCGGCAGGCGGTTAAGATAAAAAACCTTCTGTGTGCAGTAGCCCCCTAATACTTACCTGAGGTCCCTCTGTCCAGCACTGTCCACAAGTCTCAGCCATCCAAGAGTCTCCTTCCTGACTGGCTGAGACACAGCAGCGACACCCATGGCTGGCGCTGCTGTTAATCAAAGTCAGCTAGCCGATACCTGAGCCCCATCTTTATCTAGCGGTTGCAGCAGTGTCTCAGCTGCCCAGGACTCCCCTCCTCATTGGCTGAGGCAGCAGCATGGTGCCATTGGCTCCCACTGCTGTCAGTCATAGGCACTAAGGCAATCAGGAGAGAGCGAGAACAGAGCCAAGCGGCGGCTCTGAGTGGGAATGGCAGCTCTGGAGCGTGCCTGCTCGGGTGCCCACTACTGCAAGCTGCTTACTCTGAGGGCACCTCTGAGGGTTGCTGTCAAAGTCAGTCAGCCAAGAGAGAAAGGGGGCAGGGGTGGGGCAGGGCTCCATGTCTGAATGGACACAGGGAGCTGTGACTTGGCTCGGGTGCCCCCATAGCAAGCTGCTTGCTGTGGGGGCACTCAACAGGAGGGAGGGGCCAGGAACAGCGAAGAGGGACCCGAGAAGAGGAGGATCCGGGCTGCTCTGTGCAAAACTACTGCACAGAGGAGGGAAGTATAACATGTTTATAATTTTTAAATCCAAGGAAAAAAAAAAAAAAAAAGGAAGAACAAGCTGAAGTTAGAAGCTGATTGGCTACCATGCAGAGCTGTACCAGAATTTGCACTCTCCAGTTTTAGTAAATCAGTCCCAGTATTTCAATGGATCAAAAAACAGGCATCCAGGAGGTGGCAGTATCACTTCCAATCCGGTCTGCTTGCAAACCGGTGTAACGTTAAAAAACCCTACCCCGTGAAAATTCCCTACCCTCATCACTTCCGGTGGACGTACGTCATGCATTAGCTGAACAGCTTCTCAGTGCGCATGCTCAGGCAGTAAATGATCGGCTCACACCGGAAGTGACAAGGGTAGGGAATTTTCACGGGGTTGGGTTTTTTTAACGTTACAACGGCTTCCCATGAAATAGCCCTACCCTCTTTCCCAGTGCTTAAGCCCCGGTTCACACTTCTGCGAGTGCCGGGTTTGCATGTAATGTCGGAGCGCACTGTTCCTTCATTACATGCGATCAGCTGTGCGGTGCGAGTTTAGCCATACACTTTGTATGGCTAAATTCGCATCGCACCCGCAGCAAACTCGCACAGGAGGCATTTTTGCAGCCGCATCAGGATCGGATCGCACAGCGGTTCACACTTGTGCGATCCGATCCTGTGCGAACTGCACGATCGCACTGCGATATGCGATCAAACTGGGGGTGTCGTTAAGATTACATTGACACACCCAGCGTATCGCATATGGCAGTGTGAACTGCCAGGGGTGCGTGTGCGATGCGGGAACAGGCTGCGAGTTCGCAGCCTTCCCGCATCGCATTAGTGTGAACCGGACCTTAAGCGTTGGGTTAGCAAATTATGTCGGCTTCCCGTGAAAATACCCTACCCTCGTTCCCCGGCGGGTCGAGGAAAATGTAAAAGTGTCTCCTAGTGAAGGAAAATTTAAAATATATATATTTTTTATCATTCCATTTCGATTAATATATACATTTTCTTCCATTAGGAAGCACCTTTACATTTTTCTGGACCCGCCGGGGATCGAGGGTAGGGTATTTTGACAGGAAGCCGCCGCTTTAAGGACTGGGAAGGAGGGTAGGGTTTTTTCACGGAAGCCGAGATCATTTAGTGTGCGCGCATGTGCACTGGGAAGCGGCTCAGCGGATGACTGACGTACCCTAACAGGAAGTGAGGAGGGTAGGGAATTTTCACGGGTAGGGTTTTTTAACGGCTCTAATCTGCAATCTGGAAAGGGATCCACCGTGGATCACTTTTTAGAACGTTTCCTCAGACAGTGAAGGAAATCCTTTTTTTTTTTTTTTTTTTAGTATTGTAAGGGACAGTTAGAACTCCCATTGTCCCCACCCCCCCTTTTTTTTTGTAGTGAGCAGAGCTGGAAATGAAGTTTATTTGGTTCATCATTGTGAAGTGAAGGCCATTCTATCAAGTGAGATGAGTTTGGCTAAAAACGATTCTGTAAGGTGCAAGAAGAATAAGAAGACCACACTAAAAGTACAGTTGTCGAAGTATTTTTATTTCATCACAGAAAGTCCACAGATGACAAGCCAACACATTTCAGGTGCTATCCTCCTTCATCAAGGATAAGCTTACCTTTAACTGCATTCTTTATTGGTAATGGGATTTGGAAATGAATTTGCTCCTTATAGGCAGCACCATGGCTTTGTAGTCAGCACTCCTGCCTTGCCACAGGTCCTTGGGTGGTATCCTGACCAAGACTATCTGCATACAGTGTACATGTTCTCTGTGCGGTCATGGGTTTCCTCCTTGAACTCGTTTCCCCCCCACACAACATATCTTTGGAGAACGCACATGCCTAAAAATGTTCCCCAGTATGGGGAGATCAAAACCCCTGCCTCCCCTCCTATCTGCCCCAAGCGGATTGGTTACAATGCAGAGCTGCACCAGATATTGCACGTTTCAGTTTTAGTAAATCTCCCACTTTGAGTCCTCAGGGTGAAGAGTATTATAGAATTATACATTAAAAAGCTCGCTAGTTTTGAGGGAGCTCTTAAATCCAGCAGCTGAAGCAGGCTTCTCAGTGTTAGGCTCCATTCACACTTGTGCGACTTGTTATGCAACTTTGGACATCAAAGTCGCATGACAAGTCGTTCCCCATGTTTTCCAATGATAACCAATCATATGTATGACTTAAAGGGTTACTAAACCCAGGAGCCTGCAGTCACTATATCTGGTCTCCCCCGGGAGCCTGCAGTCACTATATCTGGTCTCCCCAGGAGCCTGCAGTCACTATATCTGGTCTCCCCCGGGAGCCTGCAGTCACTATATCTGGTCTCCCCCGGGAGCCTGCAGTCACTATATCTGGTCTCCCCCGGGAGCCTGCAGTCACTATATCTGGTCTCCCCCGGGAGCCTGCAGTCACTATATCTGGTCTCCCCCGGGAGCCTGCAGTCACTATATCTGGTCTCCCCCGGGAGCCTGCAGTCACTATATCTGGTCTCCCCCGGGAGCCTGCAGTCACTATATCTGGTCTCCCCCGGGAGCCTGCAGTCACAATATCTGGTCTCCCCCCGGGAGCCTGCAGTCACTATATCTGCTCTCCCCCAGGAGCCTGCAGTCACTATATCTGGTCTCCCCCCGGGAGCCTGCAGTCACTATATCTGGTCTCCCCCCGGGAGCCTGCAGTCACTATATCTGGTCTCCCCAGGAGCCTGCAGTCACTATATCTGGTCTCCCCCGGGAGCCTGCAGTCACTATATCTGGTCTCCCCCAGGAGCCTGCAGTCACTATATCTGGTCTCCCCAGGAGCCTGCAGTCACTATATCTGGTCTCCCCAGGAGCCTGCAGTCACTATATCTGGTCTCCCCCGGGAGCCTGCAGTCACTATATCTGGTCTCCCCCAGGAGCCTGCAGTCACTATATCTGCTCTCCCCAGGAGCCTGCAGTCACTATATCTGCTCTCCCCAGGAGCCTGCAGTCACTATATGTGGTCTCCCCAGGAGCCTGCAGTCACTATATCTGCTCTCCCACCGTACACAGAAATGTAATAATTTTAGTAAATATAAACTGCTAAATACCTTTTCTCATCACCAGCAGTATATAGCAGTCTTGTGACTTCTACCAGTGTCTGGTTAAAGCTTGTAGGAGGAGTTTTCATTCTACTCTGAATGTACTATGAGGTTGTAGGACCCCTGACCCTCTGTCTGGACAGTGCTGATTGGCCCTGTGCTGATCACATAAATCCTCCCAAGGAAAAAAATTTAAAAAAAAACGCTCTAGCAATACACTCCAAACTGAGCATGTGCAGAGTGACTCCATAAACTGTTATCAGGAAAAAATTATGAGTCAGTGGGTGAGGATCACAGAAGACAGGATCAAACAGCCTTTTTACACAATGCAGAGGATTAACCCCTTAGGTTCCACAGTGAGTATAACAAGCGTGCTTTACTGCATATACAGACTGGTTTTACTGTTGTGGGCTTAGGCCCCTTTCACACTTGTGCGACTTGGGACTGCAAAGTTGAATGACAACTCGTACTCCATGATTTCCAATGAGTACAGTTCATATCTGTGCAACTTCAAGTCGCAACGACTTCAAAGTAGTCCCTGCACTACTTTGAGCCGATTTTAATGCGTTTGAGGTCCAAAGACATAGGCATTGTTTCAAGTCCAGTCAAAATCGTGGCAAAAACAAAAATTGCGTCAAAATCATGTGACTTTTAGGTCACATAAGTGTGAAAGGGGCCTTAGTAACACTTTAAAGTTGCAGCAACTTCAGAGTAGTTCATGCACTACTTTGGTCCAACTTTCATACAACTTGAGGGCCATAGACTTCAATGTTTACCCTCAAAAGTTGCCTGAAACTCATACTTGAATGTTATACAATGCAACTTGTGTACAACTGTTTCCCAATATCACTGATCAAAGCCATATCCAAGTCGCACCCATCCAAAGTTGTGGCAAAGTTGCACTCCAAAGTTTGTGCAACTTTGGAGTCGCACAAGTGTGAATGGAGCCTAAAGTGTATCTAAACTAGGGAGAGACTGATATGGTTTTTTTCAGGGCCCATGCCGATATTTTGATCACAACGTATCGGTTTTGTACATTTAAAGTTTTGGAAAATAAAGACAAATTTATGACACAAATCTGGTACTGAACATGTTAATTTTTGTTTAATGCTTAATGGCTGGCTTGCTGGCACCCTGTCTGTGGGTGGCTGGCTGGCAACCTGTGGTGGGTGGGTGACTGGAACCCTGTGGTGGGTGGCTGTCTGGCACCCCACCCTGTCTGTGGGTGTCTGGCTGGCACCCTGTGGTGGGTGGGTGGCCAGCTGGCTGGTACAGTGCCTGGCTGGTACAGGGCCTATGGGTGGCTCGCTGGTACAGTGCCTGTGGCTGGCTGGCACTGGGAGGCTGTGGGTGGGTGTATGGCTGTGATACACTCCCGTGAGACTAGTCCTGACTCCAGACTAGGCTGTCCAAGGTGAGGGAGGCGGCCTAAGAAGGCAGAATGACGTCACAAAAATATTGGCAATATCGGCCAGTTCTGTGGCCGATACCGATATATCAAGGAAAGTGCATATCGGCCGCCGATATTTATGCCTTGCCGATAATCGGTCTATCCCTAATCCAAACCCAAGGACACAATGAGGGGGCGATTTACTAAAACTGTAGAGCGCAACATCTGGTGCTGCAGAGAAACCAATCAGTTTCCAGGTTTTGTGGTCAAAGCTAAAATTAAACAAGCTGAATTTAGAAGCTGATTGGCTGCCATGCACAGCCGCACCAGATTCGAGTGCTCCAATTTTAGGAAATCTCCTCCAGCTATTTATATTGCAGCTTACTTACTCCATGGCTGGCCATATATTTTCAATCTGCTTGTACAATTTTCCTTTAGATTTACCAAAAACCATATAATACGAGGTCAAAACTAAACAACTATCAATTGTATCCAAATAGGCAGGCCCTTGCACTACATAGTTTAAAGTAAATCTAAAGGAAAATTGTACATGTATAGCCAAGCCTTAGATGTGACTTTTCTTTTTCACCAGGTGATTCTGCCAATAACACACCTCCGGTTTTAGAATCCACGCAGTCATTTACCCTATATTGTATCTATGGCAGATCAGCGACGTTTGTCACCTTTGGGCAGGACTACACAACACCTTCCCCCTTTTTATCTCCAAAACAAAGGGGGGGGGATGTTCTGTAGTTCACATATGTAAACTGGAAACAATGGAGCACAGACAGAGGCGCACAGGAAGTTATCAGATCCCAAGATTAATATGTTGTTTTTTTTATCTAACAGATATAAAAGCCAAGGCATTAAATAAAAGAAGTTCAGTGTTAGAATTTACAAAGACTTTAAAGCGGATCTACCCTCCTCCACCCCCCCCCCCCCCCCAAGATCACCTATTACTACCCTGCCCAAG
This sequence comes from Pelophylax lessonae, assembly GCF_965119305.1. Lineage (NCBI taxonomy): Eukaryota > Metazoa > Chordata > Amphibia > Anura > Ranidae > Pelophylax > Pelophylax lessonae. Next base: position 22,626,937 of record NC_138779.1, on the reverse strand, counting down.
TCAAAAAAATGTATTCAAGGAAACCAATTCACTCACAGGTAGGCACATATTGGAGAAGGTCCACTTTAAATAGATATTTTATTCCTAAGTCGAACGAACCCCCAAAATACTGCATACCAATGACTCAATCAAGAGAGACCCCCCTATAGCAATCAAAACATGTTGGGTTGCCCTCTTTAGACTTTGTAATAAAATAAATAAACTTGGACTTTTATACTTTTGGTGTGGCTTCTTCTCCTTGTAGCTTTTCTTAGTTGTCGAAGTCTTAGCAGATTTTCTTTACTCCCTGTCTGGTAAAACCATCGTCTCTGTGACATTAAGGTTGGAGTTAGGTTGGCCATAGATGCCTTTTTTTTTTTTGAAAGGCCAGAGGGCTGCTTGAAAAAAAAAAAAAAAACGAAGGGAGTACCCCCATCTGCACATGCGTGGTGGATGGAGGAAAGCTCCTTACCACTGTATTCTGACAGCAAGACTCCTCCGCTGTCAGAATACACTAATCAGCAGCTGCAGCCTGCTGGTTGAGAAAAATTAGCTGGCGGGAACAGCCATAGATGGATCAGAATTCAGCGGGTCCCTGCTATACCGGATGAATTTTGATCCATCTATGGGCAGCTTAAAGTGATATTAAAAGAGGTTGTAAATCCTCTTTTAGAACTTGTACCTATAGGTAAGCCTTATTATAGGATCACCTATAGGTACTGTAAATATCTCCTAAACGTGCACCGTTTAGGACATATTTACTTTTAATGCAGCCGGTGACATCATCGGCGCATGCGCTTTGAAGGAACGGCCGCCCGTGCCGTTCCTTCAGAGCCCTATGCCATGAAAGGCGGCTCCAGCGGGAGTGATGTAATCACGTCTCTGGCCAATTAGATGGCCGGAGGACGCGAACCAGGACAGCCGAACATGTCAGCCGTCCTGTCGCTGAGTGGGTGGCACTGCGGGGGCTTCGTTCTAAGGTAATTATTTCATAATGAGCTAGTATACGATGCAAACTAGCTCATTATGCCTTTGTCTTTCAGGTTTTTGTTTTAATTTTTTTTTTGGGGGAGTTTACTTCCTCTTTAAAGTCTCTTTTTAAAAAAAAAACAAACATGCTTACTTGCTCTGTTTACTGGTTTAATGGTCCCTTGCCGGCACTCCTGGCCCCTCCCTTCGGCTGGGTGCCCCAGTGTAAGCAGCTTCCAATAGAGGGGCACCCGAGCAGGCACGCTCCCGAGTTGCCATTCACACTCAGAGCCGCCACTTGGCTCTGTTCTCGCTCTCTCCTGATTGCCTTGTGGCTATGACTGACAGCAGCGGGAGCCATTGTCTCAGCCAATGAGGAGGCAGAGTCCCCAGAAACCCGAGGCCCTCGTGCACAACACTGGATCCAGATAGGGCTCGGGTAAGTATTTGGGGTGGGGGGGGGGCGGCTGCACAGAGAAGGTTTTTTACCTTCATGCATAGAATACACAAAGATAAAAAACCTTGTGCCTTTAGAACCACTTTAAATCTTTCAAATGTAGCCCCAGATAGTAGTAAAACCCAAAAGGGGGCTCCAACCACACCCCACTCTACTCACACCGAAAATGTTTTGGCTAGACTTCCACTTTAAGAATTTAAACTGTAACAGAACAACCCCTCTTTCTACCAGTAATTATTACAGTTTTGTAAAAAGGCGTAAAAACGTCCATGGTGCATACTCTCAGCAGCAGAACCCCATGGGCGCATACCCTCAGCACACCCCCCCATGGGCGCATACCCTCAGCACACCCCCCCATGGGCGCATACCCTCAGCACACCCCCCATGGGCGCATACCCTCAGCACACCCCCCATGGGCGCATACCCTCAGCACACCCCCATGGGCGCACTCTCAGCAGACCCCCCATGGGCGCACACTCTCAGCAGACCCCCCATGGGCGCACACTCTCAGCAGACCCCCCATGGGCGCACACTCTCAGCAGACCCCCCATGGGCGCACACTCTCAGCAGACCCCCCATGGGCGCACACTCTCAGCAGACCCCCCATGGGCGCACACTCTCAGCAGACCCCCCATGGGCGCACACTCTCAGCAGACCCCCCATGGGCGCACACTCTCAGCAGACCCCCCATGGGCGCACACTCTCAGCAGACCCCCCATGGGCGCACACTCTCAGCAGACTCCCATGGGCGCACACTCTCAGCAGACTCCCATGGGCGCACACTCTCAGCAGACTCCCATGGGCGCACACTCCCAGCAGACCCCCCATGGGCGCACACTCCCAGCAGACCCCCCATGGGCGCACACTCCCAGCAGACCCCCCATGGGCGCACACTCTCAGCAGACCCCCCATGGGCGCACACTCTCAGCAGACCCCCCATGGGCGCACACTCTCAGCAGAACCCCCATGGGCACACACCCTTAGTAAACCACACGGGGAATTTAAACAAAGTCATTTATAAGCTGAAGCTCAAACACTTGTAGATGCTCCTTCAGCTTCTCTCGGACATCCGATTGTGCACGCCTTTCCCGCAAGTGTTCCTGCTGTAACGCAGAGATGCGAAGGCGGAGCCTCTGCTCCCGTCGTCTGCAAGCTTCCAGCTGTCTCTGGACTTTGGTCAGTGCCTCTAATGCAGATTCTGCTCTCTTCTTCCAAAGAAGCGCATTCCCCACATGATAGCTGTGCTCATTCTGAATGTAGGCTCCCGGTGGCTGGGGGATGCGCATCATGTAGACCGAAGGAGACACAGGGCGGGGCTGCTCTGTGACCATCTCAGCGGACTCTCCTGGGTCTGTGTTTACACATATCTCATCTTCCTGTACATGAGACAGTTCTAAGTCTGAGAGAGGTCCGCCGATTACAGTTCCCACCTCAATATCTTCAAGCGTGGCCTCTGGGTGCATCTGGTGGACTACGGCGGTTGCCAAAGCTCCTTCAGCTGGAGCGGCATCTGCTGGAATATCGATATTTTCCGGGCACAGTCCATGGAAGTTCACCAGGTCTGGTGTAGGAACGCTGTCATACCTCCTAGCATCAAAACACTGGTTGCCCGAAGGATCTGCGTTTTCACACGGGGCTACATGATCACTCGTCAAAAAATCTCTGTTAATAAAAATGATGCAAAATATTAGCGGACTTCGTTCACAAAGTTACAAACATTTAAAGGATAGGTTCACCTTTGATAACAGGTTACCCCCGTATATAGTGTGTAAGGCTGCATTCACATGTCAGCGTATGGATCGCGGGCAGAATTGCCGCGATTCCGCCCGCGATCCGGAAATCATTGCAAATCGCGGGACGCCTGTGCGTTGCCCGTGATTTGCAATAGCACCCCAAACGCTGAGCGATGTTGCCGCGATTTCCGCCTGCCGAAACGCGGTAACATCGCGCAAAAAAAATCGTGGGACTCAATACACTCCAAAGAAGCTCTTGTACTTTTTTGGGCGTAATGCGTCCCGCGATTTTTTTTTGCGCGATGTTACCGTGAAATCGCGGCAACATCGCTCAGCGTTTGGGGTGCTATTGCAAATCACGGGCAACGCACAGGCGTCTCGCGATTTGCAATGATTTCTGGATCGCGGGCGGAATTGCGGCGATTCTGCCCGCGATCCATACGCTGACATGTGAATGCAGCCTAATATGTAACATGTTACCAAAAATCACCTGCTTGTGCCCCTCCGATCCCATGCTTTGATAGCGGACGGGGGATCTTCTTCCAGCAAGTGCTGTCACAATGTAACCACTTGACCTCTGGAAGATTAAACCCTCTCCCATGACCAGTCTATTTTTTGCAATACGGCACTGCGTTAATTTAACGGACAATTGCACAGTTGTGCGACACTGTACCCAAATAAAATTTATGTCCTTTCTCTCCTGCAAATAGAGCTTTCTTTTGATCATCTCTGCGGTTTTTAATTTTTGGCGCTATAAACAATTGAAAAAAAAAAATATATATATTTATATATATATATATATATATATATATATATACATATATATATATATACACACACACACATGCATACATATACACACACACTATATATATACATATATACACACACACATACATATATACACACACACATATATAGATATATATATATATATATATATATATACACACATACATACACACACATATTATATATATATATATATATATATATATATATATATATATACATACATACACACACACACACACACACATACATACATACATACATACATACATACATACATACACACACACACACACATATATATATATATATATACACACACAAAAAAATTTTTGCTATAAAACACGCCAAATAAAAAAAAAAAAAAATCTAATTTCATCAATTTAGGCCAATATTGTGCTACATATTTTTGGTAAAAAAAAAAATCCCAGTAAGCGTATTTTGATTGGGTTTGGGCAAAAGTTATAATAGTTTCAAACTATGGGATATTTTTAGTTATTTTTTACTAGTAATAGCGACAATCAGCGCCTTATAGCAGGGCTGCGATATTGCGGCAAACAAATTGAACGCTGACGTTTTTTGGGGATTAGTGACTCTAATACAGTGATCAGTGCTAAAAAAAAATATGCAGTCACTGTACTAATGACACTGGCTGGGAAGGGGTTAACACCTATGGTGATCAAAGGGTTAACTGTGTGCCTAGCCTGTGTTTCAGTGTGGTGAGGGAGGTGCTTTGAATAGTGGAAGGCATGGATTAGTGTTTCTGCTTTACAGGAACACAGGATCCATGCCTTCTATACTAACAGAACAGCGATCTGCATTGTTTACATTGACTGCCTTTCTGCATCGATGGGTGCCGGCGGACATCGAGTGTATAATCACAGCAGGAGAGTGCCACCGGTGGCGCATGCGCACCCCAGACAACATACTAGGTACATGATCTGGCACAGAGCGGCCACCCTGCCAAAGTATATGCACAATGGGCGGTCCGCAAGTGGTTAGCAACCTTTAGTATCACTTTAACTACTCTTTTCAACAATCTTGCATAGACCGCTCCCTTACCACCTCTTCTGGAAGTCCCTTCCAAGCGCGGTCCAACTGATAAAGAAATGTGATTTTTTTTTTTTTACTGAAAATGTTTTATAGCAGAAAGTAAAAAATATTGTTTTTTTTTTTTCCAAAATGGTCTGCCTTTTTTTATTTATAGTGCAAAAAATGCAGGGGTGATCAAATACCACCAGAAGAAAGCTCTGTTTGTGTAAAAAAGGACATCAATTGTATTTGGGTACGGCGTCGCACGACCGCGCAATGGTCAGTTAACCACTTTACCACCGGAGGATTTTGCTGTCTTACGTCCAGGCCACTTTTTGCGATTCGGCACTGTGCGACTTTAACTGACAATTGTGTGGTCGTGCGACGCTGTACCCAAACAAAATTTACGTCCTATTTTCGCCACAAACAGAGCTTTCTTTTGGTGGTATTTGATCACCTGTGCGATTTTTACTTTTTGCGTTATAAACAAAAAAAGAGCGTAAATTTTGAAAAAAATAACAATATTTTCACATTTTTTTATATGAAATCCCCCCCCCCCCCCCAAAAAAAATGTAAAAATCTATTTTTTTTTACATTTTTGGCCAATTTGTTTTCTGCTACATATCTTTGGTAAAAAAAAACAAAAAAAAACAATAAGCGGATTTTGATTGGTTTGCGCAAAAGTTATTGCGTTTACTAAGGGAAAGATTTCTGTCATTTTTGTTTTTTTTTTTTTTTTTTAAACAAGTAATGGCGGCGATCTGCAATTTTTTTTGCGGGACTGCGACATTGCGGGGGACAGATCGGACCCCTGACTGACATTTTTGACACTTTTGGGGGTACCAGTGACATTACTACAGTAATCAGTGCTATACATATGAACTGTTACTGTAAAAATGACACTGGCAGGGAAGGGGTTAATTTTATTGGAGAGGGAGGGGTTAATGTATGCCTGGTGCTTACTGACGTGTGTGGGGGGAGGTGACTGAGTGACACAGGGACAGATCGCAGGTTCAGCTATGCTATGCTGAACCCTGCAATCTGACCCTGCCTGTCACTTAGGAGATCCTCCCGCTTTGTTTACACAAGCAGGCGGATCTCCAGACTCGATCCCCGACGATCGGGGAAGAGCGGCGGTGATCACCGCCTCTCCTCCCCTGGCCCGACCGGAAATTCTTGGCTCCTCCTCTTGAGCAGCAGTGCCCCCCAGAGAAAGCAGCTGCTCTATGCAAATATAAGACACAGAGCTGCGGTCACCCCCCCCCCCCTCGCTCCTCATTACCTCACTTGCTGTGATTGACAGCAGTAGGAGTCAATGGGCTCCCGCTGCCATCTCAGCCAATGAGGAGGGAGAGTCCCAGGAGAGCCGAGATGATCGTGAACATCGCTTGATCAGAGGGAGCTCAGGTAAGGATTGGGGGGGGGATGGGCCACTGCACACAGGTAAAAAGGTAAAAAAAAAATTAAGCCTTTGGAATCTGTAAGTAGAACATCTTATTTATTTTAACTAAAAAACAAAAATGCAGTGGTCTCTCTGTAGAGGTCTGGCACGCCCCCTGCTGAGTTTATAAAACACTTGCAATGCATTCCTGGAATAAGGAGGTGTGGAGAATAAAAGTTCACGTTGCAGTCATCTGGTATTGTAGGAAGCAAAGGGGCTTCTTATTATTGAGAATAACAAGAAATCCAGTCCGTCGCCCAGTCCGGCAGTTGATAGTAGATTCTCACAGAAATAAAATAACAAAGATAAGAAAAAAATTCAATTGAAAAAGGAAAAAAATTGCCAGGACCAGAAATCCCAGCAAGGAACTAGGTCCTTACTAAGCAGAAAAAAAAAACGGAATGCCTATAGCAGAGAGGGGGAGTATACCACCTGGGACGGCCCCATAGGCATAGTCAAGCTTTTTCCTGCCTAGTGTCCTACTCCTGTAGGGGACAGCATAACCCAACGGTTAAGAAGATAAGGAGCTGTGTCCGTCAATGAACGAAAGCGAAATATGCACTGTCACTGTACTAATGACACTGGCAGGGAAGAGGTTAACATCAGGGGCGATCAAAGGGTTAAATGTGTCCTTAGGGGCTGCTTGCTAACTGTGTGGGGGATGGTCTGACTGGGGGGGAAGACAGAGATCCGGGTTCCTGCTTAGCACAACGGCGATCTGCCTTGTTCACTTAGTTTACTCAGTGAGCTGGGACTGAAAGCATTACATTCCATAGAGCTCACTAAGAGGGGGCGGGGCGGAGAGTGGACTGAATACAATACATCCCTGAGAACAGCTGGTGGCGGTCTGGAAATGACGCGAGATTTCGTCATTAGGCAATTCGCAAGGGCTGCTGGGGTACATGACACCGCAATCCCAGGAGCCCTTGGGAATTGCCTAGTGACGTAATCGCCTAATAGGCAGCAGGACCCGGAAGGGAGGATGAATAAAGAAGAAAAACGGGATTTCCTTACAAAAAAAGAAAAAAAATAGTTTGCATTGGTAAAAACATATTTAACCACTTAAGCCCCGGAAGATTTTACCCCCATTCCGACCAGGGTTTTTTTTTGCGATTCGGCACTGCGTGACTTTAACAGACAATTGCGCGTTGCATTGTCGTGCGACGCTGTACCTAAACGAATTTGACGTCCTTTTTTTCCCCACAAACAGAGCTTTCTTTTGGTGGTATTTGATCACCTGTGCGATTTTTACTTTTTGCGCCATAAACAAAAAAAAGCCTAAATTTTGCAAAAATAACAATATTTTTCACATTTTTTTTTATATCAAATTCCCCAAAAAAAAAAAATGTAAAAATCAAAATTTTTTAACATTTTAGGCCAATTTGTTTTATGCTACATATGTTTGGTAAAAAAAAAAAAATTGCAAAAAGCATATTTTGATTGGTTTGCGCAAAAGTTGTTGCGTTTACTAAGAGAAAGATTTTTGTCATTTTTGGTGTTTTTTTTTTTTAACGCGTAATGGCGGCGAGCTGCGATTTTTTTTTCGGTACTGCGACATTGCGGCGGACAGATTGGACCCTTGACTGACATTTTTGACACTTTTGGGGTTACCAGTGACATTACTACAGTAATCAGTGCTATACATATGCACTGTTACTGCAAAATGACACTGGCAGGGAAGGGGTTAACTTTATTGGGGAAGGAGGGGTTAATGTCCCTAGGGGCGTGATTCTAACTGTGATTGGACATGGCTACTGGTGTAGGAACAGTGATCAACGGTCCTACATAGTAGAACCGTATGATCACCATTCCTACACAGGGGAGAATGACAGGCGGCTTTGTTTACATTAGCCGCCTGCCTTTCTCCCTCTGCATCGACGATCGTCGAGTGACCGGCGGACATCGGGTCCGCCGGTCACACGCACGGACTTCCCAGGGAACGAGCCGGGGCGGACGCTCACTATTGGCTCACAAGCAAGTGACGTATATATACACGTCACTTTGCCTGGCTGGGGCTGACCGCCGCAGTATATGTACTTGCGGCGGTCGGCAAGTGGTTAAAGGGGATTACGTACATCTCAACCTATTAAAATGGGTGGAACTCCGCTTTAAATTGCAGATACACCTGGCCCACCCAGTAGAATACATTACCAATGAGAAGTTCTAATGTGTACTGTTATCACTATTGCCATTTTTTCTTTTAAAGACATTTGTTGTGTGTCTATATTTTTTAGATGTTAAATTTAATAAAGTTTTTGTACATTTTTAAACATGTTGTGGTACAAGTGAATTACGATACCGCTAAAAGTCCATATATAGCCCTCAGTTACCAAGTTCCCCTTTTGGGTTTTTGGTCAAACACAATTTGTGATCAGCGAATTTCTACCGGTCCTGCAACATTGCGGCGGACAGATCGGACCCCTAACTGACATTTCTGACACTTTTGGGGGGACCAGTGACATTACTACAGTAATCAGTGCTAAAAATATGCCACTGTCACTGTAATAATGACACTGCCAGGGAAGGGGTTAACATCAGGGGCGATCAAAGGGTTAAATGTGTCCCTAGGGGGTGCTTTCTGTGTGGGGGATGTACTTATGGAATGAACACATGGACCTTTGTTCCTAAATAGGAGGCTATTATTGCTGACAGAACAGCGGTCTGCCGCGTTTACAACGGCAACGGTAGACCGCCGTTCTGTCTCCACAGGGAGCGATCGCAGGTGCCTGGCGGCAATCGCGGCTGCCGAACCCGCAGATCAGCTTTCCCTGTGGCGATTGGGCGACAGTTACGTCGTTTCGCGGGACAAAGCCGACATGTCGCAGTATATGTACTGCTG